>NC_044330.1:66480486-66789879 GCF_007399415.2 Gopherus evgoodei | reverse complement strand
AGATCTGGCTCCCAGTTGCCTAACCACAAGATGACACTCCCTCCCCCTGCTTTTGCTCTGTGTGCAGTCACCTGGGGTTTTGTCACATGTTGACACTAAAATCACCTCACTTAGCTCTATACCAGTCACATCACCTGCATGTTTGCTGGGCTGTCACGGATTTCATAGTTACAGAATGAATCTGTTGCATTTTGTGAAAGTTCAAAACACACAGGGTCTCAAGTGCAAATCCTCAATGGTGGATGTTAGGGGCCTAAACACCACTGAAGATCTGGGTTTTAGTTCCCAGCAATATCGATATTGATTATATCATTGATGCATCATCGTTTCTGCCAGCCAATGGAGTGGCACAGAAGTGAAAATGCCTCATAATCCTATGGCGATCTATAAGCGGAACCCTCTAGCTCTGGTTTCCCCTCTTGGCCAACCACCATAGTTCTTTTCATGCCGGACAGCTTCAGAAGAGCATGAGAAGCCAGCACCAAAAATAGAAATGAAGGGGAGTTACTCCATTTTATGGCCTTGGACATTTTAAATGATTTCAAGCTAAGGTCACGGTAGTGGCTGCAGCTGGAACAGCCTCTGAGACTGGAGACTCCTCTTTAGTCACAGAACAAGTCCCACATGGGAAGTGGCAACACGAGCTTCCCTATATAGCTCCCCAACTCTCCTTTGGAGTGACTCCATTTAGGGGTCGGAGAGGCATTCAGTCTCCAGGGCCCACTTTGTTCTCTGCGGAGATGGACAGTTTATGCCAAGCTCGTGGCACTGTTCATGATGAGGATCCCCAGTCAGGAACTAGACTGAGCTCAGTGGTTTATTTCACACAGGCTGCCCAACATTGATTGTGCAGGGACAACTGCCAGCCATGGCCAACCAAGCTTTGATCCACCCAGAACCTGGAAGTGAAAGACTCCATATTCCTCAACAGAGGAGACGGGGGGAAGGGGACATGCAGGG
The DNA here is from genome assembly GCF_007399415.2 of Gopherus evgoodei. Classification (NCBI taxonomy): domain Eukaryota; kingdom Metazoa; phylum Chordata; order Testudines; family Testudinidae; genus Gopherus; species Gopherus evgoodei. The sequence goes on along the minus strand of NC_044330.1, from coordinate 66,788,919 downwards.
TCATGTGCCCCCTCCCCAGATTTGCTGTGTGGCTTGTACTGAGCATGCTCACATGGACTAAGCATGCTCAGTAACACTGCTGAAGCTGGCTGCCCTCACCCTCTCCCCCTCCGACTATCGGCAGGCCATAGTCTTCTCTGCCCCTCTCTCAGCCAGAGTTAGTACGCGGGAAGTCACCTCCTCCCAGGATGTCAGGGCAGCATCCAAGAGCAAACAGATCTTGACATCATGACCATGAGGAGTCTGGGCTGATACATTTGGAAGTTCAGGCAAAAGAAAAGGTGCAGAAAAAACCCACCTGTTCATCCAGCATTATACAGTGTATTAAAGTCCTGGCAGAGGAACCAGCAAGGGAGTCAATAATGCCCAGATTGTAACTATGCTAAGCAGGCCCTGGAGGTTTATTAGAAGAGACCCTAAGTCAGGCAGCAGTGACCCTGAAGCCACTGATCAAATTCTATTAGCAGACAGGATCTCTGCTCGCTCAACCTGCCTGGAAACTGGCACCGCTCCATCTAGTATATAGATGCAGAGTCTGATAAACGAGCTCACACTGTGCCTGCAGGGAAGACGTTGGTAGCATGGATGCATCTTATTTGGCCAGGCACTCGAAAGAATCCCAGAAGGTCCTGCCCTCGCCTAGCAACGCTGACGGAAGGCTTGTTTGGAGCAAGGGATGGGGGAAGAGAGTGGACGCAAGCCATCCCCTCGGACTCAGCCTGCAGTCCTGTCCTCTATGATGGACTTACTACCATCATATTTTTTAAAAAATTATCAGAATTGCTATGGTGCAAATTATTTTCCTGTGGTTCAGAAAAGTCTCTGTAACAGTAAAAGATGAGACCATGAGACGGGATATTTTGCAGCATTTCCAGCCTCTGGAGAAATTGATGGAAACCTGGGTTGGGATTTGGTGCTGCCTCGCCTGCGGTTGCAGCACAGAAGATGCAGCCCTGGGAGAGGGGAAGTGTCTTTTGTGCCACTATGATTTTGGGCTGCTCCAGGGGCCAGTGCAACCCTAGCATAAAACAGAACACCCAGGAGCTGGCCTGCTGAATGCCAACTCCAGCGCCAGTCTCCAGGGCTGTCTGTGGGATTCTCGGTAGCCTGCAACAGCTGAGAGCCCCCATAACACAATATGCTGTAGGGACTCTCCATATGCCCCTGACATTCTCCCTTCGGCCTCTAGGCAGGGATGCAATGGGGCCTCTGTGGGACTGTGTATGGCAGCCCCATACAATGCCTGCAGCAGGGGAATTCTCCCCACAGTTGGTGGTGGGTTTTTACAGCTCCTGTAGGCTTCCAGAGCAGTGCAAAGGGGCGGTGCCAGAATCTCACTCCTAAAGCGAAGACTTCTCTGCTGAAAAAGAGGGCCCATTCCGATCATCTAACCTGACCTCTGGCATAGCACAGGCCAGAGAACTTTTGCAGCCAACCTGTCTCTTCTGGCTGAGCTATAGCCTCTTCTTTAGAAAGACATCCTGCCTTCATGTACAGACTTTGAGTGTTGGGGAATCCACCATGTCCTAGGTAAGTGGTTCCAGAGGTTAATTAGCCTCCCTCTTAAACAGCAGTGGCTTACTACTAGTCTGAATTTGTCTAGCTTCATCTCCAGCTTGCTCTCGTTATGCCTTCCTTCTGTTAGCTTGCTGACCCCTCTACTACTAGAAATCTCATCTCTATGGAGAGAAGCCCAGGCTGTGATCAAATCACCTCTTAAAATTGTCCTGGACAAACTAAATGGGTTTGAATTTCCTAAGCCTCTCACCAGAAGGCTTTCTCAAGAGGTTTCTCAGACCTCAAATTTTTCTGAATCCTGTCCAGTTTTCTAGCATATTTTCTGAAGTGTGGACACCAGATCTGAATACGCCACTCTAGTCATGGTCTCACCAATGTCATATCTAGAGGTAATACCCCCTCCTGACTCCCACAGCCTGGGTCAAACCCCAGACCCAAAGGCCCCTGAGCTTTGGGAACCTTCAGATCTAGATCTAAACTTTGCTGTATAGGATCTATCTACCTAACCATCCCTGGACACACCTCATCTATCCTCTACCCACCCCTCTATCTGTCTATAATCTAACCTCCTCCGATTTCTGGACTCTAAAGGAAAAGCTATTAGTGGTTGGTTCTCCTAATAGCTATTAGTCCAGTTCCCAAGCTTGTAACCCACTAGCAATACACTTGGTACAGTGGGTGAAACATGCTGAACAGATAGGAGAATCTGAGTCCCAAACATCTCATCATCTAAAAGCAGATGAGTAACATACAGCGCAAGGAAATTACAGGGCAAACGTAGAGTGAAGGGTTCTGTTTATTTCAGAAATGGTGCCAGTGTGTAAAGCAGGGCTTTAAAGGGGGATGGGGTGGGACGTTCTGACCATTGAGGCGGCATACAATGAGGCGTGAAGTTGGGAGTTTGAGGAGGAGATACCGGAGCTTGCAGGTGAGAAGGTGAAGATAAGGACAGAGATGTAGCTGAGGATGAGGTTGTGCAGAACCTTACTGGGGTGAACCAGGAGTGTGAACTCGACAAGTGCAAGCCAGCAGGGGTGGCTGCAGGCACCAACACGCCAAGCGTGTGCTTGGGGCAGCAAGCTGCCGGGGGCACTCTGCCGGTTGCTGCGAGGGCGGCAGGCAGGCTGCCTTCGGTGGCATGCCTGTGGAGGGTCTGCTGGTCCCATGGCTTTGGCGGACCTCCTGCAGGCATGCCACCGAATCCATGGGACTGGGGACCTCCCGCAGGCAAGCCGCCGAAGGCAGCCTGCCTGCCGTGTGTAGGGCAGCAAAAAACCTAGAGCCGCCCCTGCAAGCCAGTGCAGTGAGTTGAGGTCAGAGCAGGAAGCAGATCTGTATTTTGGGGACACTTGTCCAAAGAATGCTGTGGACCTTCTGAGACTCACTCATCAACTGGTTCTGAAGCCTCTCCAACAGAGCAGAGCCCTTTGGATTCCCATTCAGCCTGAAAAGCAGTAGTCCCTCCTGGAAGGATCTTGCCCTGAGACTGCGCTTGGGAATCACCTCAAAGGGGTTACGGATCAAAGGCTTTGGTCGATTATTAACCCAGCGGGCAGGGAGCCAGGTGCCAGGTTGACAAAGCGGCAGCAGGTGCCGATAACCTTTGCGTTCCAGATGAAGGGAAACTGGAAATGAAATGCCAGCAACACCAGACTGTTTTGTATCCTGATCCTCTGCTGCTTTTCAAATGCCTCGAGAGGCTGTGCTTCCCTTCATCTGCATTTGCTATTTGTTCTGATTGATTTATTCTTCAATTTTTAAAGGAAGATGGCAAAAATACGCCACCCACCCAGCCTCTGTGGAGTTGCCAGCACCCTTCTTCGCTGTCAGCTCTCTGAAGGAGTTTAAATTATTCATCCACTTAGCAGGGCCTGGCAAACCATCCATCACTTAACCCCTCTGTTCCACAGCCCAGGTGGAGCATCAGGTCAGTAGGCATCTTCGCACCTTTGCTGACGTTTCCACACTGAAAGTAACCTGCTCTTAGGGCAAGGTTCCTGTCCCAGCAACACTGCCCTGTTCCTTTTTAGTAGAGCTCTGCTGTGTAATGAAGACTGAGTCAAGGAGCATGTGGGGGAATTTTACACTCTTGAAAGTCAGGGTCTAGACCTAGTGCCAGCCAAAACTCCCCCGTGCATTTCGGTTATGACCTGCAATGTCCCCTCCTAGGCCAATCCTAGGGTCCAGCAAGGCTCAGGTAATGCATCCCCTTCTTGACCCTCCAGCACTCCCCTGCTGTGGTACCAATACACAGCTCTGCTGATGCACCGTGTAAGGGTCTGGTGCTGGGGCTCGACCCTCTCAGGCACGGCGGGGAGCCAGGGTGCCTCCCTACAGGCAGCAGTCCGTGTAGGCCGAACCCCTCAGCAGGGGCTGAGGGAATAGAGGGTCTGTAAACAAGGCAGAATCCCGGCCTGCCATATCATTTCTTCTCAGATCTGAACCTTAGAGTTCAGAAAATGAGATACTAGCACCTGAATCCTCTAAGCTTAATTACCAGCTTAGATCTGATAGCGCTGCCACCACCCCAAAATATAGTGTTTTGGGGCACTCTGACTTCCCTAGCCTTCCCTGGGGACCCCAAGAACCCAGATCCCTTGGGTTCTTAAAACAAGGAGAAATAAACCATTCCCCCACCTTTCTCCCTCTCAGAATTTCCCTCCCTGGGCTATCCTGAGAGATACTGATCCAACCTCTTAAATCACCATACAGAGAAGCATCTCCCTTCCCTTCCACAAAGAGGCAAACAGATTCAAGGAAAACAAAGAGAGATTCTATCTCTCCCCCCTCCCGTCTCCCCCCACCCGTCCTGGTGAGTTATCCCAATCCCCTGGAATAACACAAGGGAAACAAGGGAAAAAAATCAATCAGGTTCTCTAAAAAAAGAAATCTTTTAATAAAAGAAAGGAAAAAGTAAAGAATTATCTCTGTAACTTCAAGATGTAACTATTACAGGGTCCTATAGTTTACAGACACCAGAAAGAGACTTTCCCCTCAGTACCAATACAAATCAAAATATTCCCAGCAACTACACATATAAAAGTTAACCAGCCAGATCCACAGTTGCAAATAGAGTAAAACAATCAAAAAGCCTAATCCGCCTGTTTTTACTTACTATTTGAAAAGAAACTTAGAGAGCCTGTAGTAATGTCTGGTCTCTCTCAGACCCTCTGAGAGAAGAACACACAACGGACAAAGAACACACACAAAAGCTTCCCTCCACCCAAATTTAAAAGTATCTTGTCTTCTGATTGGTCTTCTGGTCAGGTGTCCAGTTCCCTGCTTGTAACCTTTTACAGGTACAAGAGACATTAACCCTTAATCTGTTTATGACACACACCCCAAATCGCAGACAGTGGGGAACCTCACTGGTGGCGATTTCTTCCTAGAACTCTAAAATAAACAGATTAATACAACACATGCACCTTTACATATACTACTAAGTATATAACTAACAGACTTGTACATTTTAAGAACACTTTTTAACTACTGGATTCTGGGAAACTTTCACGAGAGAGTGCATCAGCTACTTTGTTAGAAGCTCCTGAAATGTGTTGAATTTCAAAATAAAATTTTGGAGAGCTAAACTTCATTGAAGAAGTTTTTTGTTGTTCCCCTTGGCAGTATGAAGCCACTTTAGTGCAGCATGGTAGGTCTGTAGCTGGAACCGCCGTCCCCAAATGTATGGAAATAGCTTTTCCAGGGCGTGCACAATGGCATAGCATTTCTTTTCACTGATTGACCAGTGACTTTCCCTCTCAGACAGTTTCTTGCTGAGAAACACGACAGGATGGAAGTTGTGATCCGGTCCTTCCTGCATGAGAACTGCTCCTATACCACGCTCAGATGCATCGGTGGTTACTAGAAATGGTTTGTCAAAGTCCGAGGCCCTTAGCACAGGGTCTGACATGAGCGTCGCCTTAAGCTGGGTAAAGGCCTTCTGACACTCATTAGTCCACTTGACTGCATTTGGCTGGGTCTTTTTGGTCAGGTTGGTCAGTGGGGCAGTGATTTGGCTGTAGTTTGGTACAAATAGCCTGTAGTACCCGGCCAAGCCTAAGAAGAATTGGACCTGTTTCTTTGACTTTGGGACAGGCCACTTTTGGATAGCATCCACCTTGGCCTGTAGGGGGGTTTATGGTTCCTCGACCCACGTGGTGTCCCAGGTAAGTCACTCTGTTTTGGCATATTTGACACTTTTTGGCCTTAACAGTTAGTCCAGCCTGCCTGATGCGCTCAAAGACCTTTTTCAGGTGTTCAAGGTGTTCGGGCCAGGAGTTTGAAAAGATGGCCACATCATCGAGGTAGGCAACTGCATATTCACCCAGTCCTGCTAGTAGACCATCTACCAGCCTCTGGAAGGTGGCTGGTGCATTTCGCAGCTCGAAAGGAAGTACATTAAATTCATACACCCCGGCATAGGTGATGAATGCTGACCTTTTCTTGGCAGGTTTATCTAGCAGTACTTGCCAGTACCCCTTGGTTAAGTCTATTGTAGATATGAATTGAGCATGTTCCAACTTTTTCAATAGCTCATCGGTGCGTGGCATTGGATAGTTGTCTGGACGAGTTACCGCATTTAGCTTACGGTAGTCCACGCAAAAGCGTATTTCCCCATCTGGTTTGGGTACCAGAACCACTGGAGATGCCCATGCACTGGTAGATGAGCGTATTATAACCATTTGTAGCATGTTCTGGATCTTCCCTTTTATAGCAGCTTGGGCATGAGGAGACACCCGGTAGGGTGGGGTTCTAATTGGGTGAGCATTACCTGTGTCAATGAAGTGGTATGCCCGTTCAGTACATCCTGGGGTGGCTGAGAACAACGGGGCGAAGCTAGTGCACAACTCCTTGATTTGTTGCTGCTGCAGACATTCCAGGGTGGTTGAGAGGTTCACCTCTTCCACGCCACCGTCTTTTTTCCCTTCGTAGTAGACACTTTCAGGCCACTCAGCGTCATCTTTTCCCTGGACTGTAAACTGACAAACCTGTAAGTCTCTGGAATAAAAGGGCTTGAGAGAATTAACATGGTACACTCTGGGTTTTAGGGAGGAATTGGGAAAGGCTATGAGGTAGTTAACAGCTCCCAGGCGCTCTTGGACCGTGAATGGCCCTTCCCAGGATGCTTCCATCTTATGGGCCTGTTGCGCCTTCAAGACCATAACCTGGTCTCCTACCTTGAAGGAACGCTCTCTGGTATGTCTGTCATACCAGGCCTTTTGCTCTGTTTGAGCATTCTTTAGGTTTTCTTTAGCAAGGGCTAAAGAGTGTCGGAGGGTGTTTTGTAGGTTGCTTACAAAGTCCAGAATGTTAGTCCCTGGAGAAGGCGTAAACCCCTCCCATTACTGCTTCACCAACTGTAATGGCCCCTTAACCTCATGGCCATACACAAGTTCAAACGGTGAAAATCCTAAACTGAGATGTGGTACAGCCCTGTAGGCAAAAAGCAACTGCTGCAACACTAGGTCCCAGTCATTGGAGTGTTCATTGACAAATTTATGTATCATGGCCCCCAAAGTTCCACTAAACCTTTCCACCAGGCCATTGGTTTGATGGTGGTACGGGGTGGCAACCAAGTGGTTCACCCCATGAGTGTCCCACAGTTTTTGGATGGTTCCTGCCAGGAAATTAGATCCTGAATCTGTAAGGATGTTGGAGGGCCAACCTACCCTGGCAAAAATGTCTGTTAGGGCCAGGCACACAGCTTTAGCCCTGGTGTTGCCTAGAGTTACTGCTTCCGGCCATCAGGTAGCAAAGTCCACGAAAGTCAGTACGTACTGCTTTCCTCTGGGTGTCTTTTTTGGGAAAGGACCCAGAATATTTACAGCTACTCACTGAAATGGGACCTCAGTTATGGGGAGTGGCTGTAGAGGGGCCTTGACCTGGTCTTAGGGCTTTCCCACTCTTTGGCACACCTCACAAGACCGGACATATTGGCAACGTCCTTTCCCATCCCCTCCCAGTGGAAGGACTTCCTCAACCGGTCTTTGGTTCTGTTCACCCCAGCATGGCCACTGGGATGATCATGGGCTAAGCTTAAGAGCTTTTCCCGGTACTTAGTTGGAACCACCAACTGTTTTTGCGGATGCCAGTCTTCCTGGTGTCCACCAGAAAGAGTCTCCTTGTATAAAAGTCTTTGTTCTACAACAAACCGGGATCGATTAGAAGAGCTGAGAGGCGGTGGGGTGCTCCGTGCCGCCGCCCAAGCTTTCTGAAGGCTGCCATCTGCTTCCTGCTCAGTCTGGAACTGTTTCCTTGAAGCTGGTGTGGCAAACTCAGGACACTTAGCTACCAGGAGAGGGGTAGTAATTAGTCCCAGAAGGCTTAACTATGGAGGAATAAGGCTCAGCTGGAACAGGGGTTACCAGGGAGCTAATTAGTTTCAGCTGGCCCCAATGGCTGGAGTCCTTTTTAAACCCTCCCTGGCAGGGAAGCAGGGGGGGAGGAGAGAAATAGAGTAGCTGCCAGCGAGTAGGGGCAGCTGAACTCTGAAACTTTTCTTGCAAGGCAGATTGCACTCTCCCCAGAAGGAGAGGAAACCAGAACAAGGGCCTGACTGAGAAGGGATCAACCAGACCCTGCGCGACTGTGAAGGGCTTTTTGCTTTGGCCAAGCCTGTGTCTCCAAGGCTAAGAAGGACTGAGCTAGCAGAGGAGAGGCAGGTACTTTGCCACATGTGGTGTCACGGGTGGGATGTACTAGTGAGTGAGGCTGGTGGCAAGCCATCCCAGGGCAAGGGGAAAAAAAAAAAAAAGAGAAAATTTTTTTTGGGGGAAAATGGAGAATGTACTGAAGGTGTTGATGCAGGCCACCGCAGCTCAACAAGAGGCTACCCGAGTACAGGTGGCGGCCCAGCGAGAGTCCGTACGGGTACAACAGGAGACCAACCAGCTGCTGATGAGCCAGGCGGCCCAAGATCAAGCCACCCTGACCGAGGTAGTGAACCAGTTGAAGGCCCTGACCATGATGACGCGCGAGGCCCAGGGGACCCAGCCGCTATGGGCAAGCAACTACTTACAGGAGATGACGATATAGAGGCGTATCTCCTCGCGTTCGAGAGGACGGCACTGCGGGAGGCCTGGCCCTAAGACCAGTGGGCAGGTCTGCTGGCTCCATTCCTGTGTGGGGAGGCCCAGAAAGCCTACTTCGACATGACCGCAGAAGCAGCTATGGATTACCCTCAGCTGAAGGCGGAAATCCTGGTGAGGGCAGGCGTGACGCCAGCCATAAGGGACCAGCACTTCCACGAGTGGAAGTACCGGGAGGACAAACCACCGAGGTCCCAGCTATTTGATTTGATACACCTTGCGTGGAAGTGGCTCCGCCCCGAGGCCCGTGGGCCGGAGAAGGTAGTAGAAACCCTAGTATTGGACAGGTACATGAGAGGGTTGCCGCCGGACATACGGGGGTGGGTCCGCCAAAATGATCCCTCCTCTTATGACGATCTAGTTGCTCTCGTGGAGAGGCACTTAGCAGCCCAAGAACTTTCTCAGACCACTGGGGGAGGAAGGCGCCAGTATCGGAGACCAGCCTCTGCACTGAGGCCCCGGTTTGCCCTAGCTCCAGGCCGGAAAATGGAGGGGAGGCAGGAGGCAGAAGAGCCGCCAGCAGTCCCGGAGAGACTGGAGAAGAAAGGCTCAGGAGATAAATCCCAGCAGCCTGAAAAATAAGGGGCTGCCCTGAGGGGGGTACTGCTGTTATGCCTGTGGTGAATTAGGGCATATTGCTGCCCAATGCCCTAATCTAGGAGAGCCCATGCAGTGTGAACTGGGAGCTATAGGGCCATGCGAGCTAATAAGTCTAGTTGGGGTTGCGATGGTCCCCCATAGGTACACTAGACCCATTAAGCTGAATGGTATACAGACCACAGCATTAATAGACTCGGGAATTGCAGTCACACTGGTCTCAGGGAAGCTGGTCAGGCCGGGCCAACTATCCCAGGCCAAGCGCTCGGGAATATCCTGTGTACATGGGGATATCAGCTATTACCCGACCGTCCCCGTACGCATAGAAGTTCTTGGGAACCCCGCTGAGTTGACAGTGGGAGTCGTTCCGAAACTCCCTTACCCTGTCCTTATCGGACGAGACTTCCTGGGGTTTGATGGCCTACTCCCCGGGGACAAGGGAGAAGGAAAAAAGGACCCTGGGACCCAAAGGGTGGCCCAGATCGGGGACCCTCTCCCTGCCTTCCACGAGTTTAGCCAGGATGTGTTCTTCCCACCGGGGAAGTCCAGGAAGACTCGGAGGGAATGGAGGGCCGATAAAAGGAGGGGGACGAGGATCCTGACCCAGTACCTGACGCCTACACTGGCAGGGGAAAGAGGGGACTCAGCTGACAGGGGGACTGGGTCGGCCAACTACAACCCAGTTGTTGGACTGGGTTCCCCAGGCGCTGTCCCTGAGGGGGAGACGGAGGTAGACCCCCCCGAAATAGGGCCAATAGGGACCGCGCGCGGGACTTTTGGTCAGGATCAGGCCAATGATCCCATATACCACAACATTTTTAAGGAAGTAGTCGAGGTAAATGGGGTCCCAGTGGAGGGGAGAACTAAGGGCCCAGGGCCGTATTATATGATTAAAAAAGATCTGCTGTATAGAGTAGTCCATGTCCAAGAGCAAGTCATCGAACAACTCTTGGTCCCCCGGAAGCATCAAAAAGCGGTAATGGATCTGGCCCACAGTCATCTATTTGGGGCCCACCTAGGGATGGATAAGACCCTCGATCGGATTCTACAGAGGTTTTTTTGGCCTGGTATTTATGCGGCCGTCCGGCGATATTGTTCCTCCTGTCCGGAGTGCCAAATACATGGGCCCCGACCATACTTAAGGGCCCCTCTGGTACCTCTGCCAGTTATTGAGGTTCCATTCGAGCGAATAGCTATGGACATAGTGGGGCCATTGGAGAAGTTGGCCTGGGGCCATCAATACATCCTGGTAGTACTAGATTATGCCACCCGATACCCTGAGGCCATCCCCCTACGGAATGCCATGTCCAAGACCATAGCCAAAGAGTTAGTCCAGATATTCTCCAGAGTAGGGATACCTAAGGAGTTCCTGATGGACCAAGGGACCCCCTTTGTTTCTAAACTGATGACGGACTTGTGTACCATGCTCCACATACAGACCCTCAGAACGTCGGTCTACCATCCCCAGACTGATGGCCTCGTTGAACGTTTTAATAGGACGTTGAAGAGCCTGTTACAGAAGGTGATTAGCCGCGATGGAAAAGATTGGGATGCCCTGCTACCTTATGTACTGTTTGCCGTACGGAAGTTCCTCAGGCTTCCACTGGATTCTCCCCCTTCGAGCTGCTATATGGTCGACACCCCAGGGGCATACTGGACCTGACTAAAGAAGACCAGGAAGAACAGCCGAACCCGGGGAGAAACATTGTGGAACATGTGCTGCAAATAAAAGACCGAATAGCTCGAGTCACCCCCCTTGTGCGCAAACACATGGAGAAGGCCCAAGGGACGCAACGGACGTACTACAATCGTCAAGCACGGTCCCGGAAGTTCCAGGTGGGAGACCGGGTGATGGTGCTCATACCCGAGGCGGAGAGCAAGCTCCTGGCCAGATGGCAGAGGCCCTATGAGGTAATTGAAGCTGTAGGAGAAGTTGACTATAAGGTCTGGCAGCCAGGTTGCCAGAAGCTGGAGCAGATCTACCATATAAATCTACTGAAGCCTTGGCAGGATAGAGAAGCTCTGGTAGCTGAGCTGGGGGCACCATCCCCTACAGGCAATCAGCCCATGCTGGTAGGAATATCCCCAGAGCTGACCCCGGAACAACGATCCGAAGTGGTCAGCCTGATCAAACGCAACCAGGATGTGTTCTTGGAAAAGCCAGGCAGGACTACTGAGGTTCACCATCACATCTTCACAGAACCTGGAGTAAAGGTGCACGTCAAGCCATACCGGATCCCGGAGGCCAAGAGAGAAGAGATTACGAAAGAGGTCAGGAAGATGCTGGCTTTAGGAGTCATTGAAGAGTCTCATAGTCAATGGTCCAGTCCCGTGGTTTTAGTGCCTAAGCCAGATGGCAGTATGAGGTTCTGCAATGACTTCCGCAAGCTAAACAAGGTGTCCCGATTTGACGCCTACCCTTTACCCAGGATAGATGAGCTGATTGACAGACTGGGAAAAGCCCGTTTTATGTCTACCCTTGATCTTACTAAGGGCTATTGGCAGATCCCCCTGTCTAAAGCCGACAAGGAGAAGACGGCCTTTGCAACCCCAGAAGGACTATATCAGTACACTGTTCTTCCCTTTTGGTTGCATGGGGCCCCCGCTACCTTCCAGCAGTTGATGGACAAACTGTTACGGTCTCATGGGGAGTACGCTGCTGCCTATCTTGATGACGTCATCATATATAGCCCCGACTGGGAGACACACCTAAGAAAGGTAGAGGCAGTCCTGGATACCCTAAGAAAGGCCGGACTGACGGCAAATCCCTCCAAATGTTCGATCGGGTTAGCTGAGGCCAAATACCTTGGATATATAGGGGGGAGGTGCGTGGTGAGGCCCCAACTCAACAAGCTAGATGCCATACAGAAGTGGCCCCGACCACTGCAGAAAAAACAGGTTCGAGCATTCCTGGGACTCGTGGGGTACTATAGGCGTTTCATTCACCACTTCGCCACCAGGGCATGCCCATTAACGGACCTGACCAGGGCTTCGGGCCCAGACATAGTAAAATGGTCTGCTGCGGCCGAAGCCGCTTTTGCAGATCTGCGAACGGCCCTCTGCACAGACCCCGTACTGATAGCCCCAGACTGGAGGGAGGAGTTTATCCTACAAACAGATGCCTCTGAAGTAGGGCTGGGGGCGGTGCTTTCACAAATGGTCAGAGATGACGAACACCCTGTCCTCTTCCTCAGCAGAAAGCTCCTGCCTGGGAACGAAAGTACGCCATAGTGAAAAAGGAATGCTTGGCAGAAAAATGGGCCGTTGAAAGCCTCCGCTACTATCTACTGGGATGGAGGTTTACTCTGGTCATGAACCATGCCCCGTTGCAGTGGATGCACCAAAACAAGGAAAAAAATTCGAGAGTAACGAGATGTTTCCTATCGCTTCAACCCTTCCACTTCACGGTGCGACACAGGTCGGGAGCCCAACATGGCAATGCGGATGGCCTGTCGAGGGTGCACTGCTTTCCGACCCAAGTAGCCCAACCCCATAGTGTTGAGCGGGATGGGGGTGGGGATATGTGGCAAACTCAGGACACTTAGCTACCAGGAGAGGGGTAGTAATTAGTCCCAGAAGGCTTAACCATGGAGGAATAAGGTTCAGCTGGAACAGGGGTTACCAGGGAGCTAATTAGTTTCAGCTGGCCCCAATGGCTGGAGACCTTTTTAAACCTTCCCTGGCAGGGAAGCAGGGGGGAGGAGAGAAATAGAGTAGCTGCCAGTGAGTAGGGGCAGCTGAACTCTGAAACTTTTCTTGCAAGGCAGATTGCACTCTCCCCAGAAGGAGAGGAAACCAGAACAAGGGCCTGACTGAGAAGGGATCAGCCAGACCCCGCGTGACTGTGAAGGGCTTTTTGCTTTGGCCAAGCCTGTGTCTCCAAGACTAAGAAGGACTGAGCTAGCAGAGGAGAGGCAGGTACTTTGCCACACTGGAGACACCAGTTCTTCCTTAGACTGTGGACTTGGGCTTGGTCCCTCTGGAAGTGATGTAGATGATGGGGTTGTTTCCGTTGCTGGTGAACTGCTCTCCGCTGGTGCACCAGGGGGTATTTTAGGCTCTGGCTGAGCCTCTTGGGTGTGGTTGTCTACTGCTTGTGCCAGTTCAGGCTCGCTGGCGCCCTCTGGCATTGGGGTTGAAGATGGATTTGCAAGCACTGTCGTCAGTGCTGGCAACGGTTCTGGTGCTGGCTGCTTTTCCAGTTCCTGGTTTGGGACTGGAGGCACTGTGGCTGTTTCCGTTGTTGGCATGGGATCCAGGTCCACTACCTCTGTCTGGGTCTCTTGTAACACAGACGGGGCCTCTGTGGACAGCTCAGGAACAGGAATGGGTTTGGAAGCTTGTCTGGTTTGGCTGCGGTTAACCTTTTCCACTCTCTTGGCCCGCTTCACCTGGTTGGCCAAGTCTTCCCCCAGTAGCATGGAGATGGAATAATTGTCACAGACTGCAAAAGTCCACATTCCTGACCAGCCTTTGTACTGGACAGGTAGTTCAGCTGTAGGCAAGTCTACAGCTTGTGACATGAAGGGGTAAATTGTCACTTGGGCCTTTGGGTTGATGAATTTGGGGTCGATGAAGGATTGGTGGATAGCTGACACTTGTGCACCCGTGTCTCTCCACACGGTAACCTTCTTTCCGCCCACTCTCAAAATTTCCCTTCGCTCCAAGGGTATTTGAGAGGCATCTGTGCCTGGGGATCTTTGGTGTGACGGTGGTGTAATGAACTGCACTCGGTTGGGGTTCTTTGGGCAGTTGGCCTTTATATGTCCCAGTTCATTACACTTGAAGCATCTTCTAGCTGACTGGTCACTGGGTTGAGGTGGGTTACTAGAGACTGGTGAGGTGGAAGAATAGGGCGTCTGTGGTTTCCTGGGGTTGTAGGTGGGGTCTTTGGCTGCCCTCGGTTGTAGGGTTTATTGTCGGTGTGCCCTCTGGGGTATTCGTTCCCCTTGACAGTAGCTTTTTTTTTTTTCTTCCACTTCCATCCATTTGGCTCCAATCTCCCCTGCCTCGATTACTGTTTTGGGTTTCCCATCTAGGATGTACCTCTCTATTTCCTCAGGAATACCATCTAAGAACTGCTCCATTTGTATCAGGAGATGCAGCTCGTCCATATTGTTAACCTTTGTTCCTGATATCGAGGCTTCATAATTCTTTGCAATGTGGTAGGCGTGTCAGGGGAATGACACATCTGGTTTCCATTTTTGGTTTCTGAACCACCGACGGGCATGTTCAGGTGTTATCCCCATTCTGTATCTGGCCTTGGTTTGAAAAAGTTTATAATCGTTCATTTTCTCCTTGGCATTTCAGCCGCCACCTCTGCTAAGGGTCCACTGAGCAGTGGCCTCAATTCTACCATGTACTAGTCTTCAGAGATGCTGTACCCAAGGCAGGCTCTTTCAAAATTTTCTAAGAAGGCCTCAGTGTCATCACCTGCCTTGTAGGTGGGAAATTTCTTGTGCCGTGGAACCATTATTGGCGAAGGGTTGTTAGGATTGGCTGTGTTCTGTTGCTTAGCCTTCTCTAATTCCAGGGCATGCCGGTAGGTCTTCCTCTGGAGTTCCAGCTGTCTTTGGTGGTCTGCATCTTTGGCTGCTTGCTCTCTTTTGTAGGCTGCCTCTCTGTCTTCTTGTTCTCTTTTGTGGGTCGCCTCTCTTTCTCTTTCTCTCAGCTCCATCTCTTGTAGTTTTTTTTCCATGTCTCACCTGTGGTCTGCCTCTTTGATTTGTTCCTCTGCATCCACTGTTGCCCTGGAAGTCATGTTTCCTGCTTTCTTGTGCTGAGGCGCCCTCTGGTGTTTACTGCCTGAAATGCTGGCTCTCTGTTGGCTTCCTGGGGTTGTTTAGCAACAGAGTCCTTTTAACTTACTAGCCTCTCCCGAAAGAGTTAAAAAGCAAAAGAAAACTCTCTTTCATTTACAAATGTGTCCTGGCTGGAGTGTGTTGCTGACCACTTAAGGCTGCTTTGTTTAACAAACGACCATCGTTAAACCTTAATAGCCCTCCCTATGCACAGCTAGAACGGAGCAAGGAAGAAAAAAAATTTCTCTGGCTGCAGTTTAAAAAAAACAAACCTCTTCCCTCTGCTTATAACCAGCTAGCAGAGAAGCAAATTAATAATCTTACTGGCTTTTGGATTCTTATCTATCCCACCCAGCTGCCAATCATGCCATAGCATTCCTTCTCAGATCTGAACCTTAGAGTTCAGAAAATGAGATACTAGCACCTGAATCCTCTAAGCTTAATTACCACCTTAGATCTGATAGAGCTGCCACCACCCAAAAATATAGTGTTTTGGGGCACTCTGACCTCCCCAGCCTTCCCTGGGGACCCCAAGAACCCAGATCCCTTGGGTTCTTAAAAAAAGGAGAAATAAACCATTCCCCCACCTTTCCCCCTCCCAGAATTTCCCTCCCTGGGCTATCCTGAGAGATACTGATCCAACCTCTTAAATCACCATACAGAGAAACATCTCCCTTCCCTTCCACAAAGAGGCAAACAGATTCAAGGAAAACAAAGAGAGATTCTATCTCTCCCCCTCCCGTCTCCCCCCACCCGTCCTGGTGAGTTATCCCAATCCCCTGGAATAACACAAGGGAAACAAGGAAAAAAAATCAATCAGGTTCTCTAAAAAAAGAAATCTTTTAATAAAAGAAAGGAAAAAGTAAAGAACTATCTCTGTAACTTCAAGATGTAACTATTACAGGGTCCTATAGCTTACAGACACCAGAAAGAGATTTTCCCCTCAGTACCAATACAAATCAAAATATTCCCAGCAACTACACATATAAAAGTTAACCAGCCAGATCCACAATTGCAAATAGAGTAAAACAATCAAAAAGCCTAAACCGCCTGTTTTTACTTACTATTTGAAAAGAAACTTAGAGCCTGTAGTAATGTCTGGTCTCTCTCAGACCCTCTGAGAGAAGAACATACAACGGACAAAGAACACATACAAAAGCTTCCCTCCGCCCAAATTTAAAAGTATATTGTCTTCTGATTGGTCTTCTGGTCAGGTGTCCAGTTCCCTGCTTGTAACCCTTTACAGGTACAAAAGACATTAACCCTTAACAATCTGTTTATGACACAGCCCTTCAGCAGGGTCGGGTACACACAAAGTTTGTCAGCCCAGGCCGTTGGGCAGGGTGGGCAGGAGACAGTCAGGCTCAGGCCTTTGAGGCTGAGCAACCACAAAGTCTATAAGCCCGGCCCTGGGGCAGGGCGGGACAGTAAGCAGTTCAAACCCAGGCCTGTCAGCAGGCTGAGCAACCACAAAGTCTATAAGCCCGGCCCTGGGGCAGGGCGGGGCAGTAAGCAGTTCAGGCTCAGGCCTGTCAGCAGGCTGAGCAACCACAAAATCTATAAGCCCGGCCCTGGGGCAGGGCGGGGCAGTAAGCAGTTCCGGCTCAGACTCTTAGGCAGGGGCTGAGCAGCAGTTTAAACTGTAAGTCTATACAGAAGGCCTCCTCAGGCCAGGGAGAGGGGGAAGTCTGCCACCCTTGGAAGGGTGGCAGGGGGGACGCAGGCCCTCCTACTCCACTGCGTCCCAGCCCGGGGCCCTAGCAGTGGCAAGGGTTCGCTGCAGTCAGTGGGGAACCCTGGCCGCAAGACACTGACATTGGTTCAGGGTCCCCTGGAGCCAGACTGGGGTCAGCTACCCCCAGGCCACTTCCAGTCTCCCTCTCTCTAGCTACCTGTCCTCCGCTGGCATTGTCCGGCGGGTCCCAGACCATGGGCTCCTCTGGATACTGGGTGGCGGGAAGCTCCGGCAGCTCCTGCAGATACTGGGCACGAGGCAGGTCAGGCCAGCGCTCCTCCGGATACCGGACATGAGGCAGGTCAGGCCAGCGCTCCTCCAGGTAGTGAGCACAGGGCAGGCTAGGCCCAGCAGGAGCTCGGGCACCAGCGTCTGTCCTCTCCAACAGCCTGCAGCGAACTGAGTGCTGAGGTCGGGTGTTTATACTTCCTGTCCCGCCCCTTGACTTCTGGGGGGTGGGGACAGGTGGTGGTGACTCCACCCACTGAGGCACCTGCTCTGGCTCGTCCCTCTCAGGCGCGGCGGGGAGCCAGGGCACCTCCCTACACACACCCATCCCGCAGCCCCCTCATCCCAGTCATGTACCCTCACGCAGCTCTGCCAATGCTCCTCAACCATGACCTTCTGTTTTTCCCCACCCTGAGTTCCTCCAAGCCCAGCTTTGATGTCCTTGCTATTCCAGGGACTCTTAAATCATTCCATAAACTTCAAGTGTGCTGAATTAATTCTGAAAATGTCTCCCTTGCTGCAGATCTCTTTGGCTATGCAGGAGCAAAACCGCACTTCTGCAAGCACAGAGCAGCACTGGAGATGGCTGCTGGTCAGTGTTCCGAAGGAGCAGAGTTGAGCCAGTGAGGACAATCCACTAGAGAGGACCCATCAGCCCCTTCCCTGTTACCTGCTCCCAGTAACCCCAACCTGTCCCATTCTTTCCAGGTCTCCCTTCTTGCAGAGCTCTTAAGCCCTAGCAGAGTGGAGGGGGTCTATGACCCAGGCCTGCCTGCCCTCACCTAGCTCAGGTGATGTTGCGTGGAGTCCCATTGCTCAGCTCCAGCTTCATTTGCTCCATTGAAATCAGTGAAGTGAGGCCCATTTACATCAGCTGAGGAACTGGCCCATAACCTCTGCATGCAGCCCCAGGTGAGAGAGGGATGTTGTGGAGAGGTCTAAGAGGTCCAGAGAGGGCCAGTCTAGGCTGAATGCTAGGAAACATTTCCTGATTGCTCCATGGACAAATACAGCACATGCAGTCTCCCTAGAGACCTGCTCGGAACCCCACCACCTGAGTTGCTTCAGGTCATACCAGGAAAAGAAGTGTAGGCTACTCAGCAAGGAGCAACCCTAGAAATGGGCCTGTCTCCATCTCAGATTCCTTCACCACACAGAGGCCCCATTCACTGCCCCTCTCACCTGCCCCGACAAGAACATTCAAGTGAGAAGAGCCAGTGGTTTTCAGAGAACATGGATGCAGGCCCACCACTGTCTACCAGGCCTAACTCACATGGGGCCACTGCTCCAATGATCACATTTACTGCGTGCGAGGCGCGCATTCCTGCTGAGTCTCCCATTCGGGATGAGGGCAGCATGGCACAAGGAAGGCCCGACTTGACAGGAGGGGTAGAATGTGGTTCATCACCCTGGGGGAGCACTGGATGCATTACACTGATTCCTGGAGTCCTGCAGTTACACCAGGGAAGAGGTCAAGTATCAGAGGGGTAGCCCTGTTAGTCTGGATCTGTAAAAGCAGGAGAGAGTTCTGTGGCACCCTATAGACTAACAGACGTATTGGAGCATGAGCTTTCCTGGATGAATTGAACTAACATCATTATCTCTAGCCTGCTTCTTGCTTGCATATTGTGACAGGCTCAGGCCAGTGGGGTGCAGGAGTCTGCTAGAGGGCAAATATACTGGTCACTGGGTGAGTAGTTTTCTGTTCCCTGAGTGACCACAGCAGGGTCTGCAATAGAGTAGTCAGGAACTTGCTAGAACCAATTAAGGCAGACTAATCAGGGCACCTGGGTTTTAAAAGGAGCTCACCCCAGTCAGATGGGGAGGAGCCAGAGGAGAGGAAGTGCGGGTGAGGAGCTGGGAGCAAAAGGCACAAGGAGCTGAGACTGAGAGGGTATGCTGCTGGAGGACTAAGGAGTATAAGCGTTATCAGACACCAGGAGGAAGATCCTGTGGTGAGGATAAAGAAGGTGTTTGGAGAAGGCCTTGGGGAAGTAGCCCAGGGAGGTGTATCTGTCACACAGCTGTTACAAGAGGCACTATAGACAGCTGCAAATCCATAGGGCCCTGGGCTGAAACCCAGAGTAGAGGGCAGGCCTGGGTTCCCTCCAAACCTCCCAACTCCTGATCAGACACAGGAGGAGTTGATCCAGACTGTGGGGGAGATCACTGAGGTGAGCAAATCTGCCAATAAGTGCAGGACCTACCAAGGTAGAGGAGGAACTTTGTCATAATATATATATCTTCCCCTGGAAATTTCCACTATATGCATGCGACAAAGTGGGTACTCACCCAGGAAAGCTCATGCTCCAATACGTCTGTTAGTCTATAAGGTGCCACAGAACTCTCTGCTGCTTTTACCAGGGAAGGGGAGTGCTAGTCAGGAGCTAGCCACCCTCCATGGAGGCTGCTCTTCTGAACTATTCTCAGGAGCACTGCCAGGGCTGGCTTTAGCCAGTGCGGGGCCCGATTCCTGGGGCATGTACTCTCAGGGCGGCACTTTGGATTTCCGCGCTCCGGCGGTGGTAGCAGGGCCGGGGGGTGGCGAGGCTTCAGCCATGGGATCGGGGCAGCCGCTCTTGCCACTCTTGGGCCGGGGGCCAGGGGCCGCAGGGCTCCAGCCGTGGTTGCAGGGCCACGGGACTTGCCAGGGCAGCGGGACCACAGGATTCTGGGGCTCTGGCTGGGGAAGCAGAACCCTGGGGCTCTGGCTGGGGGGGCAGGGCTACGGAGTTGCGGGGCTCCGGCCAGGAGAGTGGGGCTGCGGGGTTGCGGGGCTCTGGCTGGTGTAGCGGGGCCACAGGACTTGCTGTTCTCCGGCCTGCGGAGCGGGACCACGGGGATGCAGGGGCTCCGGCCGGGAGAGTGGGCTGCGGAGCTCCAGCTGGGGGAGCGGGACTGTGGGGGTGCGGGGCTCCGGCTGGGGGAGTGGGATTGCGAGGTTGCAGGGCTCCAGCCTGAGGAGCGGGGTTGTGGGGCTCCCCCCACGGTAGTGGGGCCACGGGACTTACCGCGATAGCCCGGGGGAGCCTGACTGCGGGGTTACGGGGCTCCATCTGGGAGAGTGGGGTTGCGGGGCTCCATCTGGGAGAGTGGGGTTGCGGGACTTGCCCTGCTAGGCCTGGGGAGTGAGACCATGGGGTTGCGGGGCTCTGGCCGGGGTAGCCAGGCTGCGGGGTTGCGGTGCTCTGGCCAGGAGAGCGGAGCTGTGGGGTCTCTGGCCGGGGTAGCGAGGCCACGGGACTTCCCGCGCTGCTGCTGGGGGAGTGGGACCGCGGGGTTGCCGGGCTCTGGTGGAGAGAGCCGGGCTGTGTGACTCCATCTGGGGGAGAGGGACCACGGGGATGCGGGGCTTTTGCTGGGAGAGCGGGGCTACGGGCTTGCGGGTCTCCAGCCGGGAGAGCTCGGCTGCAGGACTTGCCACCCTCCGGCCTGGGGAGCTGGACCGTGGGGTTGCAGGGCTCCGGTCGGGAGAGCTGGGCTGCGGGGTTGCGGGGCTCTGGCCGGGGTAGCAGGGCCGCGGGACTTGTCACCCTCCAGCTTGGTAGCTGGGCTGCGGGGTTGCAGGGCTCCGGCCAGGGAAGCAGGGCCAAAAGGCAAAAGCTGACATTAACATTGTTTCAGTCTATGTGTTACTTGACATGGTGTATTCAGTGTCACCGTAGAAGGGAAGGGCTCTGCACCGACAGAAATTTGCCTGGGCATCAGTAGAAAATGTTAAGTAAAATTTGCTTTAAAAATTAAATCCGGCGCTTTGTCATCTTGTGTCATCATTTTTATTTCTAAGCTTTCAGCTATTTAAGTGAACTCTAAAACTTTCATACTGACTGTTTACTATCTGCCATTGTATCAGTCTAATCTCCTTCATAACCATCGTTGACTTTTTTCCATTTTAATACTATCCCATAGTATCAGAGACAGTGAAAAAAATAGCAAATAAAGGTACATGACTATCTTTCTGTCTCTATAGAGAATAATAGATATACATGCCTCTGTCTCACATAGAGAGATGTGATGTATTCCACTGCTGCCATCAGTTAAGTCCCCCTGCTCAGCAGCAGCCATGGAAGGGGTGTGGCAGGCAGTAAACCCTCCTACCTGGGCTAGTCACATAACATCTGACCAGTTTTCTGCATGGAAATACACATGTTCTGCAGGGGATGTGAAGAGCAGCTAGCGTTGTGCTCCATGCCTCCCCCCATCCAAGCCCCCAAATGAGACCACCTGCTCACAGAAGCCAGCTAGCCTGACCTAAGTCTCCCAAACTGGTTCACCTTGAAACCTATCCTAGCCCACTGTTTTATTAAATGTCTTTCCCAAGCAAGAGATGGGGGATGCGAGACAACTGGATGCAGCAGCACCCTCATTCCTCTCAGTTAGTGATGCCAGAGCAGAAAGGCCTTTGAAGATGCATGCTGGTATTTTCTGAGGTACATCAGCTGCAAGAAAGCATCTAGCATCTCAGCATTAGCCTGGGTTATCTGCTTGCACCTTTACCCTCCAGAACAAATGGAAATTATTCCCTTGGGATGCCCCCAGTTAAAGCCCTATGGAGCAGAGTGCTGGCTTGTCTGGGAGCATCATGGGCTGCAAGGATTTGCCGTAGTTGTGTTGGTAATGATGATGGCGGTGATTATAAAGTGCTTTGGATCAGGCTGGAGGGCTCCTAATGAAGAGAGCAGAGCCCAGACGTTTTCCCGCAGTGCTTGGGAGCTGCAGATGCAATAACTCACATAAGGAAGTTCTGTGTTCGCTGTAAATGCATCACAAGGTAAAACATCAGCCCTGGAGGAAGGAACAACACAGCCAGTGTGTTCACAGGCTGTTCTGGAGAGAAAAGGCCACACGATCAACTGCATGTGTCTCAAAGGGGTCTTTTTAACCCTGGCTGGGTTTGCCAAAAGTTAATTGACTCGATCCCAGCTTGAAGCACGACAGCTGATGTCTTCTTACAAGAGAACTGAAAAGCTACTAAATAGGGGCTGGACTGAGACTCAGTTAACATGCCCACATGGGAGCGGGGGTGGGGGGGGTGATGGGTAAAAGACTACGGCCAAGTCTCCACTAGCACTTATGGAGAAATTAGGGGCTACCTTGAGGGAGGAAATGCATGGGTAAGCATATGCTGCGATCCTGCTTATGCCTTCTGGTGCACAGGGGCAGGAAGTGGGTAACGAGGGACAGAGCTTTGGCTCCATATTCCCACCAGTTGAAGGCCAGCCTATCCGAACCAGAGCGGGGCAGGTGGGAATAGACTGCAAGCAACACACGTCCACCTCCCCAGAGCTCGGGAGAAGGGAGGAGCTGTGATGCAGGGAGATGTTTCACTCTGCCCTGTGATCATACCATGCAACATCCACCTTATAACCATCACGTCAGTGTTTTGTGGCCCCAGATTAGATTCAACTGATTTTTAGAGAATTAGATTTTCCTCATGTTTTGGCCCTTCGTGGTGTCTGTCTAGGACAGTGTCCAGGAACCTTAAGTGTGCATTTCCACCTCCTAACATGTTGGGATTTCTTTCAAGTGCAACCTTAACTGGGAATATGACTTGTAACTCTCCTCAAACCAAGCATTACAACATCCCAGTGAGGTGTTTTACCTTTTACCTACATGCTCTCAACTGAAATTCGGTCTTACCATAGGTTTGGTGGTTTTTTTAAATCTTGGCTGTGTGCATATGTGTTTAATTAAACACAGAGAGAATGCCACTGAGATTTCGAACCAGTTGAAGATATGCAATACCAGCCTTCAGGCATTTTTTATTTTAGCTTTTAAAGGAACCTTAATTTATTGGACTAGAGAGATCAGTACTATATTGGGCTGGGGGAGGGGGCAGCCCAGTCCCTGAGTTCCAACATCTCTGCATTCCAAGGCCTCCCTTACACTTCTGCATCAGTTTCCCCACCGCGCTGCCTCAGTGTACAGTGGAGTTGAGACGGCAGTACCACGGGAGCCTTTCTAGCACCAATGTCCAAATTAGAACCTTTAAGGAACCGTGACAACAGGGCCAAACTATCCACCACTGACAAGTCACAGGCAATTTCCTTCACACCTGAAACTTGTTATAATCAACACAACTGTCACATGCAAATTAGCTGCAGGAGAAGGGGGATGATTGGTTTGAGTTACTTCGGATGTCATAGCAGCAATCCTGTGGCACCTTATAGACTAACAGATGTTCTGGAGCATGAGCTTTCATGGGTGAATACCCACTTTGTCAGATGCATGTAGTGGAAATTTCCAGGGGCAGGTATATATATGCAGGCAAGCTAGAGATAACAAGGTTAGTTCAGTCAGGGAGGATGAGGCCCTGTTCTAGCAGTCGAGATGTGAAAACCAAGGGAGGAGAAACTGGTTTTGTAGTTGGCAAGCCATTCAAAGTCTTTGTTTAATCCTGAGCTGATGGTGTCAAATTTGCAGATGAACTGAAGCTCAGCAGTTTCTCTTTGAAGTCTGGTCCTGAAGTTTTTTTGCTGCAGGATGGCCACCTTAAGGTCTGCTATAGTGTGGCCAGGGAGGTTGAAGTGTTCTCCTACAGGTTTTTGTATATTGCCATTCCTAATATCTGATTTGTGTCCATTTATCCTTTTCTGTAGAGACTGTCCAGTTTGGCTGATGTACACAGCAGAGGGGCATTGCTGGCATATGATGGCGTATATTACATTGGTGGACATGCAGGTGAATGAACCGGTGATGGTGTGGCTGATCTGGTTAGGTCCTGTGATGGTGTCGCTGGTGCAGATATGTGGGCAGAGTTGGCATCGAGGTTTGTTGCATGGATTGGTTCCTGAGCTCTAATTGCTATGGTGCGGTGTGCGGTTACTGGTGAGAATATGTCTCAGGTTGGCAGGTTGTTTGTGGGCGAGGACTGGCCTGCCACCCAAGGCCTGTGAAAGTGTGGGATCATTGTCCAGGATGGGTTGTAGATCGCTGATGATGCGTTGGAGGAGTTTTAGCTGGGCACTGTATGTGATGGCCAGTGGAGTCCTGTTGGTTTCTTTCTTGGGTTTGTCTTGCAGTAGGAGGCTTCTGGGTATACGTCTGGCTCTGTTGATCTGTTTCCTTATTTCCTCGTGCGGGTATTGTAGTTTTGAGAATGCTTGGTGGAGATTTTGTAGGTGTTGGTCCCTGTCTGAGGGGTTAGAGCAGATGCGGTTGTACCTCAATGCTTGGCTGTAGACAATGGATCGTGTGATGTGCCCGGGATGGAAGCTGGAGGCATGAAGGTAGGCATAGCGGTCGGTAGGTTTTCGGTATAGGGTAATGTTAATGTGACCATCACTTATTTGCACTGTGGTGTCTAGGAAGTGGATCTCCCATGTAGATTGGTCCAGGCTGAGGCTGATGGTGGGGTGGAAGCTGTTGAAATCGTAGTGGAATTTTTCCAGAGTCTCCTTCCCATGGGTCCAGATGATGAAGATGTCATCAATGTAGCGTAGGTAGATAAGGGGCGTGAGCATTCCCAGCTATCTCCGTGACCTCACTGATTTCCTGAGGAAACTACAATGCATTGGTGACCTTCCAGAAAACACCATCCTAACCACCATGGATGTAGAGTAACTCTACACAAACATCCCACACACAGATGGAATACTGGCTGTCAGGATCAGTATCCCTGATGATGCCACAGCACAACTGGCTGCTGAGCTCTGTGCCTTTATCCTCACACACAACTATTTCAAATTTGATGACAATATATATCTCCAGATCGGTGGCACCACTATGGGCACCCGCATGGCCCCACAATATGTCAATATTTTTATGGCCGACCTGGAACAGAGCTTCCTCAGCTCTCGTCCACTCACGCCCCTTCTCTACCTACGCTACATTGATGACATCTTCATCATCTGGACCCATGGGAAGGAGACTCTGGAAAAATTCCACCACGATTTCAACAGCTTCCACCCCACCATCTCCCTCAGCCTGGACCAATCTACACGGGAGGTCCACTTCCTAGACACCACAGTGCAAATAAGTGATGATCACATTAACACCACCCTATACCGAAAACCTACCGACCGCTATGCCTACCTTCATGCCTCCAGCTTCCATCCCGGGCACATCACACGATCCATTGTCTACAGCCAAGCACTGAGGTACAACCGCATCTGCTCTAACCCCTCAGACAGGGACCAACACCTACAAAATCTCCACCAAGCATTCTCAAAACTACAATACCCGCACGAGGAAATAAGGAAACAGATCAACAGAGCCAGACGTATACCCAGAAGCCTCCTACTGCAAGACAAACCCAGGAAAGAAACCAACAGGACTCCACTGGCCATCACATACAGTGCCCAGCTAAAACTCCTCCAACGCATCATCAGGGATCTACAACCCATCCTGGACAATGACCCCACACTTTCACAGGCCTTGGGTGGCAGGCCAGTCCTCGCCCACAAACAACCTGCCAACCTGAAACATATTCTCACCAGTAACCGCACATCGCACCATAGCAACTAGAGCTCAGGAACCAATCCATGCAACAAACCTCGATGCCAACTCTGCCCACATATCTGCACCAGCGACACCATCACAGGACCTAACCAGATCAGCCACACCATCACCGGTTCATTCACTTGCATGTCCACCAATGTAATATACGCCATCATATGCCAGCAATGCCCCTCTGCTGTGTACATCGGCCAAACTGGACAGTCTCTACAGAAAAGGATAAATGGACACAAATCAGATATTAGGAATGGCAATATACAAAAACCTGTAGGAGAACACTTCAACCTCCCTGGCCACACTATAGCAGACCTTAAGGTGGCCATCCTGCAGCAAAAAAACTTCAGGACCAGACTTCAAAGAGAAACTGCTGAGCTTCAGTTCATCTGCAAATTTGACACCATCAGCTCAGGATTAAATAAAGACTTTGAATGGCTTGCCAACTACAAAACCAGTTTCTCCTCCCTTGGTTTTCACACCTTGACTGCTAGAACAGGGCCTCATTCTCCCTGATTGAACTAACCTTGTTATCTCTAGCTTGCTTGCAAATATATACCTGCCCCTGGAAATTTCCACTACATGCATCTGACGAAGTGGGTATTCACCCACGAAAGCTCATGCTCCAGAATGTCTGTTAGTCTATAAGGTGCCACAGGATTCTTTGCTGCTTTTACAGATCCAGACTAACATGGCTACCCCTCTGATACTTCTGATGTCATGGCAGCCTCACTCAAGAATTAGCTGGGCTGTTGTTCTGATCTATATAATCATAATAATTAGATGAAATGTTGCTTAATTACAAGCAAATTTTCTTCAAATTAGCCTATTGACAAGACTGCAATTAATCTGAATTACATGGAAAGTTTGAAGAGGGTGTTATTCTATTATTAAATCATTCAGGGTAAAGAAAAGACTGGCACAGATGCTACATTTCTTAACAAACCTGTTTTTAAATGAATTTTAAGTCAGATACTAATTAAGAGATATACTTGTAAATTCTCATACGGAAAACATTTCAGTGAGTAATTACAGAATTTTAATTGCTATAATTCAGGAGAGGATACATTGTATTTTTCACACAGAACAAAGAAACTGGATCCCCACTTTAAGTCCAAAACAGCACTGACCCTTAACACCAGACTCACGAAAGGTGCCTCTAATAACATAGTTCCAGCTCAATGTTCTCCCCTGATCCCAGGCAGAGGCCGTGCAACAGCCACGGACGCTCAGTCAGATTCAGTCCTCATCCCCACATTAATGTTGCTAAAAATCAAAGTATCGCACGTGCTTGTCATGTCACCAGAGTTTTTGCCTGTGTTGTGTCAGTGACCTGGGCACTGCAAAATTTCATTCCTAGAGGTTGCTGTGTACCTGCTGTCTCCTGGCCATTGATTCTTTTAGATCCAAAAGCAGCAGTCTGAGCTTTCTTGTAATTTATCACAGGATCTAAAATTACTATAGGCTGCAGAGAAAGACATTCATAGACACCTGCAAGCCTAGAGGAGATAGAGGGCATGATTCTCTCGACCAATCCACACAGAGATCTCTTATCTGCACTGCAGATCTCTATTGCATAGCTTACCACGCTTATTGGAGGTATGCAGACTAAGCAGAGAATATAGGGTACAGATTCAGACCGGGAGGCAGACAGGAGAGGTTTGCTTAGCAATAACAGAATCCCCGTATCCTTTAGACTGTAATCTCCTTGAGGCAGGGACTTTTCAGACATATATAAATGCGAAGGCCCATGCATATGTAACCCTTTTGCCAGTCAGCATTGGCAGCAACAAGGGCCAGGTTCAGTATCTAGGAGTTCTGTTTCAATAACACAATGCAAAACCAGCTCACGCCCCCACTCAGTGACCTGGGACAATTACATACCACCCCCCGGGCACCTCTAAAAGACAATACTTCCCCTCTCGCAAGCACAGAGTCTGAGTGTAGCAAAAGCCTTTTAATAAAAGAGGGAAACTGCAGCATTATGTTGGGGAAACACCACAAACAGGTTTCATAACACAAACCATGAGGAAAAAACACACCCCAAAGGAAGTTGGGTAGTGGCCTTTTCCCCTCAGAGTCTTAAGTCCAGCAACCCAACAATCACCCCCCTACAGTTTCTGTCCTTGATCAGTGCAGCCCCCGACCCCAAGTTCAGAAGTTCATCTGCAGAGTTTACCTCCCAGCCTGGGTAGAAGTATGTAGAGGCATCTTACATGCTCTGCTGCTCAGATTAACAGCTGATTGTCACACCTCTGCCTTAGCCACTCATCAACTTGTCTTCAGCCCCCCACCAAACACAGCTCTCAGTAACTTTAGCTGGTGATAGGGAAGCCTCAGTACCAGTACACCACAAGCTCAGAGTAGGACAAATACCTGTAACACGCACCAAGACTTCTAATAGAATCAAAATTATCTCTTGCTGTTGCACAGTAGCAGGAACTGACATTTAGGGCCTATAAGAAAGACCTACCTTACCCAACACAAGCACCTACCCCCAACTTCCTCAATTCACTGGCTTTTGGAACCCATGTCCCTTGCCCAGCAAGTGGTCCTTAGTTGAGGGCAAGTCCCTCCTTCAAAAAATGCCAGGTACGGTTCTACTGTCCTTGATTCACATAACCAGGATAACAACACTTTATTACTCCTGCCCCAATAACAAAGAGACTGGGGATCCCACAGCAGCCAAAGTGACCATTTGGGCAAGCAGTCCATCATGGTAGGCAGGGTGGGTGTGCCCATTCAAACGAGATCAGCCCCTGAAGTCCTTTTCCACATCTCACCACCAGATGTCAGGGGAGAGCTCATTCTGACTGCTTACACATAGCTATGGCAGTGCATGGAGAACAATGGGTCAAGAAGCATCTCCATAATAGAGAGATTATAAAACCTTATTAAATAGCAGAGAAGTCCATATCATGAAGTATCCCAGCCTACTAAAATACAAAGGTAGGGCTGGCAGGTTTTTAATGTACATTTAGAGTTAGGATGTAAAGTCAATTATAATAACTTCAGAGCAGGAATTATGCCTGTATGTTTTACTTATACATTTTCAGGGACTAATAATTTAATACATTATTAAATAAATAATAGTACTACTATTCCTAAGGATGTGTCTTTGTCTGGCATCAGGGATGCAGTGCAGTCAAACATTCTAAACACTGCAGCTCCTGAATTCTAATCCAGGTTTTGCCTCTCAGGCCTCATCTACACAGGGAAAGTTAAAAGCAGCAAAGAGTCTTGTGGCACCTTATAGACTAACAGACGTTTTGGAGCATGAGCTTTCATGGGTGAATACCCACTTCATCGGATGCTTTCACCCATGAAAGCTCATGCTCCAAAACGTCTGTTAGTCTATAAGGTGCCACAAGACTCTTTGCTGCTTTTACAGATCCAGACTAACACGGCTAGCCCTCTGATACTTGACAGGGAAAGTTGAGCAGCATGGCAATAGTGGCATAAACTATTCCCGAATAACTCCCAATATGGACACATCCATTCTGAAGTAAAGTCACTTTTATTCCAGAACAGTGTGTCCACACAAGAGAGTTATTCCAGAAGAGCTACATCATATCAGAACGTATATTGCAGAACAGTTATGCTTGTCAGTTTCCCCATGCAGACAAGGACTCAGGATCAGATTTATTCTCAGCACCCACAATTATGGTCAAACACAGTTCAAGACAGCTAAATACCAATTTAGGCACCAAACCAATGTGGTCAGATTTTCCAAAGCGCTCCACACATTGGATGCAGAACTGCCCTGGAAACCTCACCCCATCTATCTGTTTGACCTTGAACTTTCTGTGCCTCAATTTCCCCATCCGTAAAACAGGGGTAACAACACTCACCTGCCTTGCAGGGGTGGCCTTAGGGAGTCATTAATGAGTTAACGTTTGTACAGTGCTTTGAAGACGTAAAGTGTGATTTGAATGTGAGGGAACATGGATTATTAATGATGCGCAGGGTCGCAAATGGACATTCCCCATTCTTTCAGCCCAGAGCCAGGATGGATGCAGTGCAATAATATAACGACAAACCCTTTCACACACATGCCTCCATTCTCAAAGCATTTCATCTTTCCTACAATATGCTGGAATTTGCCATCCTGAATGCCCCTTCCAGATCTATAAATGCTGCATATTGATTGGCACTGGATTTACACATACTTATGCCTTAAATAATCCAGTGAAGTGCAGGAACTGTGTCAACATACCCTGCCCTAAACTCTGCTTGAACATCACTAACAGAGTTGGCATAAGCCCACTCCTGAAGGTGAGTTAATAAACGATACCCATAAATTGGAGAAGCACCAGTTATTAGATTTATGAGTCTATACACATTTGGCAGATTCCTGTCTCCACCGCAGATAGGAACTGTAATGATGCTGTGCCGCCCCTCAGGTACATTCGCAGATTTAATAACTTAATTGAATACCAGTTAACCCCTAGGACCATTAAGAGTCATCACAGCTCTCCTGGATTTTTGCTGGCATTCAGTGCCTACTCCATGTGTTGCCTGCTTTTAGCACAGCAAATATTTCTCTTACTCATCATTATTATACTTCTATTTTACATAAACTACATAATTCAGCTCATCACACAGCTGCAGCTGGGGTGGAGAGGTGTCAGCCAGCTGGCACACAGTATGTTATGCCTGAGTATGTGGAGGGGAAATTTATACCAAAGAGCCCTGGGCATAGACCTAGCCCCCCCAGAAGGGACCTGGGAGCTTTAGTGTCCAAGCAGACTGGACAAGATCCTAGTTTTTAGCTAATCAGCTGAAAGACCCAATCCCCAAAGGGTTCTAGAGGCTGGGTACAGATGGAGCAAGATCTGAGCAGCTGCTCCTAGGAATAAACCCCTCTAAATTGCACAGTCTTAAACAAGCCCTTTGAAGTCAGTTATCTGAGCTTTAGCTGCAGGAAGCCTCTTTTGAGGTGTGCTAGGAACCTTCTCCAACCCTGGTTCCTCTGCACAGTCCTGGTGTGGAGCAGGAGGTCAGACACTAGACAATCGTAATGGTCCCTTCTGTCCTTAAAGTCTACGAGCACAGTCCCTGCGATTGCCTCCATGAGCGCAAGCTGCCTTAAAGTGACCACAAGAGATAGGCCCTGCACTCTCCCTGTGCTCAGAATTCTTTCTGGGGCATCCTGCTGCAATGCAGCCCCTTCTGCTGCAGTTTATAATCCTCAGGGTGGTCCTGAATGCCAAGCACTGGCTGTGAGATGTCCCTCTCCTGGAAACATCAGCCCAGCTGGGCTAATGAAGTCATTCTGCACTTGCAACCCAGGTATATTGGTTTCCCTGCCAGATCTATCACAAGACAGGGCTTTGGAACCATGCTTTTGGTAACTGCTTGCTGCTTCTGAATGCTTCAGGGACACCTGGGTAGAAGGGGCCTGCTGTGCGGCTAACCATGCTGGACATGCCCTGACACCTCACAGATCCCAGTGGATTGTCCTCATAGACTCATAGACTCTAGGACTGGAAGGGACCTCGAGAGGTCATTGAGTCCAGTCCCCTGCCCTCATGGCAGGACCAAATACTGTCTAGACCATCCCTAATAGACATTTATCTAACCTACTCTTAAATATCTCCAGAGATGGAGATTCCACAACTTCCCTAGGCAATCTATTCCAGTGTTTAACTACCCTGACAGTTAGGAACTTTTTCCTAATGTCCAACCTAAATCTCCCTTGCTGCAGTTTAAGCCCATTGCTTCTTGTTCTATCATTGGAGGCTAAGGTGAACAAGCTTTCTCCCTCCTCCTGATGACACCCTTTTAGATACCTGAAAACTGCTATCATGTCCCCTCTCAGTCTTCTCTTTTCCAAACTAAACAAACCCAATTCCTTCAGCCTTCCTTCATAGGTCATGTTCTCAAGACCTTTAATCATTCTTGTTGCTCTTCTCTGGACCCTCTCCAATTTCTCCACATCTTTCTTGAAATGCGGTGCCCAGAACTGGACACAATACTCCAGTTGAGGCCTAACCAGCGCAGAGTAAAGCAGAAGAATGACTTCTCGTGTCTTGTTTACAACACACCTGTTAATGCATCCCAGAATCACGTTTGCTTTTTTTGCAACAGTATCACACTGTTGACTCATATTAAGCTTGTGGTCTACTATGACCCCTAGATCTCTTTCTGCCATACTCCTTCCTAGACAGTCTCTTCCCATTCTGTATGTGTGAAACTGATTGTTCTTTCCTAGGTGGAGCACTTTGTACTTATCTTTATTGAACTTCATCCTGTTTACCTCAGACCATTTCTCCAATTTGTCCAGATCATTTTGAATTTTGACCCTGTCCTCCAAAGCAGTTGCAATCCCTCCCAGTTTGGTATCGTCCGCAAACTTAATAAGCGTACTTTCTATGCCAACATCTAAATCGTTGATGAAGATATTGAACAGAACCGGTCCCAAAACAGACCCCTGCGGAACCCCACTTGTTATACCTTTCCAGCAGGGGTCTGTTTTGGGACCGGTTCTGTTCAATATCTTCATCAATGATTTAGATGTTGGCATAGAAAGTACGCTTATACCTTTCCAACTCCTGTCACATGCGTGCCTCTGCCCCCATCTCGTGTCATGTTCCCCACTACCTGGCCCCACCCCACCAGCCCCACCTCCTGTCCTATTCACCACTGCCCAGCTCTCGTCCCATTGCATGGTGACAGCCTCCCTCTCTTCCTCCCATTCCAGATGAATAAAATTCCTGGGACAGCTACACCACTGGCTTACACATTTCCCTCCAACCAATATGGCTCCAACTCTCAGCGGAGGGGAGCAGCTGCAGGCACAAAACCAGAGACCTGGATCTCTGTGCCATTCACTGCTCAGCCTCTCTGTAGAGGAGCTGAGCTGGTGCGTGCTAGGACAGGTGGCCTGGATCCTTTGCGCTAATCAAAGGGTCAGATTCTCAGCTGGTGCAAATCAGCAGATCTCCACTGATTTACACCAGCTAAAATCTGGCCTTTCCGCTCCCTAGAGCACTCATTCACCCTTCTCACCGCTATCAGGCTCAGTCTATTCAGCGTCTCTCTACAGTCACAAGCCCTGACTTTGAGAGTTTAAATACAGAGTCATTAGCATAACACTAAATTTACACTGGCGCTGCCAGGCCAGTGAGTTTCAGCTCCTCTGTCTCTAGGCATCATATGAAACCCTGTCATTAGCATATCGGACATTACATCATTGGCAACGCACATGCACAGCTGTATTTCTCAGCTTACAATACATTTGATGTTAAGAGTAGCATCCTGCCATAAGAAGCCAGTTTCCCTGGTTGCATGGCCAGGTTAGCCAAATATTTTGCAGACAAAGACAGAAATGGATCTGGTTAGGAGAGCTGCATAAAATGTTTAGATAGAATCTTTCCCCACAAATAAATAAAATTCCAAATTCTGGTTAACCAAAACATTCTGTGAAATGTGTCATTTCATTGCATTGTCCCGATCAAACACATTTTTTAAAAAACAACCAAAGAAACCACCAACACCTCAGCATCAAAACTCTTTCGATTTTTCCCTTCAAAGTGGCTTTCCATTGGGAATTTTACTCCCATTTAAAAAAAAAAACAAAAACCAGAACCCTCAAATGGAATTCAAATGCGTTGGGTTGAAACCATGTTTCATTTAACCTAAGACAACAACATCATGCTGATTTTGCAGTTTGGCCACCAAACCAAAAAAAGTCATTTATTCACACAGCTCCACTCGCTGGATTTCACTTGCCAAGTGCTCTTTGCAATGGACAGAGGCAGGGCCATGCACAAAAGGAAGGAGCACAATTTGTGCTTTCCCCGCGTTTAGATCTATTACATGAGATACCGTTTGCACTGCACAGTGCAAGCTATTGCAAGCTATTCATCTTACAAAGGTTCCACTTGCATTGACATATTGTGATTAGTCCCATTGAAGTTACTGGGATTACAGCGTGCAAAATGAAGCCTGCGTGTGTCTGTAGTGACATGGTCCAATGACCAGCTGGCCTAGCGATCAGGCTGTAGTCTAGTTGTCCTGGAGGGGGCTCTGAATGTGGCCTCAATTACTCTTGCATGCTCCAACTATTCCCCCCACCTTCTGCCTACCAAAAACTAAGAGGGTGTGGCAGGAAGCAACAAGGCAGGAGGGCC
Organism: Gopherus evgoodei; assembly: GCF_007399415.2. Classification (NCBI taxonomy): domain Eukaryota; kingdom Metazoa; phylum Chordata; order Testudines; family Testudinidae; genus Gopherus; species Gopherus evgoodei. The sequence goes on along the minus strand of NC_044330.1, from coordinate 66,755,366 downwards.
TGGGACAACCCACTCCACCGGATCCCAACCTGGTATGCTAGGGGTGCATCAAAGCATCCAGGCCAGTCATCAGGTTACCCCAAATTAGTCTTTCCCCAGGTCACTTCCTACCAGCCTGGAGCTCTTCTGTTTGGGGCATGGTCACTGGTTTAGAAAATTTTCCTCCGTCTCTTAATGGCTAGTTCAAGCGATCACTTTTAGGGCGTTCAACTGCCGAAGAGGGGGGAATCCAAATCACAAAGCTGCAGCCTCTCCTAACAGTCCTCAGCATCAGCCTTGCTTCCTGGTGGAGCATGAAGCAACTTTCCCTGGCTTACCGGTGTCCTTTTAAACTCCTCCTCCAGTGCTGGAACATGCCCTGTTCCTGCTCAGGGGCAGAGCCTCGCTAGCCTCTTTTCTAAGCCCTGGCTCAGTGTGGGGCCTGTAGACCCCTTCCCAATGTTCTTGCAGGGTCAGAGCCTTGTTATGTTAGATAGATAGATAGATCATAACAAGGCTATGTCTATATGCGCTATGTCTATATGCTATATAGACACAGACTGTATACTGTACACTCTATTAAGATATCTGTCTGTCTCATTCAGTGCATTTGTGTTCTGGGCTGCTGGGGTTGCTTTGAGTATTCCACCATTGGGGCAAAGCGTTTTTCTCATTTCCAAATTTTGGCAAAATGAATTGTGAGATAAAAAAATAAGTGGAAACATTTGACAAAATTTTCATTAAACTGGCACCAAAATGCATGTGTGTTCTCTCTTTCTCTGTATTTTTCTGTATTTTCTGGCATTGCCTGTGTGTATATTTTTATGAATGTTGCGGGAGAGTATATGTATTCTCTGCAGGTATGTGTATGAATTTGCAGTGTTGTGTGTCATTCTCTGTGTTTGCTCCATGTCTTAGTATTCCTGCTACAAAGGGGTGTATTGCTCCAAAAGGGTGAAAAGTAACTGGTCTCACATATATGATAAGTACACAAACAGACAAGATATACAACACCACACAGACAAATAATATAAAATGCACCCAACACCCACATGCAAATATAAGAGAAACATTGCAACACTCACACTCAAAATATACACACAGCACATCCACAGGCTTTCACACAGTACACGCAACATATATAACACACAAACAAACACAAAATATGCACGCAATAACCTACAAAATCTACACATGGTTCACGCTTACTCAGAGCACTTAACTATCTTGAGTAATTTTGTATTGTCCGCAAACTTTGCTACCTTACTGTTTGCTCCCCTCTCCAAATAATTTGTGAATATGTTAAACTGCACTGGTTCCAGTACAGATCCTTGGGGGTCACCACTATTTATCTCTCCCCACTGTGAAAACTGACCATTTATTGCCACGCTTGGTTTCCTATCTTTTAATCTTCCCTCTTATTCCATTTCTGTTCATTCCCTCTGAAGCATCTAGCACTGGCCATTGCCAGAAGACAGGATACTGGGCTAGGTAGACCACTGGTTTGACCCAGTATGGCTATTCTTATGTCCCCCTTCACTTCTCCTGGGTTTTCCCCAGCCACTACATATGCAAAGGAGGGCTGGTTCAAGGACTCCTATGGAAGGAAGGGGTCTCATACAAGGCCTTGGGGGGCTGGGGAGCAGGGTGAGAGGCATGATGGAAGTGGCGGGGTTGGGGCACATGTACTCAGCCAGCCTGCTGTCAGTTTCACAGGCCAGCAGTTCCAGGCAGGGGTTACAAAATGAACAAGGCTGAGCTTGGTAATACTGACAGGGAGGCCAGGGCAGGAAAAGGAAATTGCTGGTGTTCAGAGCTAAACGGTGACCCTAGGGGAAAGGCGTGGCTTCAAAGTAGCCAGACATGTGCTTGCTGCTGTTCTTGGCTGTCTCAGTTCGGGTGCAGCAGAGATCCTGAGGTCTTGTAACCAGGGCCGGCTCTGGTTTTTTGCTGCCCCAAGCAAAAAAAACAACAACAAAACCAAACAAACAGGGTGCAGGGAGGCAAACAAAAAAAAGCAAACCCCAGGCTGTACTTACTTGGTGGCTCGCAGCTGCCTCCCCTGGCTGTGCTCGCGAGCCTCTGGGCTGGCGGCAGCTGCACTCTGGCTAGCAGGACTCCTTGAGCTGCAGACATGCCCTGGGCAGCGGAGTGCATGCCCTGGCTAATGGGGGGGAGAGAGCGGTGGGGAGAGAGAGAAGGGGGGCAGCCAGGTCTTCCTTCAGTCTGAGCGCTTGCCATTTGGCCCCTCCTGCTGTACCGCCTGCCGGGAGGGTTCCAGACCGTTCCTGCCTGCAGGTGAATTGAAAGTCAGAGGTCAGTGGGGAGGGAAGGACGTGGGCTGCCAGGCCTGCTGCAGACCAGGCACCAGCTGGGACAGACGGAGCGCCCAGCCCACTCCCAGCAGGGTGCTCCCCTCCTTCACGCCGCCCCCTACAGTGGCACACTGAAAGTCATCGGCAAAACAAAAGAAAAACAAACAAACAAAACACTAGGGCGCACGGCGGCTGGCGCGGCAAACCAAACCAAATAAAACCAAAACCAAAACTCGGCCATGCCACCCTAGGATTGGGCAGAATGCCGCCCCTTAGAATCTGCCACCCAAGCATGAGCTTGCTTGGCTGGTGCCTGGAGCCAGCCCTGCTTGTAACTGGCACACTGTGCGCACCAAGGGGCTGCACCTCCAGCATCTGGGCTGTATCTAAGCACTGATTTTCCTCCAGAGACTGGCATGGACCCTAATGAGCAGCACGCAGCATCTGCTTCATCCTGAGGCCCAGGATTCAGACCCCCAATCACCTAGCAGGAGGTGGAAGCACGGCAGGGGCTCAGGGTGACTGATCACATGGGTGGCTGGCGTGCATTGGCAGCATTCCATGGGAATCACCGTGAGAGATGCCCTCAGAGAGCTAGCATACAGGCAGCGACTAGACCTGTAAAATCCACTGTATGTTGCCAGTCAGGTGGGGCATATTTGGCCTCGCAATGCATTGTCACCTCCATCTGTCTCAGCATTTCTACAGCATCCCTCCCCTTAGGCTGTGACGGCTGTCCGTGGATTATCACAGGCTTCCAGCCCACCCTAGCTTTAGTCACTAGCATAGAGCCTGCTGCTCTCTTTCCTGCTGCTCCGGGTTCTGCAGGGGATGGGGCACCTGGAATTTTACTACCTAGCCATTCATGCCAGCATCCCAGGTCCTGCAGAGTTCGCCCCACCTCCCTCTTTACCTAGCCCTTCTGATTTCCTTTAGTCACGTGCTTTAGGCTGGGAAGGTGGTACCTGGCACAGAGCATGAAGTCAACAATCACAGACAGCCTGACTCAGCAGGTGCCAGGTACGCGAGAGGAGAGAAGGATTGACTTGATGGGGATAAGTTGCTGTTAGACTCATCAATGCACCTAATGATCATGCCCAAGATGTGATTGACAAGCCCTTGCTACCAAACAGGCATCAAGCAGTGCTCAGAGCCGCTAATTGAATTCCAAGGCACCACAGATAGGGCCGAGGAAAGGCTGCCTGGGAAAAGATGCTGGCCAAGCTGCAGCAGGTGGCGAGGTACTGAGTTGGGAGGAGGTTGTTCAATTTTAAACCCAGTTATCTCGCTCCTTGGAAACCTCAGTTTGCAGAGCAGGAGTGTGAGCGAAAGAGAGAAAGTAGAATGACAGTTATTAGGATCCAGGTTTTGATCAATGGCCCTGCAAGAGAGGAGGTGAATTTATTTTACCTTCCACCCACTTTGACAGATTAACTTTTATGAATGTGTTACCAGGAAAAAGCATCACAGCACAATAGTAGCAGCAGCAGCAGCTCTTCTTATTAGCTGCTATAGGAACCTCTCGCCCTTTCATCAGAGCACAGCGAGCTTCCCACGCACATTGGCCAGCTAATGCTCTGATCTGCACTCAGACTCAGCCGTTCTCTCTCGTGCATGGCTGGTGGGCGTTTTAATTACACTTTGGGGTACATGAAAAGGAAGGAATTAGAGCAACTGGCCCAAGCCAGACTCATCACAGTGGAAGGAGGTTTTATGCAGCTGCCTGCATACAGCTCAGCCAACCTTCCTCACTCCTGACCCATAGCTCCCCCACCACTAACTGCTGCTGTACCTCATTTCCAGCCTGTAGTGTGCACCTGCTATTCCACACATGGCCCTGCACAGCTCTGCCAGTCCTGATGTGCAATGTCCCCTGCTCACTAAGTCCTAGCCTCTTGCCACACAGCTGTGTCAATGCACATCCATCCCAAGCCACAGCCCCACCTGTTTTCCCAGCTCTGACCCCTGCACTGCTTGGCAATGTCCAACAATCCAGACCCATCTCATCCTCTTGTTATTCCAAACCTGGGACCCTCATAATTTTGCCAGTGACCATCTGTCCTGACTTGCTAGTCAAGTCCTGGAGGACCACACAGCGCTCTTTCTGTTCACCTATCTGGACCTAATATGACATATTCAGCTAGCCAAGCTTAGGCAGTTGACCCCATAGTGGTTTGATGAGCTGTGCAAAAACCTTCTGGAGGCAAGGCTAAGACCATGCAGTGGTTTGTGCATTGGCCTGCTAAACCTAGGGTTGTAAGTTCAAGCCTCAAGAAGGCCATTTGGGGATTGGCCCTGCTTTAAGGGGGGTGGGGGGTAGGCTAGATGAGATCCTTTCCAACCCTGATATCCTATGATTTCACAGGGTGCTCTGTCAGGATTTTGCATGTACTATTTTAAATTCTCCATCTAAAACACTGTGAAAGAAACATCACACAGAAAAAGCTATCATCTGGGAAACCACAGCCAGCACGCTCTTTGGATGGGGAACCATTGCTTTTCCAGGCAAAAGAGAAGGAGGTCACCCTAAAGAATCCCCAGACAATGCCTCACACCCGTTGTCAGATCTGCTTCTGCATCACTTTACGGGGACTCAGAACTGGCCCTTATATTATATTTAGTGTTTCTTCAGAGGAGACCAAATGGCTCAGGACTGGCCATGGGACACAGTGCCGTTTACCACTGGTTTGGCTCAGTTAACCACAGAAGGGCATTGCCATCTGATCACTGCTTGGTGTCCTGTATGAAATGAACTGGTGCAGGGGAGGCAAGCTTCCATATCACAGAACCGCCACCATCTCTGGCGGAAATGGACCCACAGAGTCCAGCCCTAGAGTACAAGAGAGGGCTACTCGCTCCCAGCTCCCTGTTCTGGAGCCAGTATGTGGAAGGAAGATTTGTTAACAGCTGTCAGTTCAGCCCCTTTTCTCAGCTCTCTTGTGCAACCTACAACTGTGGACTGCTGTGCCCCCTTAACACTCCAGCCGGGGTCATTTTTCCCAATGTTTTGCTAGTGACAAGCAGCAAACCCCTCCAGGTGCTGTTATCACTCAGCACAACAGCAGGGGGAGCCCCAGGCCCAGATGGATTGCACAAATACTCCCTGAGCCACTCACGAATCACACAGAGAAAGGCACCAGCAAATTCCCTCCAGCAGTCCAGCCTGCACCCCAGAGCTGTACCATCTTGCCCTGGTCAGAAGCCTGACCAGTATAAGTTTATTACCCAGTCTGCCCTGTTACCCGAAATTGAGTCAGCTAGTAAGCTTAGGGAGGACTAATGACCCACCAGAGTTTGGCAGAAAGCAGCACGTTTATTATATTGATAGCCAAACTCAAAACAGGCGTGGGAGGGGGTGGCGTCACACTCACACTCGCATACTCACGCTCCCAGGACAGGCACGGCACTGGAGATGTCAGGATCCTTCAAGGTAAGTGTCCCACAGCACAAATGATGGATGGTGTGATGAAGGTAAATCTTCCCACGGCATGATGGAATGCAACGCAGTGAACCACTGGCCAGGCGGTCCAGGCGAAGGACCTCCACAGGAGGTACAAGCTTGTGAGTGCCTCCTGAACACATGGCCCCTTCCCCTTTTAAGGATCTGTTTCTCATGGCCTGCGACTAGAGATGACTTGGCTGCATCTGGTTGGTCACACGCCACCTGGGGCAGTGTCCATGCATTGGGTGTGTGAGTGCTGCCTAGAGTCCAAGACATCTTGTCTACTTGGGAGCTCTTGTGATCTTCCAGCTGTTTAAGCAGCCTATTCATCCCACAAGCATTCCAGGAGGGAGGGGTGGGGGAAAGCCACGTCACAGGTATTCAAAGAGGGAGAGGAGACGGGGGGGAGGGGATGTAACAGACCTTTTGAGCATACAGGTTATACAGAGCATACAGATCACTGCTGCTCCTACAACATGCCCCACCCTCAATGTGGAGATGACACACACTAGCCTTTGTAAGGTGATACTAAGTATGATAAGAAGACAGGTATGGTGACAAATAAAAGCAAACAATTTCTAGTGACTTATTTACATCAAGTTAGCAGCATCCCTAGTCCTCTAGACTAGGGGATCCAACTTTCATAGGCTTAGAAGGTGATTTAGCTTATCTCCCTTGAGCGATGGATAACTAAAATGTCTCTTATAAGAAAAGGAGAATGGCCATACTGGGTCAGACCAATGGTCCATCTAGCCCAGTTTCATGCCAGATGGTACAGTGGGAATGAACAAAACAGGGCAATTATCAAGTGATCCATTCCCTGTCATCCAGGGACAGCTTCTGGTAGTTGGAGGTTTGGGGACAGAACATGGGATTGTGTCCCTCACCATCTTGGCTAATAGCCATTGATGGACCTGTCCTCCATGAACTTCTCATTCTTCTTTGAACCCAGTTATATTTTTGGTCTTCCCAAAATCCCAAGGCAATGAGTTCCACGGGTTGACTGCATGTTGGGTGAAGAAGTGTACTTCCTTATGTTTCTTTTAAACCTGCTGCCTAAATTCATCAGGTGATGCCTAGTTCTTGTGTTATGTGATGGGGTCAATAACATTTCCCTGTTCACTTCTCCACACTGTTCATGATTGTATAGACCTTTGTCATAGCCTCCTTTTGTCTCTTTTCCAAGTTGAACAGTCCTGCTCTTTTTAATTTCTCCTCATATGAGAACTGCTCCATACACCTAAGCATTTTCGTTGCCCCTAACTCAGCACATTTTCCAATTCTCATGTGCCTTTTTAGAGACGGGTCTGCCAGAACTGCACACAGTACTGAATGTGTGGGCGTACCATAGAATTATATAGTGGCATTATGATATTTTCTGTTTTATTATCTATCCATTTCTTAATGATTCCCAACATTCTGTTAGCTTTTTTGACTGCCACTGCACACTGAATGGATGTTTTCAGAATACTGTCCATGATGATGCCAAGATCTCTTTCTTGAATGGTAACAGCTAATTTAGATGCCAATACTGGGGAGGAAGGATAGCTCAGTGGCTTGAGCATTAGCCCCCCCCTAAACCCAGGGTTGTGAGTTCAATCCTTGTGGGGGCCATGTAGGGAACTGGGGCAAAAATCTGCCTGGGGATTGGTCCTGCTTTGAGCAGCAGATTGGACAAGATGACCTCCTGAGGTCCCTTCCAACCCTGATAGCCTACAATTTTGTATGTTTTCCAATGTGCATTATTTTGTACTTATAAATTCCCTTCTCCCCTTACATTATTCTATGGCCCCTGGTTTGAAGCAGGTGCCCCATCCTGCCTTCTGGATAGGAGTGCACCACAGCCACTAGCTCTGATTGCTTCTGGTCAGCAGCTGACAGACCTCCCTATGCACACAGCTCTTCTAACTGCTTCCTGGTGAGCTCATCCTGCCTTTTCTGCTGCTCACTCATCTTTATGCTTTCTTTTGTTCTATTTCCTTTACCCAAAATAAACAAACAAAAAATAACCAACTGTAACCTTTGCTAACTGTCCCCAGCCTCCTCACTTTGAGTCGCTTATAGATCTAGTTTACCAGAGCTCAAAGCATGAACCTCAGTCAGCCAGCAAATCCTGCAGTCTGCTACGCCACTGTGATGTCTTGCTTGGGATACCCAGAATTGTATTATTCCTCAGCCTCAGCGAGTGAGAGCGGTGCTGCTGCTAAGCTACGTGTCAGCTCCCTGGCACGCCAGATTGTCTGCCATGGCAGCAAACTTGTCAGGACTCTGCCTGTCCAAACCTTGCCCGGCTGGTCACAGTCAGTAACCTCCAATTCCCGACTTCCCCGGAGACCTCTCCCTGCAGTGTGCAATCCCTCTCACTGGACACTCACAGGAGTTATTAAGTTTGCTGCCTCCAAAGAGACAGAGCACATGCCAGCCTGTTTGGCTAGCTGGAGACTCACCCTCCACCTTAACACGCAGCACAGAGATGGCTTATAGTAAAACTAAGAAAGTTTATTAATGAAGAACAGAGCAAGCGATACTAAGCACAAACAGGAGGCAGGTATGGTTACAGCCAAAATAAAGTGTTTTCTAGAGACTAACACCTCATTTTAGCATGTTAAGGCAGAGATTGCCTGCTTTACATCAAGTTAGCAGCATCCCTAGCCCTGCAGGCGAGGGGGGTCTGACTTTCACAGGCTGGGAGTGTACCGCACCCTAGGCCCCACAGTGATGGATAACAAATATCTCTCTGGTCCTGTTATATTAGCCCAAGTTCATTGTCTCTGCCCCAAGAGTCAGGATGAACCCCAACTGCTCAGACCCTTCCTGTTCTCCCATGCCAACCACAGAATCAGAGAGCATCCATAATTCCTCAGTGTTAATACAGATATTTCCCAGTGACATTAATCACCAGTGTGTCCCCAGCTTTCATCAAAGACCTTACTCCATATACTTACACAGTGCAGCAATATTGTCTACATTCAGTTGGTTCAATTGCTTATTCTTTGGGACTCAGACCCCCTGTTGTCTCTCTACAGTGTCTGGACTCTGATTGTCAAATGCCCCCATCCCAGCACCACACCCACAGAGAATTTAAGACCATTTAATTTGGATAAGATCCTGCTTCAGCCCCATCTCATGCCCAACTCTCCTGCCTCGGACACATACCTCACCCCCAGCCCCACTTGGTGTCCCCAGAACCATGCAGATCTGAGCCACAGAAAGCGAAGCTATCTGAAAAGGAGACGTTGATTTGGGGCCAGCTCTAACCACAGCAAAATGAAACACTTCTCCAGCGGCGCAGAAATCAGCAACGTCATGGCTGTCAGTGGAGAGAAAACCCCAGAGTCATTTGCAGAGGGTATGCTAAAAAGTGAGGGTCAAAGGAAGATGTGAAATAAATGACAAGCACTGCGTCACTTTAATGGAGTCCCAGCAATTGCTATTCATGAAATCCCTTCCCTCTCCCTAAGGATACTTCAAAATGTAACTTCAGCTTCAGAATAACTCAATGCAGAGAGCATTCAATGATCAGTCAACTTGTGTCATTATTACTCCTTCATTAACCTTTAGCTCCCAGCTGCTCACCGCCTGCGCCTGCATCATAAACAGCAACACCATGATCAGTTCTGGGCAATCCCCAGTGGTGCAAGTAAGCTGGTATGGTCAGGTATGCTGTACCATTATGATATTTATTGTCGGTATGCTGTACCGGAAAGACATTTTCAAGAATGAATTGTAGAGCCCTGCGTGGATACACATTTATACCCACAGATACCTGCAGATAGAAATTGGTATCTGCTGAACCCAGGGCTCTCCCGGGAAGTGCAGCCGAGGAAGGAGCAGAACGTGAGGCCGCTGCTTCCAGGAGCCAGCGCCCCATGCCAGCAGCTCCTCCGATGTGGTTGCTGCTCCCAGCTCTTCCATGCAGCTGCATCTCCTGTCTGGGGTCTGTAGGCCTCGCTGGAAGACAGGGCTGGGGGTCAGTAAAGCTGTGCCAGAGGAACTGCTGGCACGGGGCGCTGGCTCCTGGGATTGGCAGCCCCGCGTTCTGCGCCTTTTGCTGCTGCAGTTCCCGGGAGAGCCCTGCAGTTCAGCACATACCGATTTCTGTCCACGGATATCTGCATCCATGGGTATAAATTTGCATCTGGGCAGGGTTCTAGTCATGAAACATTTTTTGTGTGTGGGGGGGGGTAGGATCGGGGGGTCGGTACCATACCAGTAAGAGTTACAATCTTTTGCACCACTGGTGATCCCACCAGCCCCCTCTGTTGCATGTAACCAGAATGCCACAGAATGGCCCCGTCTCTGAGAACACGCCATGTCATTCATGCTAAAAGGCACAGAGAGAGAGAGATCGGGAAGGGCCTTTGCTTTCCAGGAGAATTAATTTACATTAAATCCCAGATTTTATAGCCTACGACAGCAAATAAGCATCTCCTGTGGTTTGAATGGGAAAGCATGGGTAAAAAAAAGGAAGGAATCTGGCCCTTTGCCCACACTAAACTTCACACTTCATGCTCAACTTCAGGTTTCATGCTTTTTCTTATGACATTCACTCCCAGCTGCATCTTCCACAGCCAGACTGATGTTCCACAGTGCAAAGTTCAGCTGCTTCTATAAGCCTCTCTAATGAGAGGTCATAGCACTGACCCTTTGGCACTCTCAGATGCCACAGCCTGAGATAGAGGAGCGTGAACAGACAGAGAATCAGTGTCTCAGAATGGAAAGTCTTGGAAATGCAGCAGCTTGTGTGAGCTCTGCTCCTGCGGTACAAGGGGCCCTGCTGGAAATCTATCCATGGGGCAGTGGTGCTGAAGGATCTGGAGGGGAAGGAAAATGCATTGATGCTGACAACCCTGAGATCCAGATGTGACTCAGAAGGGGTTAGCTCCCAGTGTTACGTCAGGTCCCAATTGGTCTGCCCCTGTGGAATTCAGGGCCACCATGTTAAGTCAGGGACGTGCCCCAGCACCATGCCGAACTCTGAATCCTGATTTGAGCTTCCCTAAAATTCAGTGGTTACCACATCCAGGCTGATTTGGGGTCTTACTAAGGGTGAATGTAAGGTGGGGGTGCAGAGCAGTGTGTCATCGCTAGGGGCAGACTTTGTTCATGCCTGAATATGCAGTGAGACCACATAACTCTAGATTCTAGAGTGGTTCTCAAATTTGTTTGATTGCATTGCCCCATTCTTTGCACCTGTAGTCATTAATGCCCCATTCCCCGCTCTCACCACACAAGTACATATACCGCTACCCAGCTCTGAAGGCAGAGCAGAGATCAGTTGCTGCTGGCTGGGCATCCAGCTCTGAAGGCAATGCCGCAGCCAGCAGCAGCACTGCAGAAGTGCCGGTGGCATAGTATGGCATTACCACTTTTACATCTCTGCTGCTGCCGTCAGCGTTGCTGCCCTCAGAGCTGGGCGCCCATCCAGTAGCTGCCTCGTTCCAGCCACCCAGCTCTGAAGACAGAGCAGGTTCTCACCTCCTCCAGAATACATTCCAGACACCCTCAGGGGAGCACACCCCCAATTTGAGAATCTCCGTGCTAGAATAGCATTCTGGGTGGTGGAATTTAGGTGCTAAGAGGAGTAATGGCTTCTCTTCCTGTGCAACATGTAGCACTGCAGGTCTAGGCAGAGCATTACTGAATAGGAGATGTCCTTAAAGGAAATGAGCTCATCTGAAAGATCCTGAAAAGAAGCCCATGAAAGTGATGCATCTACTAGTTTAGACCCAGATTCAGCAAGGTACTCCAGCACCTGCCCAGCTTTATGGATGTGAGTAGCTCCACTGACTTCAATAGGCCCACCTATGGGCTTAAAACTAGGCAGGTGCACAAGTATCTTGCCGAATCAAAGCCACAAATCAGAGCTTTGGTGCTTTATAACAGCTGCTGGTGATCCCCCCTCTGCCTTGAGAGCTGGGCATAGCAGAGTCACTGATGGCAGCTCAGAGGTCTCAGCCACAAACAAATAGCCAGGAACTGCAAGTGATCAATCCCTTCTAAGCTTTGTCTGCAGGGAGCTTTTCATTAAAATCTCCCACTATCGCTGCAGCCAAGAGGCAGCTCGACTAGCGGCAGAAGTGGCAGGAGCATTAGTGAAGATAATGCACCGGGATTTGTGCAGAACTGGCCAACGTGATAGTTACAATGCAATGACTTTGTCCCACAGGGCAGAGTTTAAAGGTACAGTGTCCTAGCTCATGCAGTCTCTAGCTGACTGTCTGTATCTTCCAGATCACATCCAGGAAGCCACCTGCCAAGTCTTGATGAATTGCTAACCTGTGCAATGTAAGAGAAGGAAAAATGCCCCACAGACCTACAGAGACAGCTCCCAGGGGAAATAATTTGTCTGCGTCCCTCTGGCCCTGTTACCTAGGGTTTTCAGAACCCACAGCAGGGATAACTTAACTGTTTCACTCCAGGCAGTGTCAGGAATAAATCAATGGTAACACAGCAATTCCGTCTGATAAAAGATTAATGCAAGTAAGCGTGCTCTATCTAAAACTGCAGTTTATTAGTTTTAAGCACACACAGACATAAGCAACAGGTTTAGAACATCCCAGATATTTGCCTAAATTCTGAGATGGTAGTGAGTAATTAACAGGAGGTCCACAGTGGCCAATTGCTTACCTCCTGGGGAGAAAAGGTGTCAGGAAAAATATCTCTTAAGATGGCTTCAGAAGACTGCTCCAAAATACTCTGTATTAGCTAGTCTTTTATAACTAACGTCTACAAAACACATAGGTCATAATGACACCTACTAAATCACCACTTTTCCTAACTTTCAAAAAACTACTTAACAAACATTCCTAACAATCTTAATTATAGTAATACATCTATATCAAAGGTGCCCAAATTCAAGGTTTTCGTCCACCAAGGTTTTTAGTCTCAATTGTTGCGTTTTCTTTCCCCTCCTCCCATTCTCATTAGCAGAAACTGCCTGCTAGTTTTGACCTTGCCACTAAAAGCATGCTTTCACATTAACCCTATACTATGTGGTGTTCTATTTTATTAATTCATTGTGGCTAAATGCACTTAATATGGTTGCAATTAGCTTGATCACTTTCTGGGGCACCCCACCCCCACCCCTACCTCAAATCCAGGGCAACTGCCAATCTGTTTGACATGGATTTGGTAGAAAGATTAGACATAGTCAGGCTGAGTCACTGTCTGGGTGGGAGAGCTGCTGTATTAGGAAATCCCAGGTGCTGTCTCAGTTAAAATACCAGTCTAGCCATGGCTGCATGGGCTAGCCGTCCTGACTACTGATCTAGGGTTTCAGACAAGATTGTACTTGGGACAACTAGCTAATATTGCTACACTGCTATTTTTAGGCACTAGCTCGATCAAAGCTAGCATAGGTACATCCACCCACACTGGAGATTACACCTCTAGCTCCAGTGTAGACGTACCCTTAATGACTGTAGCACCAATGCCAGCCAGCCATGTGGTTTCCTGGCAGGCTGTTCAGGAGCTGGGTAAAGAAAGTGAACATGCAGCGCTAACTCCAGAGGAGAGTCCAAGTCTAGCCAAAACAAAATCCAATGGCTGGAAGCTGAAGTGAGGCAAATTCCTATTGGAAAGTAGATGCAATTTTTAGCAGTGCAGGTCACTAACCATTGGACCAACGTGGAGTGTCCGTCTTTCTGTCAAGGTTGAATGTCTGACACATACGCTGTAGTTCAGATATAGGTCTTGCTGCAGGAAACCCTGGTGAAATTCTATCACTTACATCATACAAGGGAGTTAGCCTAGATGTACACAATGGTTCCTTCTGGCCTCAAAAAAATCTCTGAAGGCGACACTAGTGTAATTTACTTTCCTCCAGCCTCCTCAATGCACATGGGGCACCACTCTGCAAACCAGCAGCCTCACTCATCAGCCCATGCACCAGAAGAGCCTCTCTAGCCTAGGAGTCCAGTCCCTTTTCTTCGCAGCTTCAGCTTTATTGCTTTCAAATAAAACTAGTTAACAAAAGGGTCTTCTGCAGGGGCTTATCAACTCCCTATAGCTGACAGCTGGGAGTCCTGGTGAGCCTCTCTCATCTCTTCTCTTTCCAAGCCTGCTCCCTGTAGGACTACACTGCACAGGCCCAATACCTGGGAGTCATATGAAGTAGGCGCATGCGCTCTCCCCTCCCGGCCCACCGAGTCTCTGCAGAAATCTGACTACTCCCTGCATCTCTCAGCTAAATCAACCTCCTTGCTGGCTTTTATGAGGCCCAGGTGATCTTCAAGCTATCACCTGATCCCTGACCTCGTAGCATGAGCTTGGGGAGGGAGATGATTAGTCACAGCCTGTCACCCTGCAACAGATTCCCTGTGGAGTTGAGACTCACACCAATTTACCAATGTGCATTCTCCCCCACCCCACACACACACATTCATTCATTCACATTGTATGTTTCAGCTAGGAATGTAACCAGTGAGTGTACCTGTGCCAGTGTGGCATACATGCTGATGGACCAGAGGAGAACACAGCAAGAGAACCAACTAGCAGGAGGGTGTAGGAAAATGCAAGTTAAAGTGCCTTTGTCCTGGCTGTAATATACTCCTGGTCTGGCTTCTCTGCTTTGCCCGTATTAGGTTTGTTCATGGAAAATTCTTTGCTGTTCCTACCGCAGGTTCGGATCCACTGACAGCACATCAGTGGGTGGAGACGGGCTGCTTATGCATGGAACACTGGGTGGTCTAACCCTGCTCCGAGCTTGTCTGAAGGACGAGGAAGTTAAAATGCTGGTGGCTTCTGGCCCTTTGTCCTTACTAGGGCTCTCTCACTGGTGCTGAACCAGGATTACAGTGGTGGGGAAAGCCCAATAGAGCCAGGCCTATGGTACTTGCACTTAGACTCCATAACACGTGGCTGAGTAGTTATAATTAAGTGTAAGAGAGTCAGATAATAACAAACGTAAAACTTTTATATCATGTTTTTCATCCCTAGTGCTCCAAAGGCAGCCAGCGTCATTATCCTCACTTTCCAGCTGGGGAAACTGAGGCACAGAGTAGCATGGTGACTTGCCCAGCAGGCAGGTGGCAGAGCAGGGGTTAGACCCCAGTTCTCCTAGTTCAGTGTGCAATCTGCCAGGCCACACTGCCTACTGCACTTTAGTCACCACCGCTGGCTCTGGCCCACTGTATCAGGAATATTTGACCCTGCATTTTCCCTGTGATTGGGCTGGAAACAATGACCAGCAAACCACCATGTTTGAGAGGCTATTTATTTCCATGCACTCAGCTTATGATGATTGTCCATCAGTTACAACTCCTCTAAAGCAGCGGTCTCCAAAGTGCACTAGGGGGTGCACAAGAGGATCCTTCGGGGTGCACAGCAAGAGAAGTGCCACTTTTTTTCCCCCCTCCCTCGCCGGTTCAACCAGGAGCAGGGGGTGCATGCTCAAAAATTTTTTACTGATGGGGTGCGCGATCAAAAAAGTTTGGAGACCACAACCTATTGTCCCCTTGAATGTTAGCTTAGTTATCAACTAAGAACTCTAATTATAAGGTGATGTCTGGACCATTGATCACTTTTAAATGTGATTTAAAAGGTTTGGCCCCATTTGCAGATGAATTATTGCATGCATTGTATTCGCGGGACCTCATTTGCCATTGGCATGGCACTGTTATCAGGGAAGTTAACCCACACCACCCAATTTCCCCCTATTTTTGATTGTGTGGGTTGTGGCAGTTTGGGACTTACTTTATACTGAATATATATTTCTACTGGCAATAATAAAATGCAATTAAAGTAATATTTTACCCTCATTTGCATGATTCCAAGAACGCTATGAAAGAAATGTAACAATGGTCCCCTAGGCATGAGAATCCAGTAGGATTTGAACACTGAGCCTTCCGCTCCAAAGTAAAGACCTTTGCTAGTTGTGCTAAAAGAGCAGTCCTGTGAGCTGGCAGGGGTAGCAGGTTGTTAACCTCCATGTGGAATAGCTACTAGAGCAGGACATGCGTGTTACACATTCCCCAGGCATCTACTGGGCTGTCCCTTGTAGACCTCTCCATTCTCAGTGGTTCCGTGCTGGGCTTCTTGCTCTGACCAAGGCACTTCAGCCAGCCAGAGGGATCACTGAAGAGTACAGCAAATGGTCTCTGAGTCTGCAGTGTCACAGCCCAAGGCAGCCCAGTGCTGAGCTATTTCAGTCTCAGACTCTGATCTGCCATGTGGCACATGGTCACCAGACCCTGACCAGGTTGACCCATGCAGTGAAAGGGGACATATCAGTAGATAAGATAGAACCTTTGAGCTGAACAAGACCAGATTAGGCCAGAGTGCTGGCGTCTCTGAAGAACATCAGAGCCCTGTTTGTTCTGCTTTGCATTTCCTGCCCCTGCTAGTGGTGTTTCCTGGCAGTCCTACCCTGAAGCCAGCAGGGCTCCATTCACTCTTGAGACCCCAGTATTCAGTGTGACAGCAAGGGAGCTCAGCAGGATCATTAATATAATTTGTAGTGCTGCTGGTCCTAGCAGTTAGTCATCTCTTGATTACTCCTCTAATCCAGTGGTCTCCAAACTTTTTTGATTGTGCACCCCAACAGTGAAAAAATGTTTGAGCACGCACCCCTCTGCTCCCGGCCAAACTGTCAAAGCAAAAAAAGCCGCTCGGACTCCCGGCCGAACTGCCGGGGGAGGGGAAAAAAAAGCAGCACTCCTCCTGCCTCACACTCGAAAGATCCTCTTGCGCACCCCCTAGGGTGCACACACCCCACTTTGGAGACCACTGGTTTAGAACTCAAGGGCAGTAATCCAGCCCCCTTTTAAAGGCTCCCATCCCAACTGAAAAGACCAACAGCAGGTGTGGGTTGTCCCGTCTCTGCTATTCCCTAGGGAGGGAGGAAGTATTTTGAGGAAACTACCTATGTTCCCAGGGGGCATCCATGAAGCACCTTCTCTCTTGGGAAAGGACTGAGAACACACAAATAACTTCCTCTCCACTGGAAGCTTCAGGTCCCTTAGCAGCCTAGATGGAGAAAGAGATCTGGCAGAGCCATTCCATCTTCAGCTGTGATCTCCCTTAGGAGATGTCACAAGTTAAGCAGTACATGAGTGGCTAAAGGAACAGTGGTAAGGTTGGGCAAAAATTTTCCAAACAAATGATTTTCCACCAAAAAATGTGTGTGTGTGGGGGGGCGGGGTTAGGTTAGTCAAAAACTATTTTATTGTTGTGGAAAATCAATTTTCCATTTTTTTCATTAGGAAAAAATAATTTTCCCCTGATTTTTCATACTTTTCTTGCTTTGAACAGTTGGAGTTTTCACCACCTTTGACTGGTATTCCACTGGCAAGAGTGGGAAAAGAGATGGAAAGAGCAGAAAACCCCCCACTTGTCGCCACTGATTGTTTTTCAGCTTTTCTCAGTTGAAAAACAGCAGTCAAGTGGAGATAGTCACATTCTCACTTTAAACTGTTATCACTTGTGAAAACGTTCAATACTTACTAGTGAAAAAGTTACTTTTAAAAATGAAAAGTGGCTTTGTCATCATGCCTGCTATTGTTCACCAGCTAGAAAATGCTGGGAAACTAAAAAAAAGAAGTGTGGAATACTCGACACTTTTGAAATTTCTTTCCCATGTGAAAACTGGATTTCCTGATTGCAAAAATTCCCTTTGGAAGGTTTCTCATCAAATTTTTGGCTGGAAAAAACCACTAGTTATAGGCAACCATAGGGATGAAAAGTGACATCTCCCAAAGAGAGTACAGTGTCTGGAGGTCTCTTCTGTGCTGTCCCATGCTGAAATGAACACAAAATGGCTGCCTATCTCTAGAGACAGCATGAAGCTGCAGTACACAGCAAATAAAAGGCATAATACTTATATAGCTAAATACAGCGCCGCAGCTGAGACTAATTCCCTGATGAAGTGCAGACACGTGCTATAATTATTATTGTTGGCAGATGCCCTCCATGGCTCAGGTTGGATAAGTCTCCAAATGTATCCCAATCTCTGGATCTCAGGCCAGAAATATCATGTGCTTTCCCATGCTTTTAGGCTTTACCTAGGACAAAAATAGCACAAGGACAAGTGCCCCTTTGTGGTACTTCAATGTTTCTGAATGTGAAAGAGGGAGCAAATATACAAAAGAAAAATGTTAACAGAAGCTTTTTGAACCTCCAAACAGGTTCAGATTTGTTTCACGACGTTCCCCTCTGGTGGTAACTGGACTGGTGATTTGCTAGGTCACACCAATTCTTGACTTGGGAGCCAGCCTTACCCTGCTCTGCTGTGAGAACCCTCATTCCTGGGCTGTTCACGCACAGCCTCTGGCCTGTAAGCTGCTCCCAACTACTTGCATCTGAATGACACTAGCCAGTCTCTCCAGTCCCAGACACAACCCTAGGAATCTCCATCTTGCAGTATCCAGTTATGCCTGCAGGATGCTGCAAGTTTATATGAGTTTGTCAATTTAACAAAGAAATTGATTTGTACTAGGCTTGTTATCCCAAGGGGCGTCTCTGACTGCTTCAAACCAAACATACTGCTTCAGGCAGAATAAACAAACAAATTTATTAACTACAAAGATTGATTTATAATCACTTAAAATCTAAGCATAACAAGTTGGATTTGGTCAAATGAAATAAAAGCAAAATGTATTCTAAGCCGATGTTAAACACTTTCAGTGCCCTCATAAACTTATGTAACCCTTCTGCCAGGCTGAATTGATAGCAGCAAGGGCCAGGTTCAATACATATTTGTCCCTTCCCTACAATGTAATGCAAAACCAGCTCAAGCCCCCACCCAGTGACCTGGGAAAATCTTACACACACCCCTGAGAACCTCGAAGAGGCAATACTTCCCCTCTCACAAGCACAGAGTCTCGTGTAGCAGAAAATGTTTAATAACATGAGATAAACAACATAGCATTAAATTGAGAAAACACCTCAACTACAGTTCATAGACCAAACCATGAGCAAAGACCCACCCCAGGAAATTGGGCCGTGTCCTCTTCCCTGGGCTCTTGAGTCCAGCAACCCCAAAATCACCCCAAGACTCCAAAGTCCAATACCCCAAATGTCCCTAGAGTCCAGTAACCCAAAACTCACCCACAGTCCCAAAAGTCCCGTTACCCAAAGGTCTCTGTCCCGGGTCAGTGCAGCCCCAGAGTTCAAGAGTCTATCTGCAGGGTTTTTTTTCCCACCCCCAGCCTGCCTTGCCTCTCCATGGGGTTCTGCTTCCACCTTCACCATGAACTGCTCTGCTCTACCAGCCACTCCACTCTGCTCTTCCAGCCATCCCCACAAACTGCTCTACTTTTCCAGCTGCTCTGCTCCACCAATCGTCCCGTGATCTGCTTCAGCCGTCCCCACAAACTGCTTGGCTCCATTCACTCTGTGGGCACTCCAACTGTCCTCACAAACTGCTCTGCTCCACAATATAGCTTTAGGCTCCCCTACAAGTTAGCACAGCACTCAGTGCTCTCAGCTCAGTAATTTTAGCTCTTTAGTGACTTCAGCTCATAGTAGGGGAGCCTTAGTGCTGGCACACCATTAGCCCAAAGTGAGTTCAGCTCAGTAACCTGTAACTAGATTCTTAAGGGAATCTAAAATCAGCTCTGATATTCAACAGTAGAGACAAGGAGAAGATGCAATTAGTGCTTCTGGCTCACATAAGGCACCCACACTACCACTACCCTCTCTCTTAATTCACTGGGTTTTGGCACCCATGTCCCTTGTCTGGCGAGTGCTACTTCGTTGATAGTGAGATCCTCTGTCATAAAGCTGTTTCATAGTTCCTCATTCACATAATCAGGGTGACAACACTTTATTCCTCCTGCCCCAACAACAAGGAAATTGGGGATCCCACAGCTGTCAAAGTAACCATTTTAGGCTGCTGTGGGCTATGCCTACGCAGACACGATCCGCCCCTGAAATTCTTTTCCACACTTGCCCTAATTCACCACCAGATGTCAGGGTAGAACTCATCCTGACTCTGCTTACACACTTAGATGCTTCTCACCACAGGCTGGCTGGTTGCCCTTCAGCCAGGGTCTCCTCTTTGTTCAGTGCTTCAGTCACTTGGTGGTGGTGTCTGTAGATGGAGGTGAAAGAGCATGGCAAATGTCTATCCCTTTTATCATGTTCTTTCTTGGAGTTGCCCCCCCCCCCTTCAGTCAGCTGAGCATTTCCTCATCCCAGACCCAAACTGACCAAAGAAAGGGGGTGATTCACTTGAGAATCCAACAGATCTTTTGTTGTTGCCTAAGCCAGTGTCCTTTGTTCCTATAAGGCTGGGCTGGGCTGATCCCATACATGCCCTGATGAGGTGTGAACTGCCCCTCTGTTTCTGGAGAGTTTTTGCCTGGGCTTGCTTTAAGCCACAAGGACATATTTTCAGCCTTGTACCTATATAAATTAAATTACAACCTATAACAATGCTCAGTACATCATCATAGAATATCAGGGTTAGAAGGGACCCCTAGAGGTCATCTAGTCCAAACCCCTACTCAAAGCAGGACCAATCCCCAGACAGATATTTGCCCCCCAGATCTCTAAATGGCCCCTTCAGGGATTGAACTCATAACCCTAGGTCAACAAGCCAATGCTTAAACCACTGAGCTAGCCCTCTCCACCCCTGATGGGCAGCTATCCCAGCATGCAGGTGACTGCAACATACTTTTCAAATGGGAATGGGGTGGGGTGGAGTGCGACAGGGAGTGTGTTGTGTGCATGTGGGCAGAGAGAGAGTGGGTTTTTGGAGTGTGTAGTAGGGTGGCACCGGGGCTCAACCCTCCTTGCGGGCGGAGGGGAGCCACACCAGCCCACCGCTCTCTGTCGACTCGGGGTCCGTCCCTTGCTGCGGGGCGGAGTGAACCCACAACAGTTAGTGAGTGGCCTAAGCCCTTAGGCAGGGCGGGGCAACAAACACAGACTAGGCTCAGGCCTTGTCAGCGGGGCTGAGCACAGGGGAACAGTATATAAGTATGCCCAGGCCCTTGGGCAGGGTGGGGCAACACACACAGTCTATCCTACGTCCACACAGAAGGCCTCCTCAGGCCAGGGAGAGGGGGAGTCTGCCACCCTTGGGGGGGTGGCAGGGGGAACGCAGGCCCTCCCACTCCACTGCGTTTCAGCCCGGGGCCCTAGTAGTGGTCAACACCGCTGACAGTCAGTGGGGGATCCTGACCGAAACACACTGCCATCGGCTCAGGTGAGCCTGCAGCCTGACTGCGGTCGGCTGCCCCCGGGCCACTTCCAACCTCCCCCTCACTGGGTACCTGCCCTCTGCCAGTGTCGTCCGGGGGGTCCCAGATCATGGATTCCTCAGGGTGTCCGGCGTCCGGAGGTCCAGTCCACTCCTCGGGGTACGGGACATCGGGAGGTCCAGTCCACTCCTCGGGGTACGGGACATCGGGAGGTCCAGTCCACTCCTCGGGGTACCGGGCACCGGGAGGTCCAGTCCACTCCTCGGGGTACGGGACATCGGGAGGTCCAGTCCACTCCTTGGGGTACGGGACATCGGGAGGTCCAGTCCACTCCTCGGGGTACCGGGCACCGGGAGGTCCAGTCCACTCCTCGGGGTATGGGACATCGGGAGGTCCAGTCCACTCCTCGGGGTACCGGGCAACGGGAGGTCCAGTCCACTCCTCGGGGTACGGGACATCGGGAGGTCCAGTCCACTCCTCGGGGTACCGGGCACCGGGAGGTCCAGTCCACTCCTCGGGGTATGGGACATCGGGAGGTCCAGTCCACTCCTCAGGGTATGGGACATCGGGAGGTCCAGTCCACTCCTCGGGGTACCGGGCACCGGGAGGTCCAGTCCACTCCTCGGGGTACGGGACATCGGGAGGTCCAGTCCACTCCTCGGGGTACCGGGCACCGGGAGGTCCAGTCCACTCCTCGGGGTACGGGACATCGGGAGGTCCAGTCCACTCCTCGGGGTACCGGGCACCGGGAGGTCCAGTCCACTCCTCGGGGTACGGGACATCGGGAGGTCCAGTCCACTCCTCGGGGTACGGGACATCGGGAGGTCCAGTCCACTCCTCGGGGTATGGGACATCGGGAGGTCCAGTCCACTCCTCGGGGTACCGGGCGCCAGGAGGTCCAGACAGCTCCTCCACATGCCGAGCGTTGGACCGCTCAGTTGGCTCCTCTGATTACTGGCCCCAGGGGAGGTCAGGCCAGTACCCCTCCGGGTACCGGGCACGGGGTAGGCCGGGCACAGCAGGAGCTCGGGCCCTAGCGTCTGCCTTCTCTGGCAGCCTCCTCCTAACTGAGCGCTGGGGCTGGGCTTTTGTACTTTCCGGTCCCGCCCCCTGACTTCCGGGGGGCAGGGACAGGCGGGATGGGCCTTGGACTTCCTGTCCCGCCCCTTGACTTCCGGAGGGTGGGGACAGGTGGCGGGGCCTCGGCCCATGGCCACACCTTCTCTGGCCCATGCCCCTCAGGAGCACTGGGGAGTGGGGCCCCCTCGCTACAGGGTGCTGAGAGTGTGTCAGCATGCTGTCTTGTAAGTTCAGACCCCCGCTTCCCCTCCCCGCGCCTCTGTCTCTCTCACTCAAAGCAAACAGTAAATCTTTGTTTTTCCTTGGAGCTGATAAGCTGCTGGCTTTTCTGAAACAGAGCTTTGAAAGGGCATTTCCACATTCCTGCAGCCAATTTCACAACAATGACAAGAGTGGCCACTTGACTTAAGGGGATTATGGGACATTTCCGGATGCTGATCACAGTGCAGTAATGCAACACCTCATTCTTACTGGCACCATCGCGCTCCAGCGGGGGTGCAGCAAACATTATTCCACTCGCTAAGGTGAAGTACCAGCAGGGCTGTAGCTGCGGAGTCAGAGCGCTCTACGTGCCTTGCCAGAGTGGACAGGGAGTGAGCTAGGGCCCCTGGGGCTGCTTTCTTGCGCTGTAACTTGCAAGTGTAGCCAAGGCCTAAGTAACTAGCAGGATTTTCCAAAGAGCCTCATTAAAAATGTCACTAGATCTATGTCTTCAGGCACCCAGCCCCTTTGGCAATTTGGCCCCCAGTTCCTCAAACTGGGCATGCAAAACTAAAGGATGCTCAGTGTGACTCAGTTCCCCAATTGTAAAGTGGGAACAACAATATCTCCTTCCTGGGGGTGTTGAGAGGATGAATGAATGTTGTAAAGTACTTGGAGATCCTGTCCCAGGGACTGCTACTCACTGCAAGTGCACCTCCTCCTGGTTGCTCTGGGGATTAGCCTCTCGCTGCACACCCTGCCTTCTCTTCCTGGCTCTCAGCAAAGTAAGATGCTCCATGGTCAAGGCTTAGCCCTCCAGCCAAGTCATGTTTGTCCTCCTCTTCTGGGGTAGGAAAGTCTCTTCTTACAAACAGGCTCAGGTAGTGCCCACCAGTGCCACTTCCCCAGTGGCTGGCAGAGGAATCCAGGCCCATGCTCTAGTCTGGGTTCCAGGTCAGGGACTCTCTAATCAGCAGCCACGGTCTGTTCTATTCAGGACCTTGCTGCCTTTTCCCTAAGCCTTTCCTAACTTTCTGGCTCTCCAACTTCTCTGGGTTTGCCAGCCCCCAAATTCCCTCCCTCCTAAGGAATAACTGTAGGCTACTTTGGCTCTGCAGCCCCCAAACATCCTTCTCTTCTCCCAGAGAAGGACTGCAGCATACTTCCCTGCAGCTCCCCTCTCTGCTGCTGACTTCCTGTCTTTATAAACCCAGCGCAGCTGGTTCCTCAGCCCACCTGATCCCCCTCACACAGATCTGTGGCCTGTCTGGTTATTTGGTCCCCTGTTTAGCCTACATTAACCCCTTCAGGGCAAGTGGGGGTGAACAGCCCGTCACAGATCCCTGAGTGAAAAGTGCTATCAACACAAATCTGGGGTGCTTACGGGCTCCATTTGATTTTCCCACAACTGCCATGAGCAAAGGACAATGTCTCTTACATTAGGGAGGCAGAGGCTGAGAGGCCCAACAAGAGAACCACTCCTTTTCTCAGTGGAAACTGGAGAAGATTTTCCAGAGCAGGGATGCACTTCCCACGAGTCTATGAGCTCCTCTAGACCACAAAAGTCATACTGCTCTCATTATACCACTATATCAACCCTGCTAGTGTGAACATAGTTATACTGGTATAAAAGTGCTTATACTGGTTTGGAGTATGTTGTCTATACAGGCATTGCTACATCGCCATAGCTATGCCAGCATAACGCTGTAGTGTAGACACAGCCGAAGCCGACAGAAGGGGTTTCTCCATCGGTATAGGAACACTGCCTCCCCAACTGATGGTAGTGACATCCGTGGAAGCATTCTTGTGTCGATCAACACAGCTGTATCTACCCCGGGGGTTAGGTCGGCATAACTACATCAGTCAGGGGTGTGTTTTTGCACCCTTGACCAATATAACTATTTTGACCTAACTTTTAAGCGCAGACCAAGCCATAGATAATAGCCGTAAAGGAAGGGGAGTAAGCTATAAAAGCATAGGACACCATTATCACTGCATCCGCACCAGGGGTTATACCAGCATCACTATTTTGGTTAAAAACAACCGCACCCCAACCCTACATAGTTGTACCAGTAACTGTGTGTAGACTAGGCATATACCAGGAAGCAAAACAAAGTGACCGCCAGGCCATGTGTGGGCTTGCTGCCGCTCAGAGCTGGCTCTGTTCACCCTGCAGTGTTAATGAGTCCATCTTGGGGCTCTCCACATTCCATCCAATTTCCTTGGAAATTGATTATAGATTTTCCTCTCAGCATTTTTGCCTGCTAACTTGTTTGGATGCCAAAATAATACACGGAACAAATACAAATCCTCTCCCCTGACAAAATGATGAATTGGGTCAGGGACAAGAGCAAGAGCTCAGGATCCAGGGCTGGCTCCAGGCACCAGCCCAGCAAGCAGCTGCTTGGGGTGGCCAATGGTGAGGGGTGGCATGTCCAGGTCTTTGGCTGCAATTCGGTGGTGTGTCCCTCACTCCCTTTCGGAGCGAACGACCTGCTGCCGAATTGCCACTGAAGACTGAAGCGGCAGCGGTAGAGCTGCAGATCATGATCGTGGCTTTTTTTCTTTTTGCTGCTTGGGGCGGCAAAAACCCTGGAGCCGGCCCTGTCAGGAGCGTCTTTGGACACTTCGCTACAGCTGCATAATTACGATCTGCATGCTCCACCCAGCACAGCTGCTTTGTAGGGACTGGGAAATACCTCTGAAGCCTCAGTGGAGGGAGGGTCTGTGGATTACACTCACACACACCCCGCCCCTGGACACCCTGTCCCTGATGTAGCAAAGCACTAGCTTAACATTCAACTTGTGTGTAGCCCCATGGAAATCAAGCAGGTTATTCCTGTGCTTAAAGTTAAACAGGTGCTCAAGTGCTTTGCTGGATCAGGGCCAGCATCGTGAAAGAGCAAGCTGGTGATGCCTCAGGACACAGGGACCTTCTCACCTCAAAGCCCAGAGACCTGAGTGTGAGGTGCACACAACCTCTCAGACTGTTTTGTGTTGCATGGGCATCCACACAGCTGTCAAGATATTTTTCCCATTTTGAACTTTAGCTTCCAAAAAGTGGGGACCTGCATGTACCCTTCTAAGCTTAATTCCTAGCTTAGATCTGATAGCACTGCCACCAACCAGAAATTCCAGTGTCTGGTACACTCCCTGTCCCCCAAAACCTTCCCTGGGGGACCCCGGACCCAAACCTCTTGGGTCTTAAAACAAGGAGAAATAAAACATTCTCCCTCCTTCACCCTCCCAGACTTTCCCCTCCCTGGGTTACCCTGAGAGGCTACACTGATCCAAACTCCTTGGATCTTAAAACAGAGAGGAATTAATCTTCCCCCCACCTCCTTTCCCTCCACCAATCCCCTGGTGAGTTTAGACCCAATCCCCTTGGGTCTTAAACAAGGAAAAAAATCAATCAGGTTCTTAAAAAAGAAAGCTTTTAATTAAAGAAAGAAAATGTAAAAATTATCTCTGTAAAACCAGGATGGAAAATGTTTACAGGGTCTTCAGCTTACATAGACTAGAGGGACTCCCTCCTCCTTAGCCTAAGATACAAGTTACAGCAAACAGAGGTAAAAATTCTTCCAGCAAAATACACATTCACAAGTTAAGAAAACAACCATAAGACTAATCCACCTTTTCTAGCTAGTACTTACTATTTTGAACATGAGAGACTGTTTCAGAAAGATTGGAGAAAGATCTGGTTGCACATCTGACCCCTCTTAGCCCCAAGAGCGAACAACCAACAGAACAAACAGCACAAACAATGACTTCCCTCCACCGAGATTTGAAAGTATCTTGTCCCCCGATTGGTCCTCTGGTCAGTTGTCAGCCAGGTTCACTGAGTTTCTTAACCCTTTACAGGTAAAAGAGACATTAACCGTTAACTATCTGTTTATGACACCTCAGGACACAGGGACCTTCTCACCTCAGAGATCTGAGTGTGAGGTGCACACAACCTTTCAGACTGTTCTGTGTTGCATGGGCATCCACACAGCACCACCGAGTGCTAGTCTAACATGCACTGGGCTCTGTGCAAAATGTGGGCTGGATTCTTTGGGGATGGACCACTCCTCAGGTCCAGGTCAGAAATCAGGATGTGATACACCTATGACATTACATCAATTTATGCCCAGCTCATAGACTCAGCCTTTAAGGTCAGAAGGGACCATTATGATCATCTAGTCTGACCTCCTGCACAATGCAGGCCATACAGACTCACCCATCCACTTCTATAACAAACCCCTAACCTATGTCTGAGTTATCGAAGTTCTCAAATTGTAGTTTGAAGACCTCAAGCTGCAGAGAATCCACCAGCAAGTGACCCATGCCCCAGACTCCCTCCAGACTCTGCTGCATCCTCCATCCAAAGGGAGTCTATGGAGACATTTCTATAGCTCACTTGTGTTGGTCTGAATTGGCTGGAGGGGTTATTCTTGGCCAACGACAGCCTCCCTCAGAGCCCTGTGTCCCCTGTCTGATAAGGTGAGGAGGGGAGGTGACAGGGGAGAGAGCAGGCTTCCATCGGTTTGAACTTGTGGCAATGCAGCAATCAGGCCTCCAGCTGGGTGAGGAGAGTGACTGCACCTGACATGGACGACAGCTGAGTCAGGGACTGAAGGGTTAAAGAGGGAGATGGAGGCACCCCTTGGCGACTGAGAGGAGCTGTTCACTGCCTTGGGCCTGGCAGCATCCACCTCAAGCCAAGGAGTCAGTCTGTCTGTGCAGCTCAGCAGTGCGACAGGAAGCTAAGTGGGAAGAGCCGCAGAGGCTGTGAGGCACCTGAGACTGTGGTAAGCCTTGGGACAGATGTAGAGCTAAAGGTGAGGGGGCAGAACCCATGCTGTGTCACTAGGGAGCACAGCACAGAACTCAGAGCCCCCAGGGAAAAGGGGATGAGGCAGCTGTTAGTCACCTTGGACCTTCCTGATCCTGGGATGTTTCAGGGGCTGCACCAGCCTCTGGGGTAACATGGAGAACCCTGGGGGTCTGTCTGAGTCATGACAGCCTTCCCAGCCTGCCGGGAGCCTCCACATTGCTGGAAGCCCCAGTCTGGGGCACCGCCCCCCCCCAGCCACTGGCTCCAACCCGAGGCACCCCAGCGTCCTATTGCCTTCAGCCCAGCACACCCTGAGCAGCCACCACTCCTAGCCCAGGGCACCCCAACCTCCTATTACCTCCAGCCCAGGGCACCCCAACCAACCACTTCCCCCAGCACAGGGCACCCTGACCAGCCACTGGCCCCAGCGCAGGGCACCTCGACCTGCCAGCACCCCTGGTACAGGCACCCCAACTGGCCACTACCCCCAGCACAGGGCACCCCTACATTCTAAGCAGCTTCTACTATAGAATCTTCCCAATCAAAGAAGTGCCAGAGAAATGGCCTTCGTCTTTGGCAGCTGCGTTGTGGTAGTAACTGCACAGACACAATTTTTTAGGTCCCTGCCTTTTCACAGATACACATTTGCCTTCTAATTACATACCAGGGCTGTGACTGTGGTCACAATCTGAACTAATAACCAATCTCCTGCCTGCCTCCCCAAGTACGAGGGTTCTCACACGCTCTCACTGCTGGAGTTTTATACAATCTGTTCATCTGCAGTTCAGAGCTCCTGCTACCCCATCGAGCCACTGTTTTGAGTGTTTATATAGGGCCAGTCACGGTCACATCTGGGCTCTGAGTCTAGGCATGTTCAGCTTCACCGCAAAAAAGAGGTGTGTTTTTAAGCTGGGATAGCTTTTTCCAGGTAAAACATTCGTGGGGACAAGGCATGGTTCCATTGACCTCGCTGTAGCTAGCCAAGGTCTACCTATGTTGACTTTGGCTAGCTACATTAAGGTAAAAACTACAATGCCTTCTCTCCACGAGTACTTTACAGTGAGATAGCTAACTCCAGGTATGCAGTACACATTGTACACCGAGGTTGCTAACCCCATGGGCAAAGCACATATTCTTCTCAGCGAAGACCTTATCTAGACAAAAGTGCTTTGGTCCACTGAATTCGCTCAATTAGCAACTGAAAACCCCATTTAACACCACAGTCTTGTCTACATGGAGTTCTTCTATGTGTGAACATGCTTATTTCAGAGTAAGAGAGCCTTGTTCCTGTTTAGCTTAACCCACTTTCAGAGAGGGAGGAACATGACACTTCTATTCTGGAATGAGAGTGTCCACACATGGAGTTCATCAGGAACAACTCCAGGTGAAGGCAAGCCCCAGTATAGACACAGTTCAACACTTTTAACTCCATTTTGGTAGGACAAATTATAGCCTTGGATCCCCATTGGGCTTTCAGTTTAGTGTGTGCTATAACGTACAGTAGTTTTGCCTTGAATAGTGTTTGAGAAAGCATTAATTAGATCAACCTGGTACCTTCATGTAACACAACTCCTTTAATTCTAGGAGTGGAGGTGCACACCAGAGTGGGATGATTGACCTGTCTGTCCTGTGTCAATCAGGCCTTCTGAATTCAGGCGCCTTTTGGAAACATGTGCTTGAAAGAATGCACAGGATGCTGCAAGACACAACACTGTGCTTGGCCACAAGGCTGCAATTCTTGGCTATTCCTCCCACATGAGGGCTTTTCAGATTTGACACTTGAGCCCTGTGCATTGCGCTGTTTACATGAGAGACCTGGATGGGTTCAGACAGCTAGCAAGAGATGTTAAGAGTAACAAGAAGGGTTTCTTCAGGTATGTCAGCAACAAGAAGAAAGTCAAGGAAAGTGTGGGCCCCTTACTGAATGAGGGAGGCAACCTAGTGACAGAGGATGCGGAAAAAGCTAATGTACTCAATGATTTTTTTGCCTCTGTCTTCACAAACAAGGTCAGCTCCCAGACTGCTACACTGGGCAGCACAGTATGGGGAGAAGATGACCAGCCCTCTGTGGAGAAAGAGGTGGTTTGGGACTATTTAGAAAAACTGGATGATCACAAGTCCATGAGGCCAGATGCGCTGCATCCAAGGGTCCTAAAGGAGTTGGCGGATGTGATTGCAGAACCATTGGCCATTATCTTTGAAAACTCATGGTGAATGGGGGAGGTCCCGGATTGCTGGAAAAAGGTTAATGTAGTGCCTATCTTTAAAAAAGGGAAGAAGGAGGATCCGGGAAACTACAGGCCAGTCAGCCTCACCTCAGTCCCTGGAAAAATCATGGAGCAGGTCCTCAAGGAATCAGTTCTGAAGCACTTAGAGGAGAGGAAAGTGATCAGGAACAGTCAGCCTGGATTCACCAAGGGCAAGTCATGTCTGACTAACCTACTTGCCTTCTGTGAGGAGATAACTGGGTCTGTGGATGAGGGGAAAGCAGTGGATGTGTTATTCCTTGACTTTAGCAAAGTTTTTGATATGGTCTTCCACAGTATTCTTGCCAGCAAGTTAAAGAAGTATGGGCTGAATGAATGGACTATAAAGTGAATAGAAAGCTGGCTAGATCGTCGGGCTCAACAGGTAGTGATCAATGGCTCCATGTCTAATTGGCAGCCGGTTTCAAGCGGAGTGCCCCAGGGGTTGTTCCTGGGGTCGGTTTTGTTTCATATCTTCATTAATGATCTGGAGGATTGCATGGACTGCACTCTCAGCAAGTTTGCAGATGACACTAAACTGGGAGGAGTGGTAGATACGCTGGAGGGTAGGGATAGGATACAGAGGGACCTAGACAAATTAGAGGACTGGGCCAAAAGAAACCTGATGAGGTTCAACAAGGACAAGTGCAGAGTCCTGCACTTAGGACGGAAGAATCCCATTCACTGTTACAGACTAGGGACCAAATGGCTAGGAGGCAGTTCTGTAGAAAAGGACCTAGGGGTTACAGTGGACGAGAAGCTGGATATGAGTCAACAGTGTGCCCTTGTTGCCAAGAAGGCTAACGGCATTTTGGGCTGTATAAGTAGGGACATTGCCAGCAGATCGAGGGACGTGAGCATTTCCCTCTATTCGACATTGGTGAGGCCTCATCTGGAGTGCTGTGTCCAGTTTTGAGCCCTACACCACAAGAAGGATGTGGAAAAATTGGAAAGAGTCCAGCGGAGGGCAACAAAAATGATTAGGGGGCTGAAGCACATGACTTATGAGGAGAGGCTGAGGGAACTGGGATTGTTTAGTCTGCAGAAGAGAAAAATGAGGGGGGATTTGATAGCTGCTTTCAACTACCTGAAAGGGGGTTCCCAAGAGGATGGATCTATACTGTTCTCAGTGGTACCAGATGACAGAAAAAGGAGCAATGGTCTCAAGTTGCAGTGTGGGAGGTTTAGGTTGGATATTAGGAAAAACGTTTTCAGTAGGAGGGTGGTGAAGCACTGGAATGGGTTACCTAGGGAGGTGGTGGAATCTCCTTCCTTAGAGGTTTTTAAGGTCAGGCTTGACAAAACCCTGGCTGGGATGATTTAGTTGGGAATTGGTCCTGCTTTGAAAAGGAGGTTGGACTAGATGACCTCCTGAGGTCTCTTCCAACCTTGATATTCTATGATTCTATAAAAAACTCCCTATGAGTCGTCAGCAATCAGTTTAATGTTTTAGTGAACACACCATGTAGGCTCTCCTAGAATGGCTTTTCTGATTATATGTCCAGAAAGGGTAGGACTGAAGCATGCCTTGGTCAAAGAGCCAAAACACAGCTACTTTGGACCTCACAGAGACAGCAACCTACCAGCAGAGACCTGCAGCTGGGTAAATCATGCCCTGACTGGCCACAAGGGGGTGCTGAAGAGGCAACACTGTCCCATTGCTCTCTAGATGGCCTGATGTTTGGCTTAGATAAGAGACTGATTGTGCATCTTAGCTAATGAGGATGGAGCAGGCTCATGCGGGTTTGCAGCATGTGTCACTAACACTCCAGCATTGTGCAATGAAGCAAATGATTAAATCTGCAGCATCAATCATTCAGTATCATTAGTACAGAAGCTCTGTCAGAGGATGAGCGTCTCCTGCTTGGAAAATACCTCTCTGCACTGCCTCTGCGTTGGCGCGTCAGCAGGAGATGCATCATCCCATGCCAACAGCCTATATTCTGAAGACGTTCTCTCTTAAGATCAGAAATATACGAAGCTACCCTCAAGTGCCTGGGAAACGTCCCAATTAGAAACAAACATTTATATAAATGACTGACAGCAGCTTTATAAATATACAGGTGCTGTGCTGAGCCTATAACAGCCTGGCACCCCACGGGCACCCCATGCCAGATGGCAAAGATCTCCCTGGTATGTAACTCAGCAGGTCTGAAACACTCAGTACCCCTTGCACACTGTTGTCATGATATTTATTTAAACGGGATCTTGTAATATATCATTCGAAAACTATCACCACACTGGCCACTAATATCCCTGTGAAATGAATGTAACATGCTGTATGTGAAATTATGGATACTCTCCAATATTACGGTTTAGAGTCTGTAAAAATACAAAGGAGAAAAACAAGGTTTGTTTTCCATAAAAAGGAGAAAAAGGCAAATACCTCTTTGGCTCAATTGCAAATCAAGGCAGGTGTGACCAGAGACTGGGACAATGAGTTATTCATTTTGGATTGAGACTTCTGGAAGGTTATTTGCATTGCAAATCCAAAAGGCTGCAGCATTAACCTGGGGTGGGCTCCTTGGGGGACACAGAAAGCTGAGCCTCCAGGAGGGCTTCCTGACTTCAAAGATGAAGATACATTTGAGGATACAAGACTGAAAGACTTTAGAGGATTCATCACCTGAGACAATAAACAAACCAAGTTTTGTACCCGTGAAAGACAATTCCTTCTGCTAAAGAAGCTGGAGAATGCTGGCAACATGCTGTGAGCAAGAAGCAATGTTAGGCAAATGTTAGTGACACAGCTTGCTGATATTAAACTTTAGACACGAGAAAGCGTGTTATTATTGCTCTGTTTGTAACCCTTTCGTATCCTGTTCACACTTGCTTGAAATCACCTAGAATGGATATTCTTTGTTAATAACTGTATTCTTAGTTGTATTACAAACCATCTCCATGCTGTGTATTAAGGTGGAGTGAATAACCCTGGCTGAGCTAACAAGCTGGTGGATGCACTGGCTTTTTGGAGGTGGTGTTACCTCTGTGAGTGTCTAGTACCAGGCACTGGATGCTGCAGGGGAGACTTGGGATTGGAAGAGGTATTGGGGTCACCCTGCTAGGAGTAACCAGGCTAGTGAAAGCCAGAGTGAGCCTATTATTCTGTGAGGTGACGGCTGGTATCTGGGCTCTGAGCCAACACTGCACAGCACAGAGGCACCCAGGGTTACAGGGCAGGTAGTGACACAACCTCTTACTGGCCTGGGTGAAACCCCATAGTGTCACACAGCCAAGGTTATTATCTGTATTACAGTTGTGCCCAAGGACTCCAAGTGTGCCAAGTGCTGTACAAACACTTCCTGCCTCAAAGAGCTTACAGGCTAAATCAACAAGATAGGGAATGGTCAGGAGGGGAACTAGAGGCACAAATAAGTGAAGTTATGTGCCCAGCACACACAGAAGCTCAGTGGATAGGGTGAGAATACAGGCCATATCTTCTGAGTCCCAGTCCAGTTCCCTCCCCACTGGACCATGCTGTCTCTTGGCAGGGGGCCACTTTGCCATCTGAGACACAAAATAACTGCACCACATCAACTTTTCATGGCAGCAGAGTGTGAGGGCATCTCATCATTGCCACTCAATGTCCTGATGCAACATCGCAACACAACTTCTCCACACACACACACCCCATACACACACTTGCTCTCCTACCCTCCTCTGGCCACTTGGAACAGAGGGAAGGGTTACATGTTCTCCAGGAAGTATGGAGTCTAAAGTCTCTGAAAGCTGCTTTTGTTAAACAGTAACTCCCCAGCACCTTGAAATAGGCACAGACTCAGTCTCACGTATGCAGCTCTCAGCTGCTCTGAAACCTCATGACTTTCAATAGCCCTGTTCACAGGCACTCAACTTGCAGTTACACTGAGTCTCCACCAGAAGGCAATACACCACAGGAAATATCCCCAGTCCTCTCTCTCCCTAGCCTGAGTGTGGGCTCCTTTCTCTCCTCTGGAGGGGCTTTGGATTTGGTACCACCATGTCCCTTTGCTGAATGCTCTCTGCTCTGCTGGATATACATGCATCAGGTGCCTAGAGCATGCTATGTTCACAGCATACACACAGACAAATTAGATCAAGACAAATACTCTTGCTGGAAGTCTGCAATGGCATGCAACATTATTTCTTAGGATTCAGTACAAGAACACTCAAGAACCCCAAAAGAGAGGGAGAGAAAACAGGCTGCTCCCTAGGGCAGTGAGGCACAACCCACCCCACCTTGCTTTAAGGTAGTTCTGTCTATCATGACACTGATTGCTTTGCTACAGAGCTCCCCCAGGCCTACAAGCAGGACCAGGAAACCCCCGCCCCCCATATACAGACAAAGTAAAAGCGTGCAATTCCAACACAGTCCTCAATACATCACAGAGTGTAAAATTCACTGTCCTGGTATCAGGAGGAGCGAGCAGCAAGCTTATGGGATGCACCGATCTTTAAGGGTCTCACATAGAGCCCCAAGTGGACGATATGGGCAGCCCCAAGTGTCTCAAAGGCTGCAATGGAGTTCCATTGCCCAAGGCTCATCACACATGAAAAGTGTGGATCATTCCACTTAAGGGAACAGAGCCTGTCATTGTGCTGATTGAATCCAGGAGTTGAGTCAAGGTGTAAATAATAAGTAGCAGTGAAAATACTGAGCTTGCATAGCAGCTGCCACCCTTAGTGCTGGCCAGTGTTATTAATCCCTCTGATCTCATGAATAATTAAGAAGCCCTGAAACTTTAAAAAAACAAACAAACCCAAAACACATTCAGATATTCAACAACTGGGCTAGGCCCAAAGAGAAACTTTTCTAATTACACCGGTAGCTCAGTGGAGTTATGAATTATTCACAGCCCTGAAATATACAGGTCCGCAGCCAGCAGGGCAGATCTCATCCATCCAGAAATGCACGGCCAAGCCAGCCTGGGATATTATCTGAATGGCCACTTGTCTCCTTGGGAAGCTCATTTCCATATGGAAACTGCACCCTGTGCAATATATTTCCAGGAGTGATTACTAATGTCTGAGCAATCAGGGAATGGGACCAAAAAAGGGAGTGGAGGGTATTGATCTGTTTTGAAGTAGGGAAGTATCTATTAATCTGGGAGTGCTAATCACTGAGGGGTTTGACAAGAATACAAAGTCTCTGGCCCAGGTTAGCATTTATAACCACCTCATCCAGAGAGAAGTTCTAGGGTGGTGGACTTGCTTGAATGGTCTGATCGGATGGACAGCCCCAGGTTGGCTTCAGACAATTTTGAGACATCTCTGCTCAATTAACAACCTCACTAATTGTCCCCCAGTGTCTGACAACCTCCTGTTTTGGGGGAAGGGCACTGAGGAGGTTGCAATGGGAAGTTCCAAAGGCATCTTGATCTTATGGTCCAGTCTGGGCTTACTGCAAAGGCAGTAATGTGAGCAATGGCTGATGGTTTCTACTAGGGATGGATGCAGGTAAAGTGCCTATCATAAAGTCATCCATCAATAAAGCCTTTGATACCATGAAGGACAAGACTGACTGGCCTGGGTAGCTTTGCAGAGACGGAATGTAAAAAATAACTCCTAGTCAGTCAGTTTGGGGTTCTTGCTTTTAAGGAGCTAGATACTGAGTTTTGCACATTTATTTTTGTTAATGTTCTTTTTCCCTTCAATATAAGTCTCCTGATCCAGATTCCAAAATGTAGCATTTGTGAGGAAGAACTGCCTGATCAGGGTATCTGGGGGAGTTATTGCATCTTCCCAGAGCTGAAATAAAAGTTAGTTTGGCTGTGGGCTGGAGTTATTGTCTGTGTTACTTTCTAAAAGGAGCTCCTAAATAATTTTTTACCCATCTCTTTTTGCTGCCATCAGTACCTGGCAGAAGGGTTCCATACCTATCTACCTATCCTCTCCCTGTCTCCATGATATCTGTCTGTGGTTTTATGGGAATAAGAGTGGGTTCCTTCCCTCCTAGGGACCCAAGGGACAAAAGTGGGTACTTGCTCTTCCTTTCCAAGTGCCCTCTCATGCAAAATGCCACGCTCCTATTTTGTGTGTGAGTGCAGCCCCCGGAGAAGGCAGTCAGCACTTTGGCCTATAGTGTCAGCAATGTGCCAGAACACATCTTCTTTCCATCTCACCTGGATACTGCAGACCCTGCGCTTTCCCAGGGCTCGAGAGAATGAGGGGAGTGGATTGGAATAAGCAGGTTAAGGTTCACAGGCTCAGGTTGGTACTTGCTTTATCTGAGCTGATTTACCTGGCATAACCAACTAGGCTGGGTTAATGAAAACTCCAACATCACATCTCACAGAGCTAATCCCATTGGCGGTCTCATCAGCACAAACACAGTCACTCCCCCTCTCCTCCCAGAAACACCTGACCTTGGGCAGTTGCTGCCAATGGCTGAATAATTATTTGTTTAGAATGCAACTAAAGCTCCGTTCATTGTGTCACTAATTAAGTTCCCTAGAACTAAGAAGGAGCCAAAGGTTTGCAATCTATCAAAAGTGAAGCCTGCTCTTCTGCTCAGCAGGGCCACCTTGAAATGAACAGCCACATTCTCCTCAAAGAATGAGAAAAGAGGATCATTGGGACACTTATTTTTGGCTTGCCCTATGCTGAGAGTGGGCTTTGCAGGACAGATGTCGTATACAGCCCATGTGCTGGGAAGAGCAACCTTGCCGCTCATGCAGATAATACGGTAGCTAACTCCTGTTATTTACGGTATCTCCAATAGAGGGTTGATATCTATGGGGCTAGCGCCCCAGGGAGCTAGGTAAAGGGTAATGATGAAAGGCTGGTAAAGGAGATAGCTGGGTGCTAAAGAACACTTTCCCTGTGTATAGGCTTATTCGGAGGCATGAGCCAATTCTTTATCTGTATCCACTGATATAAGAAAGCCATACAGACGCTCCCTGGGTTACGCAAACCTCGACTTACGCAAACCCGCTCTTACGGAAAAAGTTCCGTAAGTTCCATAAGGGGTTATTTATTTATTTATTAATTTTTGGCGTAATTTTTGGATATACATCCCTGACTTACTCAAGGTGTTCAGGAAGCGTCTGTATAGGGGGATGTTTGGGGAGAAAAATAGAGACCTGTCTCTGCACACCACAGACACACTATGTATGGTTAGAATCTGGGCCAGATCCTTAGGTGGCACAAGTCCATTGACTTCAGTGTCATTACGATGATTGACACCAATGGGGGCACTGGCCGTCTGAAGCATGTGAGACTAGTGAAAGAACTCATCAGAAACCCAGTGCAAGTGCAGTCAGCAAGGGTTTTACACCACCGCGAGAATGTTGCTAAGCAGAAATCAATACAAGAGAACAAACAAAAAGGAGTGATAGAAAACTGCCCTGGCCTGGGGTCCCAGCTAGGCCTATGCAAGTGGACTCCACCCTCCATTCCATCTCCAAAATGGCCACAGTGGAATTCTTACCCTGAGTACCTATGGAAGTGGTGGGTGATGTTGCACTGAGGTTAACCCCTCGTCATCAGAGACCAGGCAGTTCTCCTTCACCCGGCCACTTGGAACTTCTTTGGAAAGGGAGCAGAAAAATCAACACTATCCATTTTGCCTTGAAAACAAACAAATCACCAGCGCTGAGAGGAATGCTATTACTGCAAATCATTGATATTTAGCCCCCAAACTCTACATTTTCAGCCAATTCCATGTGCGTTTGTGCATTTGATTTGCATGCACTGTTTACAATCGCACCTGCAACCGCTCATGGTATTTGCAAATGCAAATTCTGCATGCAATTATGCACAGGTAACAACCCTGCCTGCCTGGTGGAGCAGCATGATTTGAACCCAAGCTGAAGAGCAGAGCAGCGCTCTGCCATTTGCGCTAAAGGAAAACATATTTCTATGCCTTTTTGACCTGAGCGGCTAGCCACGTTTCAGGGTCTAGCAGGTTGTTTCTGTTAGGAGAAATTGATGGAGTCAATTATTTCTTTGATGCAACCCGGATCACTTACAAAGAATGTGAAAAGTCCTGTTTTCCTGAACACAGAAGACTCAAACAACATGAGATCGTTTCTTTGGTCACAGTCCCAAGCCTCTTTCAGCCAACACTCTGCCGAAAAGTTTCTTAGCTTTTTTCCTTAGGTTCATGCTGCCTGGGCTTCTCTGGCTGTGTCTGGGGCTTCTTTGCTCTTTCTCTATGTCCTTCTGCCTTCCTGCTGTTTCCCTCTCTCTCACACACTGACACACAACTCACCATCAATGCCCAAACAACTGTGTTTACTATGTTAGTCTCCAGGAAAATCACTTGAGCCACATGACTCAGGTTCTGCTCATGCTTTGCCATGAGCCTATGTTTTGAGTGATGGCTTCTATAGTTACAATATTTGGTTCCATAAAGGAGTGTGACAGTGTTCTCCTTTGTGGCACCCCTTAGTGGCCCAATGTGACACTACTTATTCTGCCACAGGGTCTCCGATGGCCAGTTGACATCTCCCCCGGGGTCCAATGCAGTGGCACTTTAGCTCTTAGCACCTTCAAAGCCCAGCCTTTCCAGGGCATTAAAGTCCAAAAATAAGAGAAAACTATGAACTCAAAATAGGGCATCTGGTATGTCTTTGGCAGGACCCTGCCCTTCTCTTCAGATCCTCTCTTCAAACAACCAGTCCTTTGTTCTGTCTCCCTGGTTCTCATCATTCTATCCACTGGGAGGCTCAGCCCACCAGCAAGTTGTCTTAGACCCCTTCCTGTAACCTGACCCCTCTTGTAGTGGAAATAGTGGCACCTGCAACTATACACAATGTGTGTAACCCTTGGAAGGTGGAGGGCCACCCAAAGTGGGTGGGAGCACACAGGGCAGTTTGCCCCTGGCTCCCTGTTTGAGAGGGCCCCCAAACCGAGTTGCATTGTGACCTGGCATATGGGATCACAGCACTATTTAGGTTTGGCCCAGTGCTTCAACAAAGAGGCCACCAGGGCAAATGTGAGTGGTGCTACATGTGTCAGGTCACAAGTTACGCCAATCGCTGAAATTTGGCAGCCCCTCCATCATGGCAGAGCACACCTCTGGATGGAGAGACAGAGCTCTCCTTCATGGTTAGCCACCAGTGGAGCTGGGCTTTCTCCTTTTAACTCCGCTCTTTGAACCTAACAACTGCTGCAGATGTAGCAGGATGGGGCCAATTGGCTCCACAGACCCTCATTAACCTCTCCTTGTCAGGGTGAGGCCTGTACACCCCATTGCAAGGAGCTTGCCCTGAAATGAACAGTAGTGGTTACGTCCACCAGCTTTAGTGAGGTTTGGCCCAACATCCTAGCATAACAGTACCAAGCAGTCTGCACTGGTAACACTGACCCTTTGTTCTGGGCTGCCTCTCTGCAGGCTCTGCCAGATGTATACCAGCTCTAGGTCCCCTTGCAACAAGGAGAAAAAACCCATGTACCCCAGGGTCCATGACCATCCCTCCTGTGTAAACCCTCATGAACATATTAGTAAGGCAACATATTCAGGCAGGCTGATACTCTGGCAGCTCCCTGCTTCCTCAGTAGGGGCACTACAATGGCCCAAATGCAACAAACACAAACACTGATATTCTTGTCTTGGGAAGTAACTGGACTCCTTGATTGTGCAATTTGGATGGCATTTGCAAAGTTGCTCCACAGTATCTGATAAGCCTTGAAGTTAATTAATTCTGATTAAAATTAATTGTAATTGGACATCCAGTTGCTGCAGGCATTTTTGCAAATCTCAGACTACATGTTCATACAGAGTTGTAATGACATCTCCAAATGCATGTTATCTGCTGCTGGTCAACTTTTTTCTGTTGAAATATTATTTTCGCAAAAAACATTTGGACAGTTTCAGTGTGGTTTCTGGTGAAAAACTGAATCTTTTTTATACAGTTACAGGTGAAAATTTTCACTTCCTAAAACCTACTATTTTTCCCAAAAAAGAAAAATTTGCTCCCTCACCTTTTTGCCTTTTCCCCAAACCCAGGAAACGTTCACAGGAAATGTTAAATATTTTTACTAATTTCCAGCAAAAATTAATCTACTTGCTTAACCAGACCTTAGGTTATGTCTCCATAGAAACATATGAATTACCAGGACAGATCAGAGCAATGGTCCTTCTAGCTCAACATCCTGTTTTCTGATGGCGACAAGAACGAGATGCTTCAGAAGGAGGAGTACCTGGGTGAAATTTAATGACCTGTGACATGCAGATCAGACTAAATGATCTAACTGTCCCTTCTAGCCTTAAACTCTATGAACTTATAAGGGTGCAAGAAACCTCCTAGTGGTCAGTGATGGGAGGGAGCTTCTTCCTAGCCCCATTAGTTAGAGATTGGCTAATACCTAGAGACCAGTGAAAGGGTTATTATTATTTTTTTTTGTACATTATCCTACTGACTCTAAGAATATGCACCAGCTGAAAATACAACCAGATATAAATATCAAGGAGATTAATACACAGGCAGAGAGTTCTTTTTGCTGATCTATACCTCCCAGACTTCAGTAGAAACTGCCACAGTGGTAGCCAGAGTGAATTATAATCACAATCAGGTTCTGAGAAGATAGTTATGCCAGCTACTTCTGCTGTTTGAGAAGACGCTTTTCCATGATAATGAGGTCCAGCAGGCAGGGGACATTCTTCTTAGCTGGAACAGGCTAGAATCAAAAATATGCATTTCCAAAATAAATAAATAAAAAGCCAGGTTCCAATTTCCCAGCTTTGGCTGGTGGCTGCCTTTAGTGCTCCTGATTTGCAAATAGATGAAAACAATCAGAAATCTGGGACCTCTTGCCCTGTGCACCAGGAGGATGGAGCTTTTCAAAAGAGGAATTGTTTCCTTTCTCTCCCAAGAGAAGTTCTTTTGCTGGTTTTTACCTGGACCTTCTGGCTAGCAGG
Source organism: Gopherus evgoodei (assembly GCF_007399415.2). Taxonomy (NCBI): domain Eukaryota; kingdom Metazoa; phylum Chordata; order Testudines; family Testudinidae; genus Gopherus; species Gopherus evgoodei. Next base: position 66,715,298 of record NC_044330.1, on the reverse strand, counting down.
TGCATTGGTCCCCCTTGGCTCATGCTTTCCCCAAAAGGGAGGGCTCAGAGCAGCACAATGCTCCCGATGGTATGATTTGGTGGTGTTGGAGTCTAATGGGAGTGCCATGTTATCCGGCCGAGGGTCCTTGCTGCTTTACAGTGGGAGATGAATTGTATGATGTTAATGGTAGCAGGCAGGGCTTTCTCTGGGGTGGCTGCTACCTTGGGAAAGCTGTTGAATTTTCTGCCTGTGGGAACACAGTAAATAGTCACTGAGTCTTAGACAATCTCTTTTCCACTCAGATGGCCTGGTGCACTCTGAACACCCAAACTGGCTGTAACATATACAAAGACACCACATACCTGGCATGCGTCAGCTGCCCCTCAGCCTTTGGTAGGAGAAAGCAAGAGGGGCATTAAGTCCATCTGAACTGTGAGCCATTAAACAGGAGCTCATGCATGGTCCAGTGTTAGCTAATGGGTTGAGGAAATGAGTCAGATTCAAGTGATCTGGGTTCTATGCTTGATAGTGACCATAAAAAAACCCGCATGCCTTTTTTTTCTAAAAAAAATCCCATTATTTTTGAAATTTAAAATTCTGTCATTTGAAAAATCGAGCCTGTGATAGGCTCCGTACTCCAGATAGGCCCTGAAGAGACTAAGGGTGGGCCTGGGAGGCCAGTTAACATGCCTGGCCACACCTGCGAGAGAATGAGAAAGCCAGGGTTCATTGATAATAAAGACTAGCTGGGGAGGGGTTGGGTGATAATTACATAGCCAGGACGTTTGCAGCAGAAGGGCACTGCAGGGACAGAGCTTCCAGTCACTCTCTGGGGGACAGAAAAGGTAGGAAGCAGTCCAGGGAGGCAGCAAGGAGCCTGAGAGAGTAGACCTTGGCTAACAGCAATGGGTCCTAGGGCTGCAACCCAGAATAGAGGAAGTGCCGGGGTTCCCACGCCAGCCACCAAGGAAGATGGTGTGAAACTCCCTGAGGTAAGGGGCATAAGGACCCCGGAGCCCAGGGAAAACCTGCTGTAAGATCACTGGACTATATTTGGTTCGAGGCTCTGTTACCCCAGAAGGGGTGGTTCAAAGCATGGTCTGGCCTGAGGACCAAGTTGCAAGAAGAGAGAACACCACAGCAACGGAGCTATCGTCAGCAGAGGGCACCATATGGGGAAACAGTCACTACACCATGCCTGGCCACAAGGAGGTGCTTCTGCAGCAGTGAACGACTTTACAGAGACCAAATTTACAACAGCAGCAAAACTGATCAGCTCTAAAGTTGGTCAAAAACAGTAGGAAAATTCCATTGCAAATTTTCCAGATTTTTTTCTAAAACAGATGAATGCATCCATCCCATCTCTCCTCTGGCCCTCCTCCTTTCTGTTACAAACAGTAAAGAGTTAATGAGCTCACGATATGGGATTTCCCCCAGTCCCATTGCTCATGTGATGGACACTGTATTTTTGCAAACAGTGTTGCAATTCAAAGAATGCAATGGGTTTATATTTCATTTGGCACATAAAGCTGTCATTCTCAGTCCATCCTTCCAACCAGCTAACATGTGCATTGAAAGAATTTCAATGTAAACCAGGCTCATCTTTCATAGCAGTAACTCCAAGGCCAGGAAATGGCCCAGACTGATTTACAGGGCGGTCTGACTGAAATTCACCTCCTATAAAACTGTGATCCAGGCACACTGGGGATAAGTCATGCTCAGAGAACCACAGCCCTGGAGAAATCAGCCGGGGGAGTGTTTCTACTCAGATGGTTTTTCAACAGCGATTATGAAGATCATCTCTCTCTGCAACAACAGTTTTGGGGATGAGTGTGGTGAGACTTCCCAGCCACTAATGATATTTTGAGCTAAGCTGATCAAGTCCAAAGCTTCGGGCCATGATTATTGATCAGAACAACCTCAGAAGTGAGAAATTTTGCTATAGGAATTTTCACAGGAAACTCCTCATTTGACATTTTCACTTAGGGAAACAATACTGTGCTCACGGGAAATTATGAAATACTGAGAAAGTTTTTCTGCACTTACTCTTTCCCATTCTCTGTTTTCCAACTTGAGCCAATTAGAAAACAACAAAATGTGGAAAGTGGTTTTGTTCTGACTGCTGGAAACTGGGACTGGACAACAGGGAATGGATCACTCGATAATTGCCCTGGTCTTTCCATTTCCTCTGAAGCATCCAGCACAGGCCGCTGACAGAGACGGGATACTGGGCTAGATGGAGCATTCGTCTGACCCAGTATGGCCATTCTTACATTCTCTATTTCCTCACACTTCCTGAGAGCCACAGCTGCTTGGAAGTGCTGCTGATCAGCTGTTTGAAGGTGCCCCTGATCAGCACCGCCAGGGAAAAGTAAAACTCTGCACCTATGGAAAACATTCAAAGCAGTAGGGGAAAAAATCTACTTTCTGGTTATCTTCCATCTTTTCCCCAGTTAGAAAACAATAAGAAAACACTGAAAGTGCTGCTCTCAGAAAAGAAGGAACACAACTCCCTTTCAAAGTGACACTAAAATCTTGTTTAAACACAAAAGTTGCACCTCTTTAGTGACACTGGAATAATAAAAGCGGGACACATCCCATAAATGCCTGTCCCAGTTATGGCGCTATAAATGTGCTTATCCCAGCAGAGCTAATTGCCATTTAGGGAGGAGAATTACTGTACTGGTATAAAGCACCTTTATATTGGTGTAAGCAGAGTCAGAATGGGCTCGACCCTGACATCTGGCAGTGAGCCATGGAAAAAGACTTCAGGGGCTGATCTCATTTGCATGGGCACATCCACCCAACATGAGAGACTGCCTACCCAAATGGTCACTTTGGCTGCTGTGGGATCTCCAGTTTCTCTGTTATTGGGGCAGGAAGAATAAAGTGTTGTTACTCTGATTATGTGAATCAAGGACAGTGGAACTGTTTTATGACAGAGGGACCCACCATCAACTAAGTAGCATTCACTAGACAAGGGACATGGGTTCCAAAGTCCAATGAATTGAGAGGTGCGTGCGTGCGTGCGTGCGTGCGTGCGTGCGTGCGTGCGTGCGTCTGCCTGCCTGCCTGCCTGCCTGCCTGCCTGCCTGCCTGCCTGCCTGCCTGCCTGCCTGCCTTTTGGTGTAAGTCCTGTTTGAGGAACTGAAACATTAACTGTATCCCCTTCTCTATCCACTGTGACACATCAGAGCTAATTTTGATTCTAGTAGGAGTCAAACTACAGGCTGCTGAACTGAATTCATTTTGGGCCAATGGTATACCAGCACTAAGGCTCTCCTACTACTTGCTGAAATTATTGAGAACTGTGTTAAGTAGTAGTAGTGGGGTGCCTGAAGATATATTGTGGAGTGGCTGGTGGATTAGAGCAGTTTATGGGACAGCTGGAGTGGCTCATCAGATGGCTGGTACAGCAGAGCAGCTGGTGGAATGGCTTGTGGTGAAGGCTGCAGCAGAACCCCACAGAGAGCAGGGACAGTCAGCCTTGGGCTACATAAGGTGTCCCTTAACACCCCTGACCACCCCCCATTTCTACCCAGGCTGGGAGGTAAAATTCTGCAGATAAACTTTTGAACTCTGGGGCTGCACTAACCAAGGACAGAGACTGTTGGGTTGTTGCACTCTTGGGACTTTGGGGGATTTTTGGGTTGCTGGACTTATGAAAGGACACTGCCAAACTTACTTGGGGGTGGATCTTTTGCTCATGGTTTGTGTTATGAAACCTGTTTGTGGTGTTTCCACGACATAATGCCACATTGTTTCTCTCCTTTATTAAAAGGCTTTTGCTACACTCAGACTCTGTGCTTGCCAGGGGGGAAGTATTGCTTCTTAGAGGTGCCCGGGGGGGTGCTATGTAATTGTCCCAGGTCACTGGGTGGGGACTCGAGCCGGTTTTGCATTGCGTTATTGAAACGGAACCCCTAGATACTGAACCCAGCCCTTGTTGCTGCCAACTCTGATGGGCAAAAGGGTTACACTGGTATAACTGAGTCCACACTAAGGATACCAATATAACTATTTCAATTAAAGAAAAAAAGAATCATTCCCCAGATCCAAAGAGTTATACCAGTAAAAACTGTGCAGACCAGGCCTTCCTTTCAGCCACAGTAACACAAAATATTTTCTAATCTTTTTCTGAAATTGTCTTTCAATTTTTATTTGACTACTTTTTGCACAAAAACAGAGACATTTCACTGACTGTTTCCAGGCAAAATGCCATTTTCAACAAAATGGGGACTCCCAGTTTCATTTAAGCAGCTCTATCCTTTATTGTTTGCATACAGCAGCATTGAGAAGGCGCTGGATCTACCTGCTGTGAAACACAGACCCAGCCCAAGGAGTTTAGAACCCAGGTGGACCAAGGGTGAAGCTGAAGTAACTTGTTCAGGGTCAGTTGGAGAGCATGGAATACATCCATGTCTCATGGCTGCCACTCTAGTGTCCCAGCCATTCCCCATTAGGAGAGAGAGAGAGTGTGTGTGTGTGTGTGTGTGTGTGTGTGTGTGTGTGTGTGTGTGTGTGTGTGTGTGTGTGTGATGGCCTGGCTACCCACTACGGTTGGGTATTGGGCTGAAATGGCCGACATGGGATGATCAGTTAGTTCTCTGCCTTTGTCTGCTGGGGCTTGCCGCTGCAGATCCTTGCCCACTGTGCCACAGGATGCGCGAGGTTGTTGCAGCCAATGCATGTGCCAATGGAGGTGATATGTGGCCACGCACAAGGCCTTGTCTTCCCCACTGACCAGCAGAGAGTCGCAAGCCCTTGCACAGCTGCTCCCTTCCTCACAAGTGTGCAGGGTGGGGTTGAAGGCTGGACATGTGACAAGAGACCTGGGCTTAATCGTGTTTTTCATCATACTGATGGGGCCCTTAGCTACCTGCTCCCATCTTAGACCTCGCCACTGGTGGGGGGCAAGGGTACACTGAGAGCCATGTGCACCAGTTCTGTTAATACAGGGCAGAGTTCCTGTCTGGCTCAGCATGATTTTCCTTGCATGATGCCGAGTCGGCACAATGCAGGGGTCCCAGTATGTCTCCATGGAGAGACGTGGGCAGAAATGTTTGGACGGATTTTTTTGGCCAAAAAAAATGCAGATTCATGTTGACAGAAACATGCTGCGAATTAGCATTGAAGCCATCCATTCATTTTCACTTGACAAACGTGATCAAGTCAAAGATCACCAGCTGTAGCCTCATGCTTCTTCTCACCTGTCAGCGTCTGGGCCCAGGACTTCAGTCTATGTTCTCGGGGAAAGGCAGAGGGGAAAGAATTACATCTCCCTGTTTGCTTGGCTGTGTGATTCACTCCCAGTTGCCAGCCTAGGCAATGGAGCATTAATCCATGACAGCCCATTCATAAGGGGACACGGTTCAATGTTCACAGTTTAAATATGCCATCTCCCCTTACAACTTTGTTGAATGGCCCAGCTAGAGCTCTCCCGCTTCGGCGTCGCTATGGCTGGCCTGATTCTCTCTCCGTAGCGCTGATTTCAGCCCCTACACTGCATGCTCCTTGGACTATGTGCATGGGAGAAGAGGGCCTTGGAGTTTTCCTGGCTGGCTTGCTGGGTCTGCACAGACCCCGGTGTCATAACCTAGTCCCAGATTTGGACCTTAGTGTCCAAAATATGGGGGTTAGCATGAAAACCTCCAAGCTTAGTTACCAGCTTGGACCTGGTAAAGCTGCCACCACCCAAAAAATTAGAGTGTTTTGGGGCACTCTGGTCCCCCCAAAAACCTTCCCTGGGGACCCCAAGACCCAAATCCCTTGAGTCTCACAACAAAGGGAAATAAACCTTTTCCCTTCCCCCCTCCAGGTGTTCCTGGAGAGATACACAGAAACAAGCTCCGTGAATCTAAACAGAGGGATTCCACCCTCCCCGTTTCCAGCCTTGGAAACCAGAAGTACCGAGAGCTAATCTCTCTTCCCCCCTCACCCAGAGGGAATGCAAAGTCAGGCTAGTAAATCTAACACACACAGATTTCCCCCTGACTTCTTCCTCCCACCAATTCCCTGGTGAGCACAGACTCAGTTCCCTGGAGTTCCCCACTAAAGAAAAACTCCAACAGGTCTTAAAAAGAAAGCTTTATATAAAAAGAAGAAAAATACATAAAAATGGTCTCTCTGTATTAAGGTGACAAATACAGGGTCAATTGCTTAAAAGAAATATGAATAAACAGCCTTATTCAAAAGAATACAATTTAACACATTCCAGCAACTACATACATGTAAATACAAAAAAAACCAAACCTATCTTTGTACTCACAACTTGGAAACAGAAGATTAGAAAGCAGGAAATAGAAAAATCCTTCCCATAGCCGAGAGGGACAGATTCAAGACCAGAACAAAGGACTCACACACAAACGTCCCTCCAACCAGACCTGAAAAAGTCTGGTTTCCTGATTGGTCCTCTGGTCAGGTGTTTCAGGTTACTTTTTTTCAGGTGAAAGAGACATTAACCCTTAGCTATCTGTTTATGACACCCGGTCCAATCCATCCTGTGATCCAGGACAAGTACGGCTGATTCGATTAAGCTGTTGGGGGCTGGGAACATCCTCCAGTTCCCAGAACATTGCTCTTCATCGCTAGAGAAACTGAGATGTTTAACCAGTTCCCAAGATTCTGCCCTCAGCCTTGGCAGAACCCCCGCGGCACCTGCCCATTCCAATGAGCACATCATCAGGCTCCAGAGGCCCCCACAGCCTATGCCTATGACCCATCCCCAGGACTAAAGATCCCTGTCTCACAATGAAGAAACAAGGGGAAGGGAGAAGAGTTCGGACCCAGGATAGAATTTACATGAAAATGACTTTCCCATTATTGGTACTACTGAAGTATGTAGGAGCCCCACGTGAGATCAGAGCTTCCCCATGCGAGGCTTGGTCCAGACACATTGACAGTTTAGTGCTGCCTGGTTGTACTCTTCCAGAAAGCCCAACCAGAGACTGTAAAAGAAATTGAAACCCAAATCCTCAGGGGTATGTAGGTGCCTAACTTCCATGGACTTCAACACCTAAATACTTTTGAGTATCTGGGCCTCTGTCCCTCACTCCATTGGGAGGATAATAGCTCCAACTTCACAAGGGCACTCAAGCTAAGATTCCCTCTTCGTGACGGTTAGATTTTTCCAATCCCACAAAAGTCACATTTTAGCTATTTGTTTTGCTCTCATCCTCTGTTTTTCATGAGATTGAGCAATCTGCGTTAGCTGGTCAAGATCTTCTACATTAGGGGGACTGGAGCAGCAGTGCTCAACCAGACTCCTAGGGGGGCCACAAGCAGGTTTCAGGGGTCCACCAAGCAGGGCTGGGGTTCGACTCATTGGGGCCCAGAGTCAAAAGCCAAAGCCCCACTGTGCAGGGCTGAACCCTAGGGCCCCAAGACCCACCACATGGGGCTGAGGCTGAGCAACTTAGCTTTGCAGGGTCCCCTGTGATGTGGGGCCCCAGGCAATTGCCCTGCTTGCAACCCCTAATGCTGCCATGGCTTTTATATGCAGAAAAACAGTTGTTGTGGCACAGGTGGGCCAGGGAGTTTTTATAGCATGTTGGTGGGGGGCCTATGAAAGAAAAAAGGTTGAGAACCCCTGGACATAGAGAACTAAAGGGAATTGGAAAAGGATAAGTGCCTTTGACCTCAGCCATGGTTGGTAGGTGGGGAATGTCTTGCAGGAAAGGTACTGTTGACTGTTCTCTAGATCAGTGCTTCTCAAACAACCTGATGTTGCGGACCGGCAGGTTGTTTTCCCCAATGTGCCAGGGACGGGTACCATATTTCCCAGGGACTGGTACCATATCTGTGCCATATTATTATCGTTTTTGCATAAGCACATAGCACATCAGATCAGAAAAACTAACATTCTTCATTGTATTAATTGGAATGGGAGTGTGGTGTACATGTAGAGATGTTCCCACTTAAATACATTGAAGACTGACTGAAAGGCTGTGCATCTGGGCGGATAGTATAAAATGACTAGATCCAAGAAAATATTATTTGAACATTCATAGTAATAATTTATATCAGAAACAATATAATGAATAAAATAAAAATTGGCAGACTTTTTTATTTTGTTTATTTATCAATATTATAATATGTGCTTCTGAAAACATAGTATTATTTAATATTGTCGATTTTTATCGACTAATAATTATTCTTGGTGGAATTCCAGTGTGAGTTTTAAATTATACTATTATTTCTGTCTTTCTTTCCTGGAAACTCGCTGCAGACCAGCAGCCAATGGCTCGCGGACCAGCACCGGTCCACGGACCACCACTTTGAGTAGCACTGCTCTAGACCCTCATTACAAAATCCACCCTGTAACTGGCAGGAGAGAGACCAAGGAGTGAATGGGCCATAAAAACATCAACTCCTTCCTCTCTTTCTCCTATGGGTAGGGGCTGTAAAGCGCGGACTGCCCATGTTGTATTTATTCTGTGGATAAACAGGATTTCAGCCTCCCTGGTGCTCAGGCCAACAATTCATTTAAGAAAACAATTTTTATAATATGCTAAAATGGATCTCCTGGGTTATTTGATGCAAACAACTACACACCTTCTGCTAATTACAAAAAAAACACCTGGTAACTGGCCGCAGTGACAGAGAACCAGAACCCTTTTGATGAATGTGATTTAAGGGCATTATCCTGAAAGTTAAATGGAAAGTAAAAGGCACGGCTGGGGGTGTGTTTTGTTTCAGGTACCCCTTGCTGGGCAGAGATCTATTCAGTCTGATTAAGCATGTGTTTTACCCTGTCATTCCCCATTTTGTTCCTTGTGAAAATGCTTCTAGGAAGAGGTAATCTCTCCCTTCTCCCCCTCCCTCTCATTTTGTTTAGCTTTTCAGTTCTTTATTTTCTGCTTTAATTTCATACTCATGACAATAGAGGCCACTGAGCAGTGACTAAGGCCAAGTATAATTCAAGGGGTTCAGTAAACTTTTCTCTGCTCCCCTTCGTACAGTTCTGCCAATGCCCCTCAGTCCATACCTGGAGCTCCCTGCTATTCCAATCCTGAGCTGTCCCCGCCCCCCAGCTCTGTCAATGCCTCTCAGTCCTGCGCCACAGCCCCCTGCTCTTCTAATCCTGTCTGTTTCCCTGGTTCCCCCTTTGCCAAGCCACATCAAACCTGATATGCAAACAAACTGCAGCACATCCACCCCCCAGCCTTCGCAGCCACTCCATTGCTGGCCTTGCCTTGACCAGGGGCTAGCATTTGTATTTCAATGTATCCAATGATGTGGGGGCTGCAGGTTTTGTGAATAGGATGTGCTTCCATCTGGCTCGCAGCCTGACTGTCTGCTCCCACCGATGCTAGTTTCACACCAGCGTCAGTCCATTGGATGTCAGTAGAGTCACTCCTAGTTTGCAGAGCATGGTCAGAGGTCCATTAACCAGCAGATCAGACTGCAGCCACTTGTTTAAGCTGCACTTGCCAAGACCAGGGCTGGAAAAGGATTTGGTTCTTGTCTCTATGTCAGGGGACTTGACTTGTAAGATCCCCTGACATGGCAAGTTTGCATGGTAGATGGATCCTTAACCTCAGGTGGTCTGGAGAGACCACATGAAAGTCCAGCAGTGTGAAAGCCCAGTGCATTAACCCACTCCATCAGCTAGTCATCAGACCTCAGGATTCTGGGAAAAGTAGAGCCCTAATTTCCCACTGCCACTCTTGCAGAGTTTCTCTTTTGCAGGAAGGGCACGCAGTGGTGGGAGAAGGGAAGGAGGTGGAGGAATGATCCGCAGTGATGTTTCACATACAGCAGAAGGGGTAATAAAAGACTGGCTACTTAGGTCTTCGTAGCTGAACTTCACAGAGACAGCAGCTCTGTGCACCAAAAAGCACACACCTCCAGCACTTGCGCTGAACGAGAATGGCTGTTAGCAGCATAGGACCTATGGCATGCTGAGGTGCAGTTCCCATTCCAGCCACCAGGGACAGTGGTGCACACCCACACTTGCTAGTCCATTACACATTTATTTGTTGAACTCCCACAGGGTGCTTAGCGCTTTACAATACTCAGACAAAAGGCACTGACCCTTCCCCAAGAAACATAGGCCTAGATCCTGCAATTGAATCTGCCTAGCAGAGCCTGTTCTGTGGGCCCTCCTGAGGGCACTGGGGTCTACCCATGTGGATCCAATCTCAAGAGCGAGCCTCCAGAGAGATGTTCTGAAATCAACAGCAAAACTCCTACTCACTTCAAGGGCTTTTGCCCTTAAGGTCTACCCACACTTGTTAAATCCACCATTCAGCTGATGACTTGATTTTCTTCCTCAGCCCATGAGCTCCTCCCACTCAGTCTGGCAGGGAGTGCATCAGGCTGAATTTGTGACATCACTTGCATGTGAATGGGCAGCAGCAATGTCCCAAACCCAAGGGAATGTAGTTAGTATGAGGCATAACTGCTCTTTATTCTAGTGTCAAATGCTGCAACTACAGGAAGGGGGAAAGCACAGAAAACTGATGGCAAAATAAATTGCCTTTTGGGGATAAGATGTTCTTTCCTTGGCTTTGCCTGAGCATGAAAGTTCCCCTTTAAAATGATTTTAAAATAAACCTGAGGTCTGTGAAGAAAACTGCACCCTGCACACTCAACTGATCCTTTTCAACCAACCTCTTACAGATTACTTTTTCCCTCCCCATTTCCTCTATTTTTTTATCCTCTTTTTTCTTCCTTTCTAAATTGAGAAAGCAGATAGAGTTTTTATCCCTACAATATGAAGCTGTCAAACTGATGGACTGGAACATTCCTCAGCTACTTGCTTTTACTATTCAGTTCAATCTGCTTTAAAGGTATATGTCAGCTTACAGGAAACTTGATCGGTTTTTGCATAGCACCATGAGCGGAGGTGTATGTAGCTATGAAACCATTATGTCTTTGTTGTCTGTGCACTGCACCCTTGATATAATTACTATTAATAAAATAATAAAATATTATTCAAAGGCCCTAATCAGAATCTAATTATTATTATTAAAATAGGCAGCGTAGAGAAAACAAAGGCAGTGTGGTTTTATAGCTACACATGCCACAATCAGTGGTGCTATGCAAAAATGGTCAAGTTATTAATTACTCGTTATTTACTGCTGTTTTAACACCCAAAGGCCCCAGTCAAGATCAAGGCATTCACAGGCTGTGTTGCCTGTCTGCAGAGATGGCAACTTTTGGAAAACGACCCTGCTCAGTGCAGCAAAAACAAACTGTCTACTCACAGGGCTACCGCTTCACCATTTCCTGACTGCAAATGGGAGGGGGGCGCCCATTTATAAAACAAGTAGTAAGGGAGGGGTGGAGCACAGCTCCATCCCACAATAGGATGGGTAACCTAGGTAACCCTTTCCTGAACAAAAGGCTGCTGCAGTAAAGTGGTCATGCAGCAAGTTACAGAGAAGACAGAGAGCAAACACAGAGTGTACCTCTCTCTCTTGCCATCTCTCTTGGGGAGATTTTACTTTTGTTCTTTCTTGTTGGCATTTTCCTTAATCTGAAAGAAAAATCACGTGAGAGGAGTTGCTTTTTCTGTGCAGAAAAACCTAACACAGATTCTTCATTTATCACCCTGGACCAATAGTGACCTGTGTTTAAAAAGTATCTTGAATCAGGTTTGGCATTTCCGTGATCACTGCCAGTGGGAACCATCCTCCTGAGGAGTTTTAATTCCTGCTAGGAGAATAATTAATCAGGGCTATAAACCCTCATACATAAATCAACCACTAACTAAGAGAAGCTGGGCAAAACTTCCCTTATAGACAGATAGGGGGGTTCTTGCACCTTCCTCCAAATCAGCTGTGTCTGAGACAGGATACTGGGCTAGATGGACTATGAGTCTAATCCAGTCTGGCATATTCTATGCTTCGAGGCCCAGATCCTCAAAGGTATTTAAGTATCTAACCCTCATTAAATTCAACAGAAGTTAGTAGGCACCTACGTACCTTTGAGGATCTGGGCCCTAGTTCTCTTGCCAGTTCTCAGAGAAGTGAATTTAGTTGGAGTTTCAAGAACTGAGATTCTTTTTCTCTCCTCTTTTAAGAAAAGAAAAAACTCTTTGATAGAGCAGGTCAGAAAATGTTGGGGGGAGGCAGTTTCTCATGGAAAATTTAGACCCAAATTAAAAAAAGATCCACATTTTTTACTTTTGTTGAACAATCAAAAACCTGAAGAATTAAATGTTGTTTGATTTGTTTTTTTCACAATCAAATCCTAAATATATTTTTACCAAAAACTGAATAATTTTGAGCTGGAAATGGCTGAAAACCAAAACATTTTCTACCAAAAATTGAAGGAACTTTTTTTTTGAGAACAGCAGAAACATTTTCCAAAAATGTTTGTTTAACAGAAAACCTGTTTTTCCAGCCAACGAACATTTTGATGGAAAATTTTCATCCAGCCTAAGAGTTTGGTCTCTTTTGAGGATCTGAGTGGGAAAACATAATGGTTTTGATCAGTAAAACTGATTTTCCCCATCCCTCCTTATTGGGAAAGCAGGTCAGCAATTCCTTGCCACAGAGCCAGTGTGAAAAAAAAAAACCCCAAACAGTTAAGAATAAAGAAATTACAAGCCAGTGAACATCTGATCCTTTGGCCCTTCTGTAGGGTCTGACAAGCTGCCATTCACGAAGCTGCTGTGAGATACTGAGGGAGGCAAAAGACACACCCACAGCCCTGCACATGGGCCTAGTCCTGGGGCTTGCAGAACCGCACAGCAACCCATCCCTTTCAAAGGGCTGCTCAGCTAACAGACAAATGTCACCTCAGGCTCCTTTCTCAGCGACTGGCATTAGCATGGAGCATGCATCCTTGTGAGATGCCGGGGGTCTGCGTCTGATTTTTAGCGTGGAAGTTCTGACCCACTGGCAGGGCCAGGTCCAGCTTTTTTGCTGCCCCAAGTGGCGAAGAAAAAAAATAGCCGTGATTGGCAGCACTTTGGCAGCAGCTCTACCACGCCGCTTCATTCTTCAGTGGCAATTCGGTGGTGGGTCCTTCCCTCTGAGAGAGACTGAGGGACTCACTGCTGAATTGCTGCCAAAGACCTGGACATGCCGCCACTTTCCATTGGCCATCCCAAGCACCTGCTTCCTGCGCTGGTACCTGGAGCCGGCTCTGCCCACTGGATGAGAGACAGTGGGCCTATCTCTGATGGAGTCTTCAGCACCAATGGTTTTGATCCCTTCACACTTTGATGCAATCTATGGCAGATTTTTTAACTCCTGGATCATGATGCAGAACTAGGTGGCCAGACTGTGTCAAAGGGTCCTACAGGAGGCCGTGGGAGAGTTGCAGAGCCCACCCCATTCTCACCCTATTGTAGTGTCTACCACAGCTCCAGTCTATGGGACTGGCTGGGCTCAGCTTCCTGCTCCAGGTGCCACAACCTGGTGCATGGGATTGCAGTGCTGCTCAGGTTTGGCCCAGCCACTCCTCCGTCATGAGGGAGGGGTGGGACAAAGGTGAGTGGGTGGTGCTGCAACACTGAGTGCCACTCACTCAAAGTTGTTTTCTGTCCACCTTCTTTTAACATCTCAAAGTTCTCAAGGAACAAATCTGTTCCTCACTCAGCTCCTTTACAACAACGGTTCATAACAATACTTAGCACTGTAGCACTCATACACTTTATACAGCAGGTTAGATCCCCAGCTAGTGTACATTGACTGCGGTGGAGTGGTGCCAATTTTCCCCAGCTGAGGATCTGAGCTCTGGGTCCACAGGCTGTGTAAGTGAATGGCTAAATGAAGCATGACTGGGATTAATGAGGACAGGGAGGCTGACATCACTGCACGACACCTGGGAATGAGGGATTCCCTTCTGCTAGTGTGTTTTGTGGGAAGCTGCTGCCCTGAATATAAGCCTTTCCAAGGTGAGATTAACAGCTCTGGGGCCACAGGCATCCACTCATCAGTCTCCTGCTCAGTACCATCTGGGAAGGGAGCTCTCCTCACCAGCAGATAATACTAACATGGATTGTATGGGGATTCCTGGGCCTTTGATGTGTGGTCTCAGTTCTGCCCTATCAGGCCCTGAACCCTAGGGGAAGGGTTCAGTCTGTATGACACTGCATAACACCATTCCCCTCCACCGGCTCCCTGCAGGAGACCCTAACCAGGGCCGGCTCTACAGTTTTCACTGCCCCAAGCAGTGCACCCAATTGCCGCTGGACAGTGGGGGCAGTCCCTGTGACCTTAGGGCGACAGGCGCGTTTCCGTGGTGGCGGCAATTAGGCGGTAGCTTCTATGTTTAGCTGAAGCCGCCACGGACAGCTAAACATAGAAGCTGCTGCCGAATTGCCGTCGCCGTGGAAATGTGCCTGCTGCCCTAAGGGCACACTGACTGCCCCCGCCGTCCATGGCGGCAATTCGGCCCACTGCTTGAGGGCAAAACAACCGGGACTGCCGCCCCTTGCAGATTGTCACCCCAAGCACCAGCTTGGAATGCTGGTGCCTGGAGCCAGCCCTGACCCTAACACATCTAGGGTGACCAGACAGCAAGTGTGAAAAAATCAGGACAGGGGTGGGAAGTAATAGGTGCCTATAGAAGAAAATGTCCCAAATATCGGGATTGTCCCTATAAAATAGGGACATCTTTTCACTCTAAACACATCCAACATCTTGGTCCTTATTTTCAAGGCACTTATGCCCAGATCCTCAAAGATATTTAGGTGCCTAGCTCCCCATGGGCCCTTAGGGTATGATCCAATGCCCACTGAAGTCTGTTGTAGGACTCCCATGGTCTCCAATGGGCATTGGATCAAGTCTATGCAAAGTCACAGAGAACCTCTCCTTAAAGCATCGTTGGATGGTAGTCAGATACCCCTGTGATGAGATACAGTCTGAATAGAATAAATAACATAGTAATAATATCTCATTGCTAATAACACTTTCTTCTTCTCAAGCTCCTTCTACGTGAGGATCTCAAAGCATGTTATAAGCAAGAATGAATTAGGCCAAACAGCCCCCTATAAAATATAAACCATTCATAATTAATAATAGAATTGTACATCTTTGCTTCACTACCACATTCTCCCTGAAAGGGAGAACCAGAAACCAGAGCTCTGACCAGCCTGGTGGTCTCTGAAATGGGAAGAACATTTCTAAGCCACTGGGGGCTTTGGAAGGATGAGTCCCTGGCTCTGGGATCTAGGCAGCTGGACTGTGATGTCCCATGGCCTAATAAGGGTGTCAGATATGGGGTCTGCACCTGGGAGTGCACCTGGGGGACCCAGAGCTAGGGACAGTGATCAATCACTACCCAGAACCAAAGGGCTCAACAACATAGGGGATCCAGTGGTTGGATCCCATCATAGCAGACTGGAGTCTGTCCAGAAAGCAGTGCTGGGCCAGGCTGTGACAGGGAGCTGCTAGCGTGGACCCCACCCCAGGGCTTGGATCTCTCAGTGGAGCTTGGGGGACGAACCTACTGTCGTTGGGATGAAATAGAAATACAAGGTTCTGATTACTTGTGCCCACTAGAGATTCCACAGTGCTTGCCATGAGTGTGAGGATGTTCCTCCTGGGTCATTAATTTTGACCTCCCCAAATTCCTCCTATTATTTGAATTCCTGCTTGGACTGCCAGCCCCTTGGAGCAGGGACCACCTTTGTGCTGGGTTTTTGTGCAGCCCCTAGCACCAGGGTACTCTGGTCCAGTGCCCACATGAAGATCAAGACTATGAGCAGACACACAGGAAGAGACAGGCCCTGTCCCAAAGAGTGAAATGGATGAAACTGATTGAGGGTGGGAAAGAAAAGGGGTGCTGTTGCTATGACGATGGGTCTGCGGAGTGCCATTTAAAGTGTGTGGGAGTATAGAAACCTCCCTTTCCCCTCCCCCAGCCCTATTCTTTCCCTCTCAGTCACCCCTTCCCCAATCAGCGTGACCCCACTCCCCAGCTCATGATCCCTTACACCCACTCCCTCCAATCTGAGTGAGATGCATTGCGACTTGGTGCAATGAGTCACTGCACCACTCAGGTTTGGCCCAGCCAAAAAACCTTCAGACTGTGGCCTGGGTGGGCCCCTCCACTCTGCAGCCCATGGCAGTGCACTGTTAAACATCTATGGAGTTCCACCCCAGAAATGGCTGCATAGCGGTGATCCTTGTATATGGAATTTGTCACACATGCGGGGAGCGTTAGATGAAAAGCACTGCATAAATGCAAGTTCTCATCATCACAGAGAACTTGGTTCTCCCAGCTCAGCAGGAAGCCTGCAGGGCCTGGGCCATTTGCCTGGGTTCCCCCTAATCCCTGGCTCAAACACTATTTTATCTGGGGCAGTTGACACTGTTGTATAGCATCTCACCCTGGCCTGCAATTAATGGAGGAAATTGACATATCATTTGCTGTGGAGCTCTGCTTAGATGGCTAATTGCTCCTGTTCCTTTCCTTGGTTCTGCACCTGTTTTTAGAAGACGTATAGTGGTTACATTCTTAACAACCGCTTTCAGGCAATAGCAACCCATGAGGAGCCTAAATGCAGCAACTCGGAAAGCCAGGGCCTGGAGCAACTGATGGCACTTAGGCCATGTCTACATCTAAAATTTTGCAGCGCTGGTTGTTACAGCTGTATTAGTATAGGGCCAGCGCTGCAGAGTGGCCACACTTACAGCAACCAGCGCTGCAAGTGGTGTTAGATGTGGCCACACTGCAGCGCTGTTGGGCGGCTTCAAGGGGGGTTCCGGGAACGCGAGAGCAAACCGGGAAAG
Source organism: Gopherus evgoodei (assembly GCF_007399415.2). Classification (NCBI taxonomy): domain Eukaryota; kingdom Metazoa; phylum Chordata; order Testudines; family Testudinidae; genus Gopherus; species Gopherus evgoodei. The sequence continues at coordinate 66,698,622 of NC_044330.1, read as the reverse complement.
GAGACCAGCTTCGCCGCGGTTTGCTCTCGCGTTCCCGGAGCCACCCAGCAAACCGCAGGGAAGGAGACCTGCTTGCTCGGGGCTCCGGGAACTAGAGAGCAAACCGGGAAAGGAGACCAGCTTCGCCGCGGTTTGCTCTCGCGTTCCCGGAGCCACCCTGCAAACCACAGGGAAGGAGACCTGCTTGCTCGGGGCTCCGGGAACTGGAGAGCAAACCGGGAAAGGAGACCCGCTTCGCCGCGGTTTGCTCTCGCGTTCCCGGAGCCACCCAGCAAACCGCAGGGAAGGAGACCTGCTTGCTCGGGGTTCCGGGAACGAGAGAGCAAATCGGGGAAGGAGACCAGCTTCGCCGCGGTTTGCTCTCGCGTTCGCGGAGCCACCCAGCAAACCGCAGGGAAGGAGACCAGCTTGATTACCAGAGGCTTCCTCCTTCCACGGAGGTCAAGAAAAGCGCTGGTAAGTGTTTACATTGGATTACCAGCGCTGGATCACCAGCGCTGGATCCTCTACACCCGAGACAAAACGGGAGTACGGCCAGCGCTGCAAACAGGGAGTTGCAGCGCAGGTGATGCCCTGCAGATGTGTACACCTTCAAAGTTGCAGCACTGTAACTCCCTCACCAGCGCTGCAACTTTCTGATGTAGACAAGCCCTTAGTGTGGGTTACAGAGAGATGGGAGTGCATGACAGGCAGACTGCAAAGAACGAAACACTGGGCTTAGGCAGAAACTTCCCTCCCCCCATGAACTGGACAGTATGTCCTAAAAGTTGGGAAAGGGCCCATACATCGAATTCAAACAGCCACTGCCCTGCAGCATGAAACAGTGATGTAAGAAATAATTATAATAATTGATCTTCTATAGCCCTTTTCAGCTAAAGATCTCAAAAGCCCAGATCCCAAAGGTATTGAGGCCTAAGGAATCAATGGAAGTTAGGAACTTAAATACTGTTGGGCCAAAGTGCTTTACAAAGGTAAGTATCTCCATTTTCTAGATAGGGGAAACTGAAGCAAGCGAAGGAATTTGCCCAAGGTCACACAAGTCATTGGCAGAGCTAGAAATAGAACCAATGTCTCTTGACACCCACTCAGGTGCTCTACCCTCTGGACCACACTGCCTTCCACCTGAGTGCATACCTGGCCCATTATCACTCAGCTCAGGCAATGGAACAAGGCACAAGATCATATCACTGCAAGCTCTTCCCTTGCAGTTAAAACTCCTAGTGAGCCCCTTGGGTTTTCCGTGCAAGCCACTATTCTGAAGTTGCATTCTGGGCTGGAAATATGTACTCTTGGCCTTTGTAAAGCTGGCTGGACAGTTGACCGCCCCTGCCCAATTTCCTATGCTGTGCTCTAATTCCCCAGAGATGTACAGCCTGGAGCCTTTATTAGGCAACTGAATTTGCAGATAACAATCAGGCAAACATTTGGATCTGAATGTCTACAGAGACTTGAAGGCGGCTTACAGCTGAGTCCACCTAGTCCACCCTAGTAATATCAGTACCTGACATTTGCTAAGCCCCACTCATCCTGAAGGATCCTAAAGTGCAACTAGTCATTTTGCAGATGAGTGCAAATTCTATCTAGATATGTCCTACATCACTGAAATCTAGCCATCTCTGGAGTGGAATGTGAGGGCCATTTAACAGCACACAGTGACACTGCACAACAGGCCAGCACAGTACTGCTTAGGGTGTGTCAAGAAGCAAAGGGTGCTGGACGATCCTAGCAGAGTGACAGCAGCTTGCCTAGCATTGCCTTATATCTGGTATAAACGGCAGTTACGTTATACATGAAGGAAAACGAGAGGTTGTCAGAGACCCTATGGAATATCTCTATTATGATAATATCATACACTGCAGATGGTGCCAGAACCACCAAGCTGGGACTCACCCTCAACTAGTGAGATCTCTCCTATCCCTAACAGGAGCCAACTGAATGGATTAAACCCACAAAAGCCATGTACCATTAAGACTAGTGTCCTCTGCCTGTACAGCCAGGGGAACCAGGAAAGCAGAGCATCAGCCTCTCAGGACTTTGTCACTCTTTTTTCTTTTCAATTTTAGGTGCCCTCGGTGCCAGCCAGTTGCCTGGGAACACCTCTGTTTAGCCACAGAGCGGGTACTGCCAAGGGCTGGCATTCATTACCTGGGGCCAACTGCTGCTCCAAGGCATAGCCCATACAGGAATAACAGCTCCCCTCCTCCGCCCTGACGCACCCCTCCGTGGCAGCTCCTCCCCAGCTCCCCCCCCGGGGAGCCATGCGGCAGCTCCCCACGCCAGCTCACCTCTGCTCCACCCCCTTCCCAAGCTCTGCGGCAGCTCCCCACCCCCCTTCCGCCCTGAGGCGTCATCCCCCCTCCCATGGGACCTCCCCCCAGCCCGGGGAGCCCTGCGGCAGCCCCCCATCCCCCCCACCCTGAGGCATCATCCCCCCCTCCATGGGAGCTCCCCCCAGCCCGGAGAGCCATGCTGCAGCTCCCCACCCCAGCTCACCCCTGCTCTGCCTCCTCCCCGAGCATGCTGTTGCTGCTTCACTTCTCCCACCTCCCAGGCTTGCAGCACCAATCAGCTTAGAGGAGGCGTAGCAGGGATGAGCTGGGGCGGGGAGTTCGCCTGTGTGCCGCCCCTGCCCCCCTTACTTGCTGCAGGCGGCCCTCCCTGCATCCCCCACCCCAGCTCCCTCCGCCTAAATGCCGGCAGCGACCGGGGCAGCCGAAGATCCAGCCACTGCAGTCGCCGCCGAAGAAAATGCCACCCCCCAAATCCTAGCGCCCTAGGCAACCGCCTAGGTCACCTAATAGGTTGCACTGGCCCTGCATGGGAGCTCCTTTGCTTTCAAGGGTTTTCACTGAACGTGCCTCTCTACAGATGCGCTTGGCTTGGGTGCTTTCATGCCCTCAGGCACACACAACTCCTACCCAGTCAATGCAGCGAGAAGATCCTGGAGGTCTCTCTTCAGCTATCTGCTTCTTTTGAGATGAAAAGTTTGGCTCCAGAGCTGGATTTCAGAGAGTGGGTTCACAACACTTTCTGAAAGCCAGGACCCTTTAAGGGGTCTCAGGTTGGGTATCCAAAAATTGAGGCACTCAAAATCACAGAGCAGTTTAGAAAGTCTTGGTCTAATCCTCTACCCTCCTTAAACTTTTGGGCCAAATGCTGTTCATGCTTACACTGGCATCAATCCTGTGTGATGCCACTGGTTTTTCTCAGATAATAGAGCTTATTTTACCACGGTATATAAGTCTGCTATCATATGCTTGCAGGATAGGAAAGTGCTCCTTTTAATTTGCATTTATTAATCCCATGATGATTAGCCCTGCTTGCATTATTTCATCTGTTCAGTCTCATAATGAAGATGTAGAAGCTGTTTTCTTTGCTTACCTTACATGTATCATATTTATGGTGGTTTGAGATCACAAGGTAAGGAATAATTTGTACAAATGGCATCTCAGCTTCATTTTGCTTTCCCTCTCAAGCTTTGGTCAGTTTACAAAAGCACAGAGAGGAAAAGTTTTTCCTTTCCCTAGGCTCACTGCAACTTCAGCCACCAGTCAAACACCAGTCATATAGTTTGGAATTCAAATGCACAAAAAGGAATAAAAAATGCAATTCCCACTCCACATCTACCCCAGCAGGGTTCTATTTCAAAGACAATTCCTCTGCGGCAGGAAGAAATGACATAAAAACAAAGGCAGCCATTGGTTTTCAAACAGCCAGCTCTTGCTTGTGTTGTAACTAGGTCCCAGTGTGATTGTGGAGACAGATGTCAAGAGAGAAGCAGGTATTCGATACAAGGAGGGCTGAAGAGCCCATCGTGCTTGGTACTGTACACACACACAGTCCCTTCCCTAATTTATAATCTAAATAGACAAAGGTGGAGGAGTGACAAAATGAGCTGCCCAAAGTCACACAGAAGATCATCAGCAGCACTAAGAAGACAATCAAGATCTCCTGACTCCCAGTCCAATGCCTTATCTACCCATACTATACTGCCACTCATATGTATAGCCACTAGGGTGACCAGATGTCCCTATTTTATAGGGACCATCTCGCTTTTTGGGAATTTCTCTTATATAGACATCTATTGCCCTCCACCCCCGTCCCGATTTTTCACACTTTATATCTGGTAACCCTAACAGCCACAGAACAGGTAAAGCAACGGCAAAGTAAGCTTGCTCCACAAGCATAGTGTCCATGCATCTCACTCATTTCCCCCTTGCAGGAACCCACTTCTGGGGACGAGTTGGAAATTCATTCATTCTCCTTGATCAGTTCTTGTAACTTCTCTACCAACAAAGCCAACAAGGGGACCAATTAATGAATGCCAGGTACTGTTTCTGTTCCCTGATTGGATGATTTATGTAACTAAGCAACAATAACTCAGTGATTCTGAAAAAGATTTAGGGAGCACAATGGACAGACAACTCAGCATGAGTGCCCAGTGCAATACTGTGGCTAACAAGGACTAATGCAATCCTTGGATTTATAAACTGCGGGAGTGGTAAGCAGAAGCTGGGAGGTGATTTGACCTGTGGGTACAGCATTGGTGACACCGACTCTGGAATACTGCATCCAGTTCCGGCATCCATATTTTTTAAAAGATGTTGAAAAATTGGAGATGATGCAGAGAAGAGCCACAAAATAGATTCAAGGATTGAGAAAATACCATACAGTGAGAGACTTACAGAGCTCAAAGAACAGGAGTCCTTATGGCACCTTAGAGACTAACAAATTTATTTGAGCATATGTTTTCATGGGCTAAAACCCACTTCATCGGATGCATGCTGTGGAAAATATAGTAGGAAGATATATATACACAGAGGACATGAGAAAATGGGTGTTGCCATACTAACTATAAGGAGAGTAATCAATTAAGATGGGCTATTACCAGCAGGAGAAAAAAACACTTTTGTAATGATAATTAGGATAGCCTATTTCCAACAGCTGACAAGAAGGAAATTAAGAAGTTAGCATGGGGAAATGGATGGGTCATTACACAAAGTAAAACCTATTTCCCCATGCTAATTTTTGTTCCCCTACTGTTACTCACACCTTCTTGTCAACTGTTGGAAATGGGTCATCCTAATTATCACTACAAAAGTTTTTTTTTCTCCTGCTGATAATAGCCCACCTTAATTGATTAGTCTTGTTATAGTCAGTATGGCAACACCCATTTTTTCATGTCCTCTGTGTGTATATATCTATAATCTATATATCTGTATCTTCCTACTGCATTTTCCACAGCATGCATTGGATGAAGTGGGTTTTAGCCCACAAAAGCTTATGCCCAAATAAATCTGTTAGTCTCTAAGGTGCCACAAGCACTCCTCGTTCTTTTTGCTGATATGAACTAACACGGCTGCTACTCTGAAACCTGTTACAGAGCTCAGTTTCACTTATCAAAAAGCTCGAGCAGTGATTACCTTGTATAAGTATCTTCACAAGGCATAAATACTGGGTATTAAAGGGCTCTTTAATCTGGTGGCGAAAGGCAGAACAAGAACCAATGGCTGGAAGTTAAAGCCAAATTCAAACTAGAAATAAGGCACACATTTTTAACACTGAGGGCAATTGACCATTGGAACAAAGTATAAAGCGAGTGAAGGATTCTCCATCTCTTGATGTCTTCAGATCAAGACTGTATGCCTGTCTGGAAGATGTGATTTCCTCAAAACACAAATTATTGGGCTCATTACAGGGATAAATTCTCTGGCCTGTGTTATACAGGAGGTCAGATTAGATGATCTAATGGTCCTTTTATTATGAAAAAAAAATCTTTCTCGGAATTTTGTTGTCTGTGTAGGAAAATCCACAAAGAGGGTAAAAATGGATGACATCCATCAGATCATCCAGCATGAATTGTCAATATTGCAGTTGAATATATAACAGAAAATATGTACATTGTTGACTACTTACATAAGTCAGCCAATCAAGGAACAGAAACCATGCCATGTGATTTTATGAAACTGATGATTACAACCAGAGTAGCAAATATTATGATCAAGGGATTGCTCAACTCTCATGGGTGATGTTTGGTTTGTCTGACTTTCTTCTGACACCCCACCAGTGTGAATTAAGGATAAATAAGTAGATATTTGCTCTTTCAGCCCCAGAAATGTTGCTGCGCTGGCACTTTATAAATAGCTCTGTTTTACTGTGGGACTTGTTTTCATCTTGATGTGCTCAATTAAGCCTTCCACTCAGCTCCCTGATCATGCTGACTGTTTTTCTACATCCACTGGTCTAATTTACAGGACAGAGAGCTCAACAGCATGCTGTCTCACAAGAAGAGAGATGTGTGAACTGAACAAGGAGTAGAAAGTACTACAAGCCAAATGCTCGGATAAGTGCTAAACCGCAGCTCACAGAGCAATTACAGAGCATCTCAGATTAAGAATGTTCATTTGGATCTTGCTTGCCTATTACTTTGGGTGAGTCACATGACTTTATGTGCCCCCATGTAAGCAATTTTTTGCTGTTCCTTCACAGCTTATGCTGCTTCAGAGAGAATATACTAAGATCTCTCCTAGACCAGGCAGATTTTCTCTTCTTATTCTCTAAACCATAAGTAGGCACTGGGCATCCTAGATCTAGCTTAGTTTGCATGGACTGGTGTGAAACAAGCCCCAGGTGTGCATATACACCTAGTGATTATTTTCTGCAATGCTATGCCAGGCCTAGAGCTGGTCAAAAAGTTGCCAGTGGAACAATTTACCATTGGAAAATGCAAATTTGACAGAATCAACATGCTCCCTGGGAACTTTCAACAGAAACCATGGAGGCAGAATGGGCTGGTCAGCCTCCCTGCCTGGGTTTCTGGTCAAGCAGCCCAGAGTGTAAGAGCGCTCTGCAGCCCACCATCTGGGGAGACATGCAGCCCAGGACACAGGGGAAACATTTCAAAAAAGGGCAATGTATAATGTTTGGGTATTTTAAACAAAACTGCAGAATTCCCATCCTAGGGGCCATTTAGATTTTTTGATTCAGAATTGTTAATTTTTTTTAAATTCAGAATTTCCTGCGGACTGGGAATTCTGAGATCCGACCAGCCCTAACCAGGACTCAGATTCAACTTTATCACAAGATCTAGTCTTTTGTTTCCCAGATCATGAGCTTTAGACAAGGGGGGGCAAATATCCATGTGACAAATGGCCCCACAAAATTGCAGTTGCCCCTACAGTCCCTGCTAATCTCCATATTATCCATTTTCACATGCAAAATGAGGATCTGAACGTTCCATAGGCAAAGAAGCATAAAGCACTCTGTGGTCTAATAGTGAGAACACAGGACTTGGAGTCAGGAGACCTGAATTCTGTTCCCAGCTCTGCCACTCACAGGGTGTGAGATCTTGGCCAAGTCACTTAGGCCCATTGATAATCAATGTGACTTAGGATCTTAAGTGCCTAAATCCCTTTTGAAAAGGACTCAGGCACCTCAATCAGTTAGGTTCTGTGATGCTGAGTGCAACAACACCTAACCACCTTTAAAAATCTAGGCCCATCTGTCAGCTGAGGATAACACTGCTGTATTTATGCATCTTTGTAAAAAGCATTTGGAACTCCTGGCATGAAAGTAGCCTAGTGAAATGATTATTAACTACAGAGCAATGCTTGCAGTTGTCAGGTTTTGCAGGCCCAACGGCAGCACGCATATTTTGGCAAGTTCATGCCTTATGTTCAGGTTTGGAAATTTGTCCCAGCCAAGGCTGCGTGGTCTGGGGGCGTGAACACAGCCTTGGGAGTCAGCAGTGCTGGCTTCAATCCCAGCTTTGCTACCGGCCTGATCCAACAGGCATTGAAGTTCATTGGGGAAAAAAACTCCTCTTGATTTCAACAAGCTTTGGACTGGACCTTTGTGAGACAGGGGGCATTTGTCTGTTTTAGTTCCCCTCTCTGCCAAATGCTCATAGTTCTCCTGTTCTATATAGGTTCTTATACTGTCCTCATCACCTTCACATCTGAGCATCTTCCAGTAGTGCATTAAGCGATCTTTAAATCCTGGCACTGACCTCCTAGGGGTGGTGGTGAAGATTAATTCGATGATGTTTGTAAAGCTCTGTATGAGCGCTAAGAAGTACTGCCATTGAAAGCCGTACACTCTGTGTCCCTGAGTGCATCTATTTCTCCAACGAGCAAGTTTCCAGCCAGGCTGACAGCCTTTCCCACTCACACAGGTGTGCTATGCATTAAGTGTTTCCCCACATTGCAACTCTCACTCTGACCTCAGCTGTGCAAGCTGCAGGAGAGATAGCTGAGGGTACGGCTACACTTGCAGCTGTACAGCGCTGGGAGTTACAGCTGTCTTCATACAGCTGTGTATGGAAAGCGCTGCAGTGTGGCCACACTGACAGCATTTGCAGCGCTATTGAGAGTGGTGCATTATGGGCAGCTATCCCACAGAGCACCTCGTCCCATTTTGGCACCGTGGCTTGTGGGAAGGGGACGGAAGAGTGCGGGTCATTCCACTTCCTGTCCCAATGCCCCGTGATGCATCTCTTCACATCCCAGCAGTCACTCTTTTTCCGTCCACGTTTGGCGCCATTGTGACTCTCCCAACGGTTTCTGTGCAGCGTGATTTCTGTGGGAAATGGAGCCCGAGCTGCTGAGGAGTATGCTGACGAGTCTCGCCAGCACATCACATTTGGCAGTTGAGCTATTCCTTCAGCTCCAAAGTGACAGTGAGGAGTCCGACGATGATATTGAGTCGCCTGACACATATGACACTAAATTGCTTGTGGCATTCATGGAAATGCTCAGCACCGTGGAACGTCACTTTTGGGCTCGGGAAACAAGCACTGAGTGGTGGGATCACATTGTCATGGAAGTCTGGGATGACAAGCAGTGGCTACAGAACTTTCGGATGAGAAAAGCCACTTCCATGGGACTGTGTGCTGAGCTCGCCCCTACCATGCGGCGCAAGGACACGAGTGAGAGTTGCCCTGCCAGTGGAGAAGCAGGTGGCTATTGCAATCTGGAAGCTGGCAACTCCAGACAGCTACCGATCGGTCGTGAACCAGTTTGGAGTGGGAAAGTCGACCATTGGAATCGTGTTGATGCAAGTTTGCAGGGCCATTAATCGCATCCTGCTAAGAAAAACCGTGACTCTGGGGAACGTGCAGGACATTCTGAATGGCTTTGCACAAATGGGTTTCCCTAACTGTGGAGGGGCGATAGATGGGACTGTCATAACCTTAAACCCAGATTTGGACCTTAGCGTCCAAAATATGGGGGTTAGCATGAAAACCTCCAAGCTTAGCTACCAGCTTGGACCTGGTACTTGCTGCCACCACCCAAAAAAAATAGAGTGTTTTGGGGCACTCTGGTCCCCCTGAAAAACCTTCCCTGGGGACCCCAAGACCCAAATCCCTTGAGTCTCACAACAAAGGGAAATAATCCTTTTTCCCTTCCCCCCTCCAGGTGCTCCTGGAGAGATACACAGACACAAGCTCTGTGAATCCAAACAGAGTGACTCCCCCTCTCCGTTTCCAGTCCTGGAAACAAAAGCACTTTCCTCTTCACCCAGAGGGAATGCAAAATCAGGCTAGCAAATTCAACACACACAGATCTCCCCCCTGATTTCTTCCTCCCACCAATTCCCTGGTGAGTACAGACTCAATTCCCCTGAAGTAAAGAAAAACTCCAACAGGTCTTAAAAGAAAGCTTTATATAAAAAGAAAGAAAAATACATACAAATGGTCTCTCTGTATTAAGGTGACACAATACAGGGCCAATTGCTTAAAAGAATATTGAATAAACAGCCTTATTCAAAAAGAATACAAATCAAAGCACTCCAGCACTTATATTCATGCAAATACCAAAGAAAAGAAACCATATAACTTACTATCTGATCTCTTTGTCCTTACACTTAGAAACAGAAGATTAGAAAACAGAACTACTTCTCCAAAGCTCAGAGAAAGCAGGCAGACAGAAAACAAAGACTCAGACACAAAATTCCCTCCACCCAAAGTTGAAAAAATCCGGTTTCCTGATTGGTCCTGTGGTCAGGTGCTTCAGGTGAAAGAGACATTAACCCTTAGCTATCTGTTTATGACAGGGACACATATTCCTATTCTAGCACCACCCCACCTAGCATCCGAGTACATTAATCGGAAGGGGTATTTCTCTATGGTTCTCCAGGCGCTTGCGGATCACTGTAGGCATTTCATTGACATTAACACAGGCTGACTTGGAAAGGTGCATGATGCACGCATCTTTCGGAACAGTGGCCTGTTCAGGAAGATGCAGGCCGGGACTTTTTTCCCAGACCGGAAGATCACAGTAGGGGATGTTGAAATGCCCATTGTGATCCTTGGAGACCCTGCTTACCCGTTAATGCCTTGGCTCATGAAACCGTATACAGGGAAGCTTGACAGGAGCAAGGACCGGTTCAACTACAGGCTGAGCTGGTGCCGAATGACTGTGGAGTGTGCTTTTGGCCATTTAAAGGGCGCTGGCAATCTCTGTATGGGAAGCTAGACTTGGGGGAAGGCAGCATCCCTGAGGTTATATCCGCATGCTGTACCCTCCATGATATTTGTGAAAGAAAGGGTGAAACATTCAGTCAGGCATGGACCTCCAAGGTTCAACGCCTGGAGGCTGAATTTGCACAGCCAGAGAGCAGGGCTACTAGAGAGGCCCAGCACAGGGCTTCAAGGATTAGGGATGCCTTGAGGGAGGAATCTGAGGCTGAAAACAAACAGTAACGTTTGATGCCTTGCATGGAGTGAAGTGCAGTGGTTACAATGTTAGTAGGAATCTGTGTTTCCTAAGCTGATTTGCAGTGCCTGTTTCTTTCCTGGGCTAAGGTATCTTTGACTTTCTGCAATAATAAAGACTGTTTTCAAAGCCAAGAATTCATTTATTGAAAGGAAAATAACTTTCTTGACAGACACACAACATTTTGGGAACCTAAAAGGGCAGGGGGGTGGGGTGGTGAACTGTACAGTCACAGGTTTGAATATGTCCTGTCTGGAGTGCTGTGCAATGACTGCTGCACTTCAGGATGCCTATACTGCATGGTGATGGGGGTTGAGTGCAGAGGGTAAGGGTCGTAGTTCTCAGGGCTGGTTGGTGAACGTACAGGTGTTGGGGGCAGCTGGTGGTGGTAAGAACCTGGATGCTGGGAAAGGGGGTTGGAGCTGACATTGGGGCACAAGGGAAAGAGCTTTGGGATGGGGGGAGCGGGGCAGCGTGGTAGTGCTCTACCTGCATGGCTGTGAGCGCCTGGATAGAGTCTGCTTGGTGCGCCAGGAGGCTTATCAGCCGCTTTGTGCTTTTCTTCTTAGCTGCTGCGTTTCTCTGGCGGATCCTGCTTTCCCCTTCCCTCCAGTCCTGCAGTTTTTTCTCCACTCCTGCAGTTTTTTACTCTCTCTGGCAGAGTGATCCATAACTGCTTTCAGCATGTCTTCTTCGCTTTTTCGAGGCTTCCTCCTGAGGTTTTGTAGCCTCTGAGCAGTCGATGATACGGGCAGTCGAGTAGTCAAGGACACTTTTCGAAAGGCAAAATGGCAACAGTTAACAGAGGAAGTATTGTTTATAATCTCACCCAGACAGTTATTCCCACACAGTGAAGGAGTTTACAGTCTTCACTTTAGAATACTTTTCCCATACCAAACAGAGCGCACATAACCCACAGGAGCCACGAAACGGTGAGTAAGGGGGACTGATTGCTTCAGGGATGTGCAGGGGTTTCTGTGCGTTGGGGAAAGCAAACAGCTGGAGGGGGCACCTACACTGAACAGTCTCCCAACATTTTCCACAGGAGTTAATCCTGGAAGATATCTCGCTGCTGCGGGTCACCTGGGAAGAGCGGGAGGGTCTTCTACAGCAATGCGGATTCCGCCCTGGCCCCTATGCAGCTTGCCTGTGTGTGGCAATGGTCCCCCCACTCCTCACGGCACAGTGGCACGGACGCATTAGCCTGACTGGGACAAGGACCACAGTGGCTCTCCCTATAAAGTTGCACAAGGGCATTGCCCACGGTCTGGCTGAAACTTTTGAAGAGATTACAGAGGCTGATTACCACGACGTGATAGACCACATCAATGGGTTATTCCACATCTAGGCATGCATGCATGCAGCCATAACGGCCTCCTCCTCTCCTGAAACATTTCCATCCTGAAAATAAAAGCCGCTTACCGGTAACCCGCTCCTCTGCTTGTCCTTCACCAAGTACTGGCTGCTGCGACTGGCTACCTTCCTCCTGGCTTGAGAAGAGCTCCTGGCTGCATGCCTCCTGAGATTCTGGGGTGTCTCCCCCACCCCAGTACCCTCACTCTCGGTTTCCTCCCCCCTCCCCCTCCCCCTCCTCTCCCCCACCCTCCCCTTCCGCTCTGAAGTGTCCATCATGGTCGCTGGATTGGCAGTGGGGTCACCCCCAAGTATCGCGTCCAGCTCCTTGTAATAACGGCAGGTCATGGGGGCAGCGCCGGAGCGGCGGTTTCCCTCTTGGGCTTTGCAACAGGCACTCTGCAGCTCCTTCACTTTAACCCTGCACTGCACCGCATCCTGGTCATGACCCCTTTCCAGCATGGCCCTTGATATCTGCTGTCATAAACAGATAGTTAAGGGTTAATGTCTCTTTTACCTGTAAAGAGTTAACAAACTCAGTGAACCTGGCTGACACTTGACCAAAGGACCAATCGGGGGACAAGATACTTTCAAATCTTGGTGGAGGGAAGCCTTTGTTTGTGCTCTTTGGGTTGTTCTTTGTTCTCTCTTGGGATTAAGAGAAGCCAGACGTGCAAACAGATTTCTCCAATCTTACTAAAACAGTCTCTCAGGTTCAAGATAGTAAGTAATAGATAGAAAGCGGATTAGATTTATGTTTGCTTTCTTTATTTGCAAATGTGTATTTTGCTGGAAGAATATTTTACCTCTGTAACCCTTCTGCCCCTCTGAGTTGACAGCAACAAGGCCCGGGTTCAGTATCCAGGGGTTCCTTTTCAGTAACACAATGCATAACTGGCTCGAGCCCGCACCCAGTGACCTGGGACACTCACATACCACACCCCCCGGGTGCCTCTAGGAGGCAATACTTCCCCTCTCACAAGCACGGAGTCTGAGTGTAGCAAAATCTTTTTAATAAAACAAGGAATCAATGCGGCATCCCATTGGAGAAACACCACAAACAGGGTTATAACACAAACCATAAGCAAAAACCCACCTCCAAGTACGTTTGGCACTGTCCTTTTTCCCCTTAGGCTCTTAAGTCCAATCACCCCAAAGTCCAACAACCCAAAAGTCTCTGGTCAGTGCCACCCTAGAGTTCGAGAGTTTATCTGTAGAGGTCCCTCCCCCCAGCTTGGGTAGAAAGGGGCACCTTACGTGGTCCGGGGCCAACCGCCCTGCCTCTCCGTGGGTTCTGCTTCCGCCTTCTCCACAAACTGCTCCGCTTCACCAGCCGCTCCACGCTGCTCCTCCAGCCGTCCTCAGAAACTGCTCCGCTCCACCAGCTGCTCTGCTCCATGAGCTGCTCCAGTTCTCCCTGCAAACTGCTCGGCTCCGCTCACTCTGTGGGCCGCTCCACCCGTCCCACAGCTACTCCGTTCTGCCAGCCGCTCCGCTGCCACCAGCTGTCCCGTGATCCGCTCCAGCCGTCCCCACAGCTGCTCCACTCCGCCAGCTGCTCTGTTCCACAGTATATCTTCAGGCTCCCCCACTAGTTAGCACAGTATCAGTGCTCTCAGCTCAGTAATCTCAGCTCTTTAGTGATTTCAACTCTCAGTGATCTCAGCTCTTAGTAGGGGAGCCCCAGTGCTAGTGCACCATTAGCCCAAAGTGAGTTCAGCTCAGTAACCTGTATTTAGATTCTTGAGGGAATAAAAAAAATCAACTCTGACATTCCACAGTGGAGAGGGTGGAACTGGTGCTTCTGGCTCCACAAGGAGACTGAGATACCTGTCCCCAACCTCTCTCCATTCACTGGGTTTTGGAACCCATGTCCCTTGTCTAGCAAGTACCACCCAACTGAGGGTGAGTCATTTGTCACCAAGCAGTCCCACAGCTCGGCAGTCTGGGATAGGGTAGGCGTGCCTATGCAAATACACTCTCTGAAATTCTTTCCACCAGATGTCAGGGTAGAGCTTATCCTGACTCTGCTTAAGTCCTCCCCCCAGCCAAGAATTTGTCGTCCCGACAAATCACATTCCCTACTATACCAACTTATTGGTCCCCTCCAAAAGGCATTAGATAGCCCACTTTAGCTTTCACAAACCTGTGTGCTAAATGTATAGGCTCCTCACTTATCACCCAGGTGCATCGTAAGTTAACTGTTTCACTGGTCTTATTACCCTGTCTCACTATTGAGAATCTCTGTTGCTATGGTAGGGGGGACATCCTCTTGAGTGACGGATGGGGAGGTTTCCTGTGAGTTCCCCTCGGGTACTGGCATAGGCCCCTGCATTTCTAGTTCTAACAGTGGAGAGTCGCAGGTGCTCTGGACATCCTCCATCTGTATGTCACCACTGTCCAATAGCCTGTGTAAGTCATTACACGGGGGTCCCACCAGTGGCTGAGGGATGTCAGGAATGGGCCTAAATACTTCTGCCATAGGGTTTAGGGTGGAAGAGGATGTGCTCTCTTCTGATTCAGTGGATCGAGACTGAAATCTTGTCTTCATCCCAGGATACACCATGGTTGTGTCTTCCTCCTCAGACTCACTGTCAGATGTGCTGAGCAGGGGTAGGTTAGCTGCAGGAGGCCGGCTGTCCACGTTGGAAGGCGGCTTTGGTACAGCACCTTCGTTCTGCCCAGTTGCCCTGTTGTGGCCCATCTCATAAGGGCTGCCTACCAATTCTCCCACAGGGAGCAAAAGGTTTCTATGCACGGTTTTGGTCTGCCCTGGACCCTCTTCAGGTTTGATCTTGTAGACCGGCAGGTCTCCTAGCTTTTCCATCACTAAGTAAGGTATTGCCTTCCATCTGTCAGCTATCTTGTGTTTGCCAGCAATACCCAAATTTCGCAGCAGGACTCTGTCCCCTGGCTGGAGCTCTTGCAGACGCACCCTAGCATCATATCGATGTTTGTTGCGTTCTGCGTTCTTCCGAGCTGAAGACGTAGCTAAGTGATAAGCATCCCGTAGCTTTTCTCGTAGTTGGGATACATATTGCTGATGGGTTTCATAGCTATCGCCATCCTCTGATACACCAAAGCACAGATCTATGGGTAGTCTTGGTTCTCACCCAAACATCAAGAGATATGGGGTGGCCCCCGTAGCATCGTTCTTTGTGGCGTTGTAGGCGTGCACCAGAAATGCAACATGTTGGCTCCAGGTTGCCTTCTGCTCTGGCCGCAAAGTCCCTAACATATCCAATAGGGTTCGGTTGAACCTCTCTGGCTGAGGGTCACCTTGCGGGTGGTAAGGCGTTGTCCTCGACTTTTTAATACCTGCTATCCTCAGCACCTCCTTCAGAAGGTGACTCTCAAAGTCTCGTCCCTGATCCGAGTGTATCCGAGCTGGAAATCCATAAACTGAGAAATATTTTTCCCACAGTACTCGAGCGACAGTGGTGGCCCTCTGATCACGTGTGGGATATGCCCATGCATATCGCGTGTAATGGTCGGTCACTACTAGGATGTTCCCAATATTCCTCTTGTCCACTTCTAAAGACAAGAAATCAATGCAAACCAGCTCCAGAGGTTTGTTGCTGGTGATGTTCTTCAGATATGCAGCCCTCGTGGGCAGAGTTTTCCTTTGAACACATCGCGCGCAGGTCTCACATTTCCTGCGAACATCTTCAGCCATCCGTGGCCAATAGAATCTACTGCGGATAAGTTCCAGGGTCCTCTCCATCCCTAAATGTCCGAAGTCATCATGCAGGGCCCTCATGGCCAGGGCTCTGTAATCTTTTGGCAGCACTAGTTGATTCCGTTGCTTTTGTAGAGGGTCTGTGGTCGTGCGGTGTAGCACTCCCTGAATCAGTTTTAGTTTGGTCCATTCTCTCAATAGTAGTTTTCCCTCTGGGGTAGGTGGGACAACCGCAGCTGGGCCTCGCCCCTCTCTTTTGGCAAGTAGTGCATCACGAATGTCAATATCTTGCAGCTGGGCTTCCTGCCAGTCAGCCGCATTGAGCATGGGCAAGGGAGATTGGTCCAAAGCAATATAGTTTATTGAAGCAGAAGGCACGCATTCAGGGGGTAGGCCCAAAGTTTCAGCAACACATCCATGAAGGCTCTCATGGGCCTCCGGCTCTCAGCGACTCACACTGTAAATAGCTCTTACTCCATCCGTGGGTATCATAGCAACTTCTGGTGCCTGTGGACGCCTGGACAATGCATCTGCATCTACAATGCTTCTCCCTGATTGGTATTGAATGCTGAAGTCATAGCTAGCCAAAGCGGCCACCCATCTTTGCCCTGTAGCATCCAGTTTAGCACTTGTTAACACATAAGTCAGTGGGTTGTTGTCTGTCCATACCTGGAACTGAGCCCCATACAAGTAGTCTCGAAATTTCTCAGTGATGGCCCATTTCAAGGCCAAGAACTCCAGCTTGTGGGTGGGATAGCGGGTTTCACTATCAGACAGTCCTTGGCTGGCAAAGGCTACAGGTTTACGCTTGCCTTCCACCTCCTGGTACAGTACTGCCCCCAGACCCTCCAAACTGGCATCAGTATGCAGGATAAATGGCTTGCTTGGGTCAGCAAATACGAGGACTGGGGCATGAGTTAGGCAAGTAATGATTTCTCGAAAAGCCCTTTCACATCTCTCATCCCACCGTGGCCCAAAGGGTTCGAAGGGGCCATAGTGTCTCTGCATGGAAGGCCCTTTATTCTTGGTCTTAGATTTGTCCTTGCTGGACTGATATCCCCTGGTAAGATCATTGAGGGGTTTTACAATTGTAGCATAGTTTTTCACAAATCTACGGTAATAACCACTAAACCCAAGGAAGGTCTTGAGTTCTCTGTAGTTGCTTGGACGTGGCCATGTAGTGAGTGCTTCTATTTTATCAGGATCAGCACTCACACCCTCTTGGGACACGATGTGCCCCACATACTTCACCGAGGTCCTGCAGAGCTGGCATTTGTCAATTGAAAGCTTCAAACCATAATCCTCCAGCCTATCAAACACTTTAAGAAGTCTTTCTTCATGCTCCTCCAAAGTTCTTCCAAACACAGTCAGGTCATCCAAATAAACTAACACTTGCAGTAAATTCATGTCTCCCACAACTTTCTCCATAAGACGTTGAAATGTGGCAGGTGCTCCAGAAATCCCTTGGGGCATGTGTTCGAACTGATAAAATCCTAATGGGCAGATGAAGGCTGTCTTCTCCTTATCTTCTTCACCCAGAGGGATCTGGTAGTATCCACTCCGAAGATCCAACACAGAGAACCACTGGCTTCCCAGCAAACAGTCTAAGGCATCTTGAACTCGAGGCATTGTGTACTGGTCAACCACAGTACGGCGGTTTAGGGTGCGGTAGTCAATACACATCCGGATTTTCCCATTCTTTTTACGGACCACCACAATGGGCGAGGCGTATGAGCTTCAGGACTCTGTAATGATGCCATTTGCAGCCAGCTCTTGAAGATGTTGTCGCACATCTTCCATCTCAGAGAGAGCAAGCCTCCTAGATCTCTCTCTGAAAGGTCGAGAGTCATGCAGTCTGATGTTGTGCTCTACTCCTTTTGCACATCCCACATCCCACTCATGCAATGAGAACACCTTGGATCTTTCACAAAGTTTCCTTCTTAGGCGATCTTTCCACTCCTCGGACAATGGTGAATCTCCAAAGTCAAACTTTGCTGGGTCTATTGTTGGCACTTGAGTCTCACATTGGAGTTTTACAATTGATTCTGGCTCAAAGAGGTCTGCTATCTTTTGTCCTTGCCTCACAACAACATCTCTACTTGTTTCATTAGTAATCAGTATAGTCACCTTTTCCTGGGCTTCAGCAGGTAGGGTTATGACTCCACTGGGGACCAGCACTCCTTCCGGGAGCTCTCCTTCAGCCGGCTGCTCTGTCATTGCTAATGCCCCTTTACTGCCTTTCAGCCTGGTACTCATGACAAGTACTTCTTGCTCTGTCCTTGCAGGCACTACTAAGGGGGTTGTACCCATGTACTTCAGTGCCCAATCGGTAGCTCAGATGTCTCCTTTTTAACGCTCTCAATTTTCCTATAGGCTTCAGCACAAAGCATATGGATCATCAGGGTACTCAGGTACTGGTCCCCAGCCCGTTGTCTGCAGTAATCCGCAAGCACCTTGAAGAGGCTGGAGTTGGTCCCTATCAGCACAGACACATCAGAGGTCCCTTTCGGGTCAGGGCATATTAAGGCAGCGGTATTTACCTCTTGCTTTACCCCAGCAACCTCCTCTGGGAATTCCAGATGCACTATGACATACCCTTGATAGGGGTATTCATCCATGCTGAGGCCACACAGACCAATGCCAGTCAGTGGCTGTATAGGCAGGTGCCTAAGCATTGTTGGTAGAATGACTGAAATATAATAGTCACTTGAGATCCAGTGTCAAGCACGGCTTTACACTCCGCCTCTTCAATCCTCACCATGACCTCTGCTCGAGGCCCTATCAGTCCTGCAGGGATCCCAGCTGGTTGGTCTCTTCTGGGGGAATCTTCAAATCCTCTAGGCCTAGGTGGTCTCCATCCCTGGACCTTCTGGCAGCTACTGGATCTCTTCCAACTAGTCCTCAGCTTTTCATACACTAAGGAGGGGTTCTCTTCCTTATGGCAGTTAGCAGCATTGTGCCCATCCTGACCACACCGGTAGCAAAAGAATTGCTCTTTCCCCATTCGGCGAGGTGGGACGGTGACTCTAGATACTGACTTCTCTATCGTCACAGTCTGAGGCTCCTTATTCCTGGAAATCTTAGCTCGGTCAATGATGCTTTGCAGCTCAGCTATCCGTTCTGTCAGGACCTGCATTTGTTGGGCAAGTTCCTCTGTGGTGCTCACCATCAGTACCCTGGCCATTGGTGGTGGCGTTGTGCTGGCTGGTTCCAATGTTTGGGCTTCCCAACACTCGCTGGCTGCCTGCCTTTCTTCTTCTTCCCTGACCTCCTTTATCAGCTGGGAGTAACTTGGGGGATGTTCCTGCCGTTCTCTTAGTCGGAGATGAAGTAGGATTGGGTTCTGATACTGAGTCCCTCTTACAACCTGAGCCAGTCTGGTCTGATCCATCTGCTCAGCAGTCACTGCTCCCCTCATAACAGCTCTCTGAAGTAGTCTCTCCAGCCTCTGTATATAGGCTGAAGTTTTCTCACCCCTTTGCTGTTGGGAATTAATGAAATTACAGTAACTGTCCTCAGGGCCCTCTATGCTCCCAAAGGTATTATCAAGGGCCTCTAGGCAGTCCTTCACACTGATCTCAGGGTCAATGAGCTTCAGGGTGTGAATTACATCTAATGCTGGGCCACTAAGGCTCTCTATTAGACATCGTCGCTTTTCTACATCGGGTACGGCCCACTCCCGCAGCATTTCAGTAGTATGCTCCAACCAGAGTTCAAACTCCTCTTCCCCATCAAATAACCTTAACTTACGACAAGAGTTCGACGTAGCATAGGCCAACACAATCTTTTCCAATATATGCCCTAGTGCTTTTGCCCAATCATAGGCTGAGTCTGCCGCCCCTGAGCTAGAGGCTGCAGGACTGGGGCCCAACAAACCCGACATTTAGCCATTATACAAACAGTAGTTTCCTCAAAATATAAACACAATTATTTCCCAATACAGTGGAACACTCAACAGGTGCTTGCGAAGGGTACTGACCCAGGGATCCCGGACGAGCCCCCAAAAATGTAACCCTTCTGCCCCTCTGAGTTGGCAGCAACAAGGCCCGGGTTCAGTATCCAGGGGTTCCGTTTCAATAACACAATGCATAACCGGCTCGAGCCCCCACCCAGTGACCTGGGACACTCACATACCACACCCCCCTGGGCGCCTCTAGGAGGCAATAGTTCCCCTCTCGCAATCACGGAGTCTGAGTGTAGCAAAATCTTTTTAATAAAACAAGGAATCAATGCGGCATCCCATTGGAGAAACACCACAAACAGGGTTATAACACAAACCATAAGCAAAAACCCACCTCCAAGTACGTTTGGCACTGTCCTTTTTCCCCTTAGGGTTTTAAATCCAATCACCCCAAAGTTCAACAACCCAAAAGTCTCTGGCCAATGCCACCCCAGAGTTCGAGAGTTTATCTGTAGAGGTCCCTCCCCCCAGCTTGGGTAGAAAGGGGCACCTTACGTGGTCCGGGGCCAACTGCCCTGCCTCTCCGTGGGTTCTGCTTCCGCCTTCTCCACAAACTGCTCCGCTTCACCAGCCGCTCCACGCTGCTCCTCCAGCCGTCCTCAGAAACTGCTCCGCTCCACCAGCTGCTCTGCTCCATGAGCTGCTCTAGTTCTCCCTGCAAACTGCTCGGCTCCGCTCGCTCTGTGGGCCGCTCCACCCGTCCCACAGCTACTCCGTTCTGCCAGCCGCTCCGCTGCCACCAGCTGTCCCGTGATCCCCTCCAGCCGTCCCCACAGCTGCTCCACTCCGCCAGCTGCTCTGTTCCACAGTATATCTTCAGGCTCCCCCACTAGTTAGCACAGTACTCAGTGCTCTCAGCTCAGTAATCTCAGTTCTTTAGTGATTTCAACTCTTAGTGATCTCAGCTCTTAGTAGGGGAGCCCCAGTGCTAGTGCACCATTAGCCCAAAGTGAGTTCAGCTCAGTAACCTGTATTTAGATTCTTGAGGGAATAAAAAAAATCAACTCTGACATTCCACAGTGGAGAGAGGAGGGAGTTGAACTGGTGCTTCTGGCTCCACAAGGCATCTGCACCACCAGGCACAGATACCTGTCCCCAACCTCTCTCCATTCACTGGGTTTTGGAACCCATGTCCCTTGTCTAGCAAGTACCACCCAACTGAGGGTGAGTCATTTGTCACCAAGCAGTCCCACAGCTCGGCAGTCTGGGATAGGGTAGGCGTGCCTATGCAAATACACTCTCTGAAATTCTATCCACCAGATGTCAGGGTAGAGCTTATCCTGACTCTGCTTACACCTCTGTTTGCTGTAACTTATACTTAGGCTAGGAGGGAGGGAGTCCCTCTGGTCTATGTAAAGCTGAGACCCTGTAAACATTTTTCTATCTTGATTTTACAGAGATAATTTTTACTTTTTCTTTCTTTAATTAAAAGCTTTTCTTTTAAAGAACTTGATAGATTTTTTCCTTGTGTAGACCCAATGGGACTGGGTCTGAACTCACCAGGGATTGGTGGGGGGAAGGTGAATTTCTCTCTGTTTTAAGATTCAAGGAGTTTGAATCACAGGAATCTCTCAGGGTAACCAAGGGAGGGGAAGGTCTGGGAGGGGAAAGGTAAAGGAACGGTTTATTTCCCCTTGTTTTAAGACCCAAGGGGTTTGGGTCTTTGTCTCCCCAGGGAAGGTTTTGGGGTGGACAAGGAGTGCACCAGGCAGCATTATCAGATCTAAGCTAGGAATTAAGTTAGAGGAGTACATGCAGGTCCCCACTTTCTGGATGCTAAAGTTCAAAGTGGGAAAGAGACCCTGACATCTGCCCATAGGTATCGTAATTCCTACGGCTGAAGCACAGCTGGGACTGCACAGCTTCCTCCCCCCAAACACTGATCAGGTCCAGCAACTCGCCATTGCTTCATGCTGGGGCTCGTTTGGCGCATGGAGGCATGGTCACCTGGAAAGATACACTGATTGCACTCCACACCTGGCTGAGCAAACAGGAAGGGGATTTTTAAAATGCCCAGGGCATTTAAAGGGCGGGTCACCTGAGGCCAGGGCAGTAGAGTGCGAACTGATGAGCAGAGTGGCTGAGCAGGCATTCTGGGATACCCCTGAATACCTCTGAAGGCCAATTACAGTGCTTTTGGTGGCCACACTGGCAGAGCAGTGCTGCATCACCAGCACTGCAATCGTTATACCCCAGGCAGAGGAGTACAACCAGCGCTGCAGCCAGGGAGATGCAGGGCTGTATGTGCCTTGCAAGTGTGGACGGTGAGTAAGTTGCAGCGTTGTAAAGCCACCACCAGCGCCGCAACTCTCCAGTGTAGCCAAGCCCTCAGTCTCCAGTGTGCCAGCTGAGACCTCAGGCACCACGTCACCATCTGCTGGCAGCCAACTGGGCTATGCTCTCAATAGGCATTGATTTTAGTGTAGCTGCTCTGAGAAGAGTTCAACCGCAGCATCACATGATGCTTGGCTCTGTCAGAACCACACATGTGCTTTGGCCTGGCTGGACCTGTTCTCATCTGCATTTGGGTTCCCAGCAGTGCCCATATGATCAACAAGAGGCAGATAGGAGTTTAGACAGTTTACAGTCCTTTTTCCTTTGTAGGGAGGTGAAGTGAGTAATGTAGATCTCCTGTCTTATTTTAGTGAAGTCCGTTTGTATGGAAGTTTGGTTCATTCACCTGCACGTCCACCAATGTAATATACGCCATCATATGCCAGCAATGCCCCTCTGCTATGTACATCGGCCAAACTGGACAGTCGCTAAGGAAAAGGATAAACGGACACAAATCAGATATTAGGAATGGCAATATACAAAAACCTGTAGGAGAACACTTCAACCTCCCTGGCCACACTATAGCAGACCTTAAGGTGGCCATCCTGCTGCAAAAAAACTTCAGGACCAGACTTCAAAGAGAAACTCCTGAGCTTCAGTTCATCTGCAAATTTGACACCATCAGCTCAGGATTAAACAAAGACTGTGAATGGCTTGCCAATTATAAAACCAGTTTCTCCTCCCTTGGTTTTCACACCTCAACTGATAGAACAGGGCCTCATCCTCCCTGATTGAACTACCTCATTATCTCTAGCTTGCCTGCATATATATACCTGCCCCTGGAAATTTCCACTACATGCATCTGACGAAGTGGGTATTCACCCACGAAAGCTCATGCTCCAGAATGTCTCATGCTCCAGAACGTCTGTTAGTCTATAAGGTGCCACAGGATTCTTTGCTAGTTTCTTTTGGTAATCCTCAGTGGGATCAGAGGATAATGGCCTGTAGAAGGTGGAGTTAGAGAGCTGCCTAGCAGCCTCTTGTTCATATTCCAACTTATTCATGATGATGACAGCACCTCTTTTGTCAGCCTTTTTGATTACAATGTCAGAGTTGTTCCTGACAGGGCCGCCCAGAAGATTCAGGGGGCCTAGGGCAAAGCAATTTCGGGGGTCCCTTCTATAAAAAAAGTTGCAATACTATATTCTCGTGGGCGCCCCTGCGGAGCCCAGGGCAAATTGCCCCACTTGCTCCCCCCCGCACAGGCGGCCCTGGGAAAAATAAACCTTCCGCATCTCAGCACAAACCTAGCTTTGAGAAAACTTCTTTATAAGGTATCACTGGTTCTCAGCATCAGCTAGTGCTAAAAGACACTAAAGCTCATTAAAAAGGTTGGACAAATATTTTCCATCAAAACTTTTTTTAGATGGAAAACTAGGGTTTTTTTAAAAAGCAGAAAAAAATCATGGACAATGTCTGCTTTCCTTCAAAATTTGTTATGGTGTTTTTAATTGAAAAGTTGAAATTAGTCTCCAAAACCTGAATATGGTTTGGGGTTTCAGAAGTGTGTGGCCAAATATTTGCTGCTTGCTGTGTTTGATTTTTTTTATTGTTTCTTTAAACAAATTCTGCTTAAAAAAAAATCCAAAACTTTTGAACCATGTCAGCTTGTGACTAAACGAATGAGCCCATCCAGTCAGAGATTTTTCCAGGTTTCTGATACTCTGCTGGCTTCCTTGTCTCATATCTGTCTCCATAACTTTGGGTTCATTTAGGTTAGAACAGGGTAGGCCACCTATGGCACGCGTGCCGAAGGCAGCACGTGAGCTGATTTTCAATGGCACTCACACTGCCTGGGTCCCGGCTGCCAGTCCGGGGGGCTCTGCATTTTAATTTAATTTTAAACGAAGCTTCTTAAACATTTTAAAAACCTTATTTACTTTACATACAACAATAGTTTAGTTATATATTATAGACTTATAGAAAGAGAACTTCTAAAAACACTAAAATGTATTACTGGCACGCAAAACCTTAAATTAGAGTGAATAAATGAAGACCCGGCACAGCACGTCTGAAAGGTTGCTGACCTCTGGGTTATAACATAAGAACAGCCATACTGGGTCAAACCAAAGGTCCATCCAGCCCAGTATCTGTCTACCGACAATGGCCAATACCAAGTGCAAGAAGGAGTGAACCTAACAGGTAATGATCAAGTGAACTCTCTCCAGCCATCCATCTCCACCCTCTGACAAACAGAGGCTAGGGTCTAGCCTCTGTTTCCTAGACACTGTTTCCTAGACACTGGTCCATGGGGACCCTCACAAACTGGAGACGGTTACTGTGGGTTTGTCTTTAGTATAGCTTATGTACATACTCCATGAACTGAGCATTTGAGCTTGTTCCAGAATCTGGGATGAGCCTATGCTGTGAAAACTGAAGTGCTCAAAATAGCACATGCATGTGAATGGACACAGGGTGCTAAAATTAAATTAACCCAGGGGTTCTCAAACTGGGGGTCAGGGTCCCTCAGGGGGTCATGAGTTTATTTACTGGGGGTTGCGAGCTGTCGGCCTCCACCTCAAACCCCGCTTTGCCTCCAGCATTTATAATAGTGTTAAATATATTTTAAAAAGTGTTTTCAATTTATAAGGGTGGGGGTCACACTCAAAGGTTTGCTATGTGAAAGGGGTCATCAGGACAAAATTTTGAGAACCACTGAATTAACCCCTTTGAAGCCTCAGGAAATGCAGGGGAGGGGGCGTCTCCCTTGCTAGGATTAGAAAGGAGGTAGGTAGTGTAGGATATTGCTCTTCTCATGTGATCCCTCCCCTAGTGGCTAATTTTAAATGAAGCTACCCTCCCCTGACATGAATCTCCCTATGGCACTGAAATTAAATATAGATTATAATTTGGCATTTGAGAAGTGAAAGGGATGGTAGCCCTAATGGAAAAGCTAACAGCTTGGCTCTTCTGCAAGCCTCAAACTGCTGAATGAGCTTTAGGGTAGGGAAGGCTGTGCCTCCCAAACAACCTGGCCCTGCCCCCTATCCGACCCATACCCACTTCCTGCCCCCCGACTGCCCACCCCGCTCAGTATCCCCAACCCATCCTGCTCTTTGCCCCCTCATCGTCCCCCAGATACCCCACCTCCAACAACCACCCCAGGACCCCACCGCTGCTCCCTGTCCCCTGACTGCCCCGACCCCATCCACCCCCCCGCTGAGTCTTGACAGACCCCCAGAACGCCTACAATCCAACCCCCCTATTCCCTGTCACTTCACCACACCCCCCAACCTCTGCCCCCTCCCTGTGCCCTGACTGTCCTCGGGACTCCCTGCCCCTTATCC
Organism: Gopherus evgoodei; assembly: GCF_007399415.2. Lineage (NCBI taxonomy): Eukaryota > Metazoa > Chordata > Testudines > Testudinidae > Gopherus > Gopherus evgoodei. The sequence goes on along the minus strand of NC_044330.1, from coordinate 66,673,293 downwards.
AACCCTCCGGCCCTGGCCCCTTACCCTCAGCTCCCCCCTTACCCGGAGCCTCAGCGCCTCACATCCCTGAACAGCGCTGCACCACGGCTCTGGCTGGGCCTGAACCCCACCCTGCTCAGAGCCGCGTGGTAAGGGTGCGGGGCTGTGAGCTCCAGGCCGAGTGGAGGGAGCTGAGCTCAGCCTGGAGCTCGCAGCCCTGCCCCCTTATTATGCTGCTCTGAGCAGGGCAGGGCTCAGGGGCCCCGCTGGAGCCATGCTGCAGCTGTACGGGACGCTCCTGGATGGGCTGAGGCTCCGGGAGAGAGGCGGAGAAACAGTCAGGTCGGGCTGGGGCGGGAGCCTCAGCCGTTCTCTTGGGGGCCCCTGCGGAGCCCAGGGCCTGGGGTAAATTGCTCCACTTGCCTCCCCCCCCCTTGGGCAGCCCTGGTTCCTGAGGCTGTTGATGGCGGTGTTCAGCACGGCTGAGGTTATGGGGCAAGTGATGCTGCTTTTCCACAATTCCAGCCCATGCACATCGACGGAAGCAATCTATGTAGAAGTCCAGTCTGTTGTTTCAACCTTCAGGAGGAGTCCACTGTATGTTCCATTCTAGCATCTGATGAAGTGGGCTGTAACCCACAAAAGCTTATGCTCAAATAAATTTGTTAGTCTCTAAGGTGCCACAAATACTCCTGTTCTTTTTTCTAAGGATGGAAATTCTACCACCTCCCTAGGTAACCCATTCCAGTGCTTCACCACCCTCCTACTGAAATAGTGTTTCCTAATATCCAATCTAGACCTCCCCTACTGCAACTTGAGACCATTGCTTCTTGTTCTGTTATCTGCCACCACTGAGAACAGCCTAGCTCCATCTTCTATGGAACCCCCCTTCAGGTAGTTGAAGGCTGCTATCAAATCACCCCTCACTCTTCTCTTCTACAGACTAAATAACTCCAGTTCCCACAGCTTCTCCTCATAAGTCATGTGCCCAGCCTCCTAATAATTTTTGTTGCCCTCCGCTGGAATCTCTCCAATTTTTCCACATCCCTTCTGTAGTGGGGTGACCAAAACTGGACACAATATTCTTCCCTAATCATCTGTCCAAATTTCCACTTCTTGTAAGCTTCCTGTTTGAGTTTAAACTCACCGAAAATTTCACTGTTAAGCCAAGCTGGTCGCCTGCCATATTTGTGATTCTTTCTGCACTTTGAGATGGTTTGTTCCTGCAACCTGAATAAGGCTTCTTTAAAATACAGCCAGCTCTCCTGGACTCCTTTCCCCATCATATTAGCCTCCCAGGAGATCCTGCTCATCAGTTCTCTAAGGGAGTCAAAGTCTGCTTTTCTGAAGTCTCAGGTCTGTATTTTGCTACTCTCCTTTCTACCGTTTGTCAGGATCCTGAACTCAACCATCTCATGGTCACTGCTGCCTAGGTTGCCAGCCGCTTCTACTTCCCCTACCAATTCTTCCCTGTTCGTAAGTAACAGGTCAAGAGGACCTCCAACACTTGTACTAGGAAGTTGTCCCCAACACTCTCCAAAAATTTCCTGGATTTTCTGTGCATTGCTGTATTGCTCTCCCACCAGATGTCCCCCATGAGAACCAGGGCCTGTGATCTGAAAACTTCAGTTAGTTGTCCGAAGAAAGCCTCGTCTACCTCATCCTTCTGACCCGGTGGTCTATAGCACACGCCCACCACTGTGACACCACCCTTTTTGCTCTCGCCTCTAAACTTAACCCAAAGACTCTGAACAGGCTTTTCTCCAGTTTCAAATTGGAGCTCTGAGCAATCATATCGCTCTCTTACATACAATGCAACTCCTCCACATTTCATCCCGTACCTGTCCTTCCTGAACAGTTTATACCCATTCAGGACAGTGCTCCAGTCATGTGAACTGGCCCACCAAGTTTCTGTTATTCCAATCACATCATACATACATATCAAGAGGAAGTGTCAAATTCTTCTCTTCTCATTTACCTGGCTTCAGGTGAAATACTGCTGAACGACATCACTCTAAGAGAGGTGGATCAGGCTCAAAGTCTGAGTTGGGGCCAGATTTTCCCCAAATCTGGGGGTTTCATATCTGGACTCATCCCATGTCTTTGTGACATCACTAGTTGGAGGAGGAGGATGTCTCAGACAGCATTTTGCTGTCACTTTCCAGCATTGGATGAGCAGCAGGTGAATTTTTAACTAAAAAAACCAAGATCCAGTTTTCATGCAACTATCCTTGGAACAGCAGGGGAGAAATATGCAGAAAATATGATTAGATACACAGAATGGCTTCCAAACACAGCCATTCTCAAGGTTACACAGGAGGCCTCAGCAGCTCTTTAAATGAGCAGCTTTCGAGCATGTCCAGAAGGAAAGAACATTAGGAAACAAACCTATTCAGGGAAGGAAGCTGGGAAAGGGTGACCTCTTCTGCCTGCAAACTCAGGCTCAGGTTACAAGACCTTAATTCTTTTAGTGCTGGACAAAACTGCTTTTTGACTTGGGATGGACAAAGGCGTGAAGATCGGAGGTGCCAGGTTTTAGAAGGCCTGAAAGGCAAACGTTCTCCTCGTGCTCCTGGCATGCCATATGCCATCTGGCCTGAAGGAGGAACAGGACTCTTAATGGAGTCATAGTTTTTACACATTGGGGGACTGCATCCCCCTCAGGCTTTATCTAAACGAGGAGTAGACGCAGGTCAGGAGATCTGGTAGGAGATACACAGACTGCCTTGCCTCCAGCACAGCATTACATAGCCATGCCCACTAGGCACTCACAGACTCCCTGTCCCACAGCAATGCAAACTATCCCCTTCTCTTGGATCAGTTCAACCTGCCTGTGCACTCTGAGGCTGCCATGCATTGGGAGCTCAAACTGATAGGCCTTGCCCTGTGGTCTCAGCTGACCTGTCGGCTCCAGGCTGAGCTCTGTAACAATCCTCTTTTGCAAGCACCAGTGCAGCAGCTAGCTCTGCTCCAAGTAGCTCCTCCTTCAGACTCCATCTCTCCCCAGGTCATGGCTGCTACAGCTTCTTTCTTCTCTCTCTCAGACTTGTTCCGCACCCCACCTCCAGGTCAGTTCATTGCCTCAAAACTTCCCAGATGGTCTGCAGTTAATTCTGTGCCCTTGTTTTGGATTCACACTCCTCCCCTCCATCCTCATGGTCAATCAGGTTTGTGAAGAGCAGCAGGGAGGGTGGGAAGGGGCAGGGGGGTAGGAAGGGGGTCTCTATCCAGTCCCACACATGCCAAACCAACTTAACTTTCTTCTTTGACAGGGTTATTGGTCTAGTGGATTGGGGAAGCTGTGGACAGAATAGATCTTGATTTTGGTAATGCTTTTGACACTCTCTCACATGACATTCTCATGAGCAAATCAGGGAAGTGTGGCCTAGACGTAACAACTATAAGGTGGGTGCACAACTGGTCAACAGACCTTTCTAAAAGCATAAATTATCAGGGGTTCGCTGTCAAACTGGAAGGGCCTATCTAGAGGGGTCACTCAGGTCAGTCCTGGGTCTGGTACTGTTCAATATTTTAATTATTGACTTGAGTAATGAAGTGGAGGGTATGCTTATAAAATCTGTGGCTGACACCAAGCTGGGAGGGGTTACAAGCACTTTAGAGGACAGGATTAGAATTCAAAAGGACCGTGACAATTTGGAGAACTTGTCTGAAATGAACAAGACAAAATTCAATAAGGACAAGTGCACAATACTTCACTTAGGAAGGAAAAAATCTAATGCCTATAAGAAAATGGGGAATAACTGGCTGGGCAGTAAACTGCAGCTAAGGAATCTGGGCTTTATAATGGAGCACAATTGAATGAGAGTCAACGTGATGCTGCTGCAAAAAAGGCAAATATCATTCTGGGGTGTATTAAGAGGAGTGACATATATAAGACACGGAAGGTAATTACCCTGCTCTACTCGGCACTAGTGAAGCCTCAGCTGGAGTACTGTGTCCAGTTCTGGGTGCCGCACTTCAGGCAATATGAGGACAAACTGGAGAGAGCCCAGAGGAGAGCAACAAAAACGATCAAAGGTTAAAAAAATCTGACCTATGAGGAAAGGTTAAAAATACTGGGCATGCTTATTCTCAAGAAAAGAAGACTGAGGTTGGGGGCAGGGGGAACCTGGTAACAGGTATAGGGAAAAGCAAGTTTTGGCCCAGAGATTCTGACACCACTTCTGTATTCAGCCCAGCCTGGATGTGGATTACCCCAATGTGTGTACTGGAGCACAGCCAGTGTCTCTGTATTCCTCCCACATGCTCGCAGAGGGGAACCTGGGTTCTGATCTCAGTCCCACCAACACTATGCCCACGGGAGTCTGCTCACCTCAGTGAAGTTACTTCTGATTTCCAGCAGGCTCAGTCCCACTGTCTTTACCTGCTGATGGTGCTATAGCTAGGAGCCTGCCACTCTGTCTGGTCCATCCACTCCCCATTGAGCTGGGAAAAGGGGCCATGATCCTATTCAATGCCTGGGGGCAGGACCAGATCCCGAAGGCACTGAGCACCTCAGGCCTCCTTTCACCCACCTGGGACACAGGAAATGCTGACGAGCTTTAGCAGCTGTACAAGCCCCTCATGAGTAGGTGGAGACTCATTGACTGGATCTGGCAGTGACAGCTCTGTGAATGCTCTGGCAGAAGGGGCAGAGATAGAAGGGGTATATGTGAAGGGCCAGATCATGGCACTGCCCCAATGTCAGGGGGAGGGTGGGTTCAGCACTGGGGAAGCCTGGAAGGTAACTGGGTGGCCCAGCTAGAACTCCTCCAGGTGATAATGGAAAGTAGGAACTCTACCACCCTCCCTGTGCATGACATCTATGGGCAGTGGGGCCTTGCAAAGTCGTGACTGGATGACCCAATTAACCCTGAGTATTTTAGAATGGAGTCATGCTCCACCTCTCTCTTACTTCCCCATTAGTCAGTTTGAAATTCCTCCCCACCCAGACTCTGTTGTAATGCTGTTAGATAAAGCAGCAGGTCCCCAGCCTGCAGTCCTGCGAGTCATAGGCAGCTGCATTGAACTACATCACGAAAGACCGGGAGGGAACTCCCACTCGCTATGCAGGTAGTAAGGGAGAGGTGGAGCCTGGTTCTGTCCCATAGTACTCTGGATAACCCAGTTAACCCTATCATGACCACTTTACTACATTTGTCATCATCTCCCTGGACTGTAAACTGACAAACCTGTAAGTCTCTGGAATAGAAAGGCTTGAGAGAATTAACATGGTACACTCTGGGCTTTAGTGAGGAATTGGGAAATGCTATGAGGTAGTTCACAGTTCCCAGGCACTCTTGGACCGTGAATGGCCCTTCCCATGATGCTTCCATCTTATGGGCCTGTTGCGCCTTCAAGACCATAACCTGGTCTCCTACCTTGAAGGAACGTTCTCTGGCATGTCTGTCATACCAGGCCTTTTGCTCTTTCTGAGCATCCTTTAGGTTCTCTCTAGCAAGGGCTAAAGAGTGTCGGAGGGTGCTTTGTAGGTTGCTTACAAAGTCCAGAATGTTAGTTCCTGGAGAAGGCGTAAACCCTTCCCATTGCTGCTTCACCAACTGTAATGGCCCCTTAACCTCGTGACCATACACAAGTTCAAACGGTGAAAATCCTAAACTGGGATGTGGTACAGCCCTGTAGGCAAACAGCAACTGCTGCAACACTAGGTCCCAATTATTGGAGTATTCGTTGACGAATTTACGTATCATGGCCCCCAAAGTTCCATTAAACCTTTCCACCAGGCCATTGCTTTGATGACGGTACGGGGTGGCAACCAAGTGATTCACCCCATGAGTTTCCCACAGTTTTTCCATGGTCCCTGCCAGGAAATTAGATCCTGAATCAGTAAGGATGTCGGAGGGCCAACCTACCCTGGCAAAAATGTCTGTTAGGGCCAGGCACACAGTGTTAGCCTTGGTGTTGCCTAGAGTTACTGCTTCAGGCCATCGGGTAGCAAAGTCCACGAAAGTCAGTACGTACTGCTTTCCTCTAGGTGTCTTTTTTGGGAAAGGACCCAGAATATCCACAGCTACTCGCTGAAATGGGACCTCAATTATGGAGAGTGGCTGGAGAGGGGCCTTGACCTGGTCTTGGGGTTTTCCCACTCTTTGGCATACCTCACAAGACCGGACAAACTTGGCAACGTCCTTGCCCATCCCCTCCCAATGGAAGGACTTCCCCAACCGGTCCTTGGTTCTGTTCCCCCCAGCATGGCCACTGGGATGATCATGGGCTAAGCTTAAGAGCTTCCCCCAGTACTTAGTTGGAACCACCAACTGTTTTTGCGGCTGCCATTCTTCCCGGTGTCCACCAGAAAGAATCTCCTTGTATAAAAGTCCTTGGTCTATAACAAACCGGGATCAATTAGAAGAGCTGAGAGGTGGGGGGGGTGCACCGTGCCACCGCCCATGCTTTCTGAAGGCTGTCATCTGCTTCCTGCTCAGTCTGGAACTGTTCCCTTGAGGCTGGGGTCACCAGTTCTTCCTCAGACTGGGGACTTGGGCTTGGTCCCTCTGGAAGCGATGAAGGTGATGGGGTGGTTTCCGTTGCTGGTGAACCGCTCTCCGCTGGTGCACCTGAGGGTATTTCAGGCTCTGGCTGAGCCTTTTGGGTATGGCTGTCTGTTGCTTCTGCCAGTTCTGGCTCGTTGGTGCCCTCTGGCGTTGAGTTTGAAGATGTGGTTGCAATTGCTGGTGCTGGTTGCTGTTCCAGTTCCGGGCCTGGGACTGGAGGTGCTGTGGCTGTTTCAGTGGTTGGCATGGAATCCGGGTCCACTACCTCTGTCTGGGTCTCTGGTAACACAGACGGGGTGCCTGTGGACGGCTCAGGAACAGGAATGGGTCTGGAAGCTTGCCTAGTTTGGCTACATGTAACCATTCCCACTCGCTTGGCCCGCTTCACCTGGTTGGCCAAGTCTTCCCCCAGTAGCATGGGGATAGGATAATTGTCATAGACTGCAAAAGTCCACATTCCTGACCAGCCTTTGTACTGGACAGGCAGTTGAGCTGTAGGCAAGTCTACAGCTTGTGACATGAAGGGGTAAATTGTAACTTTGGCCTTTGGGTTGATGAATTTGGGGTCAACGAAGGATTGGTGGATAGCTGACACTTGTGCCCCCGTGTCTCTCCACGCAGTAACCTTCTTTCCGCCCACTCTCAAATTTTCCCTTCGCTTCAAGGGTATTTGAGAGGCATCCGGGCCTGGGGATCTTGTGGGTGATGGTGGTGTAATGAACTGCACTCGGATGGCGTTCTTTGGACAGTTGGCCTTGATATGTCCCAGTTCATTACACTTAAAGCATCTTCCATCTGATGGGTCACTGGGCCGAGGTGAGTTACTGGAGACTGGTGAGGTGGAAGAATAGGGCGTCTGTGGCTTTACTTGGGTTGTATGTGGGGTCTTTGGCTGTCCTCGGTTGTAGGGTTTATGGTCAGTGTGCCCCCTGGGGTATTCGTTCCCCTTGACCGTAGCTTTCTTGCTTTCTGCCACTTCCATCCATCTGGCTCCAGTCTCCCCCGCCTCAGCGAGATTTTTGGGTTTTCCATCTTGTATGTACTGTGTTATGTCCTCAGGAACACCATCCAAGAACTGCTCCATTTGTATGAGGAGGTGCAATTCTTCTAAGGTTTTAACATTGTGTCCTGATATCCAGGCCTCATAATTTTTCCCAACGTAGTAGGCGTGTTTGGGAAATGACACATCTGGTTTCCACTTTTGGGTTCTGAAACGCCGACGGGCATGATCTGGGGTTATTCCCATTCTGTATCTGGCCTTGGTTTGAAAAAAAGTTTATAGTCGTTCATGTTCTCCTTAGGCATTTCAGCTGCCACCTCTGCTAAAGGTCCACTGAGCTGTGGCCTCAATTCTACCATGTACTGGTCTTCAGGGATGCTGTACCCAAGACAGGCTCTTTCAAAATTTTCCAAGAAGGCCTCAGTGTCATCACCTGCCTTGTAGGTGGGAAATTTCCTGTGATGTGGAACCATAATTGGAGATGGGTTGTTAGGATTGGCTGGCACATGCAGCCCAGCTTGCGCTAAGTCCAGTTCATGTTTTCTCTGTTTTTCCTTCTCTTCACTTTCTTTTTGTTGTTTTTCCATTTCTCGGCGGTGGGCCATGTCTTCTTCTTCTTGTTTCCTTCTGTGGGCCACCTCTTCTTCTTCTAGTTTTCTTTTGTGGGCTGCCTCTTTGGCTGCTTGTTCTCTTTTGTAGGCTGCCAGTTTGATGCTTTCTTCCTTTTCTTTCAGCTCCACCTCTTTTTGTCTTTTTTCCAGTTGTCGCCTGTGTTCAGCTTCTTTGATTTGTCCTTCGGCCTCTATTTTTGTATTGGAAGGCATGGTTCCTGTTTCCTTGTGTTGGGGTGCCCTCCGGTGTTTATTGTCTGAACTGCAGGCTCTGTTGTCTCCTGGGGTCTGCCTAGCAACAGTGCCTTTTCCCCTTTCTTTGTAGCTAATTTTTTTCAATGTAGAGTAAACCAGAAAAACCACTTTATTTGCATGTATATAGTGCTGGTAATGACTCTCAATGGGAGTGCTATTGTCACAAAAGATCTGTTTGTCACAGCTTAATGGTTCCTTGCTTAATATGCAAGCCAAAAACTGCCAGAGAGAGCAGAAAAAAAATTCTCTCTGGTTCCCTTTTAAAACCAAACTCTCTCTGCTAAAAAGCCCCTAGCAGAGAAAAGAAAAATATAATATTCCTACTGGCTTCTGGATTCTGTCTATCCCAACGCTGCACACCATGTCATATAACCTAGTCCCAGATTTGGACCTTAGCGTCCAAAATATGGGGGTTAGCATGAAAACCTCCAACCTGAGTTACCAGCTTGGACCTGGTACTGCTGCCACCACCCAAAAAATTAGAGTGTTTTGGGGCACTCTGGTCCCCCCGAACCCTTCCATGGGGACCCCAAGACCCAAACCCTTGAGTCTCACAACAAAGGGAAATAAATCTTTTCCCTTCCCCCCTCCAGGTGCTCCTGGAGAGATACACAGAAACAACCTCCGTGAATCTAAGCAGAGGGAGTCTACCCTCTGTAATTCCAGTCCTGGAAACAAAAGCACTTTCCTCTTCACCCAGAGGGAATGCAAAATCAGGCTAGTAAATCTAACACACACAGACCTCCCCCTGACTTCTTCCTCCCACCAATTCCCTGGTGAGCTGCAGACCCAATTCCCTGAAGTTCCCCACTAAAGAAAAACTCCAACAGGTTTTAAAAGAAAGCTTTATATAAAAAGAAAGAAAAATACATACAAATGGTCTCTCTGTATTAAGGTGACAAATACAGGGTCAATTGCTTAAAAGAATATTGAATAAACAGCCTTATTCAAACAGAATACAATTCAAAGCACTCCAGCAATTATAGACATGTAAATACAAAAGAACATATAAATCCTTATCTGATCTTTGGTACTCACAACTGGGAAACAGAAGATTAGAAAGCAGGAAATAGAAAAACTTCTCATCCGAGAGAGCATACGGGCAGAAGACAAAGAACTCAGACACACAATTCCCTTCACCCAGAATTGAAAAAAATCCTGTTTCCTGATTGGTCCTCTGGTCCGGTGGTTCAGATTACTTCTTTCCAGGTGAAAGAGACGTTAACCCTTAGCTATCTGTTTATGACAACATTGCTGAACTCTTCCTCCACCCCTCCCACTGGCACAGCCCAGTGTAGCACCTGACCATGCGTGACATTTACACAGAGGTGCCCAGGGTGCAGAAGGCTCCCTGCACCCTACTTGCACACTCACCCATGGCCAGAGATAGTCTGCACTGAAATATATCAGCTACATCTGTGAGGAGATGGAGAGATCTACCCCCACAAAAGCTTACAACCATCCTAGCACGCGCACCGCTGTCACTCTCCAGCCAACGAAAGGCAATGGCAAGCTCAGATTATCCAGGAGGGATAATTGCAGAGTCAGCATGCAACTCCTGCAAATGGCTGCCACAGCCTTGCTCCTATGCAATGGGAGCGCACCATGCACCAGGATCAGCGTGGCTTCACATTCACTTTGGCACCTGGCAGAGTCATTTGCTCACATGCAGCTAGGGGAGAATCAGGGCCAGGGTATCTGAAAGGTGTCTTCACTGCAGTTAGCCCAGGCTGTGACTTCCACCCACACAGAAAAAACTCTAACCAGGCTTTGAGGGTGCTTGAAGCTTGCATTAGCAGGCGTGGCTGAGGGTGTAGGCTTGACAGTTCATATTTTGCTTCACTCTGGGCTGGCAACCTGCCTACTTTGCAGTGAGAGCTTTGGCCAGCCTATCCCAGAATTCCACCTGGGCTATGTTTTCTTGATTAATTTGTCCCATCTTCCACATTGGAAGTCACCTGGCTCAGCATTTTAACCCCACATTTGCCTGCTCCATTCCACAGCATGTGAACAGAGATACACCCCAAGAAATCTACCTGCCAGTGTCCTGATAGCTGGCTAGAAGCTGACACCACTTTTCTTGTATGATGATATCTCTGAGCCGCTGGCAGCAGAGAGGATTGAACAGATGGGATTTTGGGGCAAGGAGAAAATCATATCTATGGGATATCCTGCTAAGAATCCATAGCATACTGGCTAGTACATTGTAGATGCAGCCACATGGATCTGGTACTGATGAGGATGCGCCACCCATGCTAGGCTAGCCCAGGTTAACTCTGCAGTGAAGACATACCCTAAGGGGTCAAGTATTTGGGGTTGGAAACTGCAAAAGATGGATACACACACAGCTACAGCTTTCCTATGGCCTACTTCGCACATTGGGATCATAGGAGAGTTTCTTCAGCACCTCACTTGTAGTTTGCACCAGTTTAACTAAATGGGCAAACATTTGCACGTAAACAAGCTCTTAAGATTTGTATACAATAGGAAATGTAGTGGCAGCTTTTTAGCACTGGTGCAGCTGCCCAGTGCAAATGTTAGTTGTGGACAAGGCTCAGAAAGTCTAAGCAGGTTTTCATTACATGGTGCTAGAAATGCCTAAGTCCTGTCTACACTACTGTTGACAGCAGGGCTAAAGCAAACCAGACACTAATTGTGCAAGTGTAATAATAAAATAATAATAATACCTAGCTCTTATATAGCCCTTTCCCTCTGTAGTTCTCAATGTGCTTTACAAAGAAGGTCAATCACTTTATTCCCATTTTACAGATGGGGAAACTGAGGCACAGAGCGGGCCATGACTTGCCCAAGGTCACTAGCAGAGCTGTAAATAGAACTCCATGTCTCTAGAGTCCAAGTCTAATGTTCTAGCCACACTTCCTGGCAGAATTAAGATGAGAATGCAGGCGTGCTGACAATATCATCAAATCTTTTGAGTGTGTCCTGATTTGGGACAAAAAGAAGTATCAAAATATTAGAATTTGCAATGGGACAGAAATTCCATTTTTCAATCAGGTCTATTCTGGTGAGCATTTTCGACATCAGTAAGGAGCCCCAGGGCTTTGATTTCAGGAAATACTTGTCTTTTGCTCTCAGCTTTCTTGCAGTGCAAATGGTTTTTCATTCTGTCTGGCTACCTTTCATTTTTCTGGGTTGGGGAGAGAGGGAAGGGGAGGTCTCAGCTCGAGGAGTCACCATCAAGATATAAATCAATGAACAGATTCTCCTCTCACTAACATTGGGGTAAATCTGGAGTAACACCACGGAAGTCAATGGAGTTACACCAGATTTGCACCAACGTGGTGGATAGCAGAATCTGGTCCTATATATGAATAAAAATTCCTGGACTGTGTTTCTGATAGCCCTTTTGATTACTATATCTGAACAGATTGTCCAGCTCTAAATTCCTTCTCACCACTGATTCTGTTTACGTATGTTTTGCAAGTCATTCAGTTTAGACAGTGAAATTAGAATGGCCAGTTTCACTTTCTAGCACTAGCACAAAGTTGCAGTTTGCATTTCCAACCCTGGAGGGGAATCCTGAAGTAAAATCATCAGCATAGAAGAATTTCTCATTAACATTTTCAAAAGGGCTTCATGAAAATATTCCTGGGGCTGTTACTTTTGTAAATTTTGATTTAAACTACTGGATAATGTTCTTTTAAGGCATGTGGATTTCAATAAGATTTCAGGGCTTTTCTAATCCATCACCATCAAACTCATCAGAACTCTTTCCCACAAGCTGTTAACTGACACAAAGCAAGACATATCAACTTCTGTTGAGCTGATTATCAAGATGTATTAACCTAGAAAGTAAATATTAATCAAGGTAATCCCAAGGTCAATATTTACCTTGAAGAATGATAAATGTCATTATTCAATTAAACAAGAAGCCAATATATATATTGGGCCAGTCACCTACTGTAGGTTAGAATTCCATCTAACGGGACAAAGTTCCAGCAGGTTGTCCCAGACAAGACTATTCTTAAAGGCCAGATGAAGCCAGGGGGACGTAAGAGGCAAATAGTAGTTTTCTCCAAACTTTGCTGCAGCTAGTAATGTGCAACTATTTGCAATTGTATTCATTCCTCCAGACTTCAGTATTATCAAGCTCTGAGATGTTAAACAATGTAAATTTACTGGCTTGCCATAGGATTCTTTTCAGCCACTCATGAGACAGATTTTTTTCTTGCACGCAACACGGAGTGCTATATAAGACTTGGGATCTTGTAAGTGAATTAGGGTGCAGGAAAGGGGACAGCCCTCTTAAGTGATGAAATCTGTCTCTGATAATGCAGGATTGTTTCTGATGGACAGACACCCGAAAATGAATATCTTTCTGTCTACCCAGGCACCTATACCATGCTCATCACTGGGTTCTGAGTCCATAGACCACCTCGTGGAGACAGTGAATTGAAGGCAGGTGAACCTGTGCTTGGAGTGACTAGTAGGCTCCAGTCAAATCCTTCAGCTGCCTACGATAGCCCCAGTCTCACTGAAGCTATCCCCAGCCACCCTGATAAGGTTCATTCCAACTACTAAAGAATGCTTCTCCCATCAAATCCATCACACATCTGCACATCCCAAACTCTCTTCCTTCTGCCAGCATTTTTTAAACCCTCTTTACAGCAAGATTTTTCAAATACCAGAGACGAAAACACTTGAAGAATAAAAACCAAGGAACAGCTAAGTGGACTAAAACCCAGACTCTGTTAACTATCCACACACATCACAGTCCACTTACAGATGGAAAATCTTTCATCAGGCAAGTTGCCCAAGGACCTCCAGAAACCAGTGCAATGCTGTCTATTGCATGGGGCCCAGTAGCAGGAGACTTGGGGTTTTCTTCTGGGCTACGCCACTAACCTGCTGCATGAGCTTGGGTGAGTCATCTCCTTTCTCCCTTTGACTGTCTTGTCTACTTCAACTGTTAGTCCTTGCCCACAAAATCTGTCTCTTGCTCTGTGCTGTATGCTTAGGGCTTCCAAGGAAACTGTAATAAGTAAGTGATCAGATACCCTCTATAAGGGCTTTTCCTAAATTAGCTTTAAATAGCCCAAGTGATGAGCCGAGTAGGGGGCATGAGTCAAATCCTTCATTCCCCAGCTGGTTGTGATTGCTTTGGCAAGTCTGGGACATCCCCAGTCTCCTTATTTCTCTTAAGAGACTGTCGCCAAACCACAGATGACACTGATTTCAGACAAGAGACCAAACAGATCTAAATGAAACTGATCATAATGTTGCATGGCTCTCTCTGAAAGCTATGCCCTGTATTAACGGGCAGGGAACCGAAAGAAGTTCCTGTTCAGGTGACAGCACCAGAATGCATGGTGTCATGATGTTGACACTTGGGTTACAATGTCATCACCCCAGGCCACTAGCCTGGAAAAGTCCATACTCAGGGAGCCCATCCTTGGAGAAAGCCCATTCCTGGAGAACGGGTGGTAGGAGAGACAACTTCAGCTTTCCAAGATCAGTTGAGTTATACTGATTGTTTTCAAACTCTGTTTTCAAGGCTGGTTCACGGTAAATTTAGACTCACTTCAAGGTATGTAGAACTCCCCATGAATTCTCATGCGGGAATACGGAGCGAGGAAAAGGCTATAACACAATCCTAGTCTCTGAAATAAGAGAAGCAGATTTGACTAGCATTCTGAGCACAAGAGTGGGAGCCAGGAGCTCCTGAATTCTATTGCTGGCTGTGACACAGACTCATGTGGACTTGGGCATGTCAGTTCAACTCCGTGCCTCAGTTTCCCCATCTGTAAACCAGAGACAGTGAACTAGATTCACTCAGCTGCCGAAGTGTGGCAGGCATGTAACTTGCATCCGCTGTGCTAGGGGTGGCAGCTGTGCTCAAAGCAATCTCACCCCTTGATTTCCCACCCCCCAGCTTTAGTTCAGGGTCTGCCTTCCTGTCCAGGACTCCCAGAAGCCCAGGAGATGCTTGTGCTTCTGTCCTCCTGTCTACCACTCCAGATGGGCTTCCCACCGCAGGGGGCCTTCTACCATGAGTTATGTGGGAGGCTGTTGCAAGCCAGGGCATATATCCTAATAATACATGCCTCTGAGGGGTGCTGTGCAGTGAGGCAATGCCTGTGAAGCCCACAGAAGATGAAGAGCATACTCTAAATGCTAAGTGCTGTTGGGAAAATGATGTGCGCACAGAGGGAAATTGTCACTGTGGCACATGGCAGTCCCTGAAACAAGCTGGGAATTCTTCATTCGTTATGGAAGCTCCCAGCGGGTCCCAGAATGATCTTGTCCCTTATTACACAAGTACCACTGCACCCCTTTGTTGGATTCCTGCACAGCTCAAAGAGCAGACCAAACCAGGTCCACTGGCCCTGCCCCCCACCACAGCCCTGTAGTCTCTGAACTGCCCCTCCAATGCCAGTCATGCCTGGAAAGATCAAGTTAACATTTCCTCCATGGGACAGGGAGGGAAGGGGAGGGAAACACGTTGTACAGCAGCAACTGCCCCAGTGTGCTCGCTGCTAAAATGTCAGCTGGCAGTAAAAGCTTTCCCCATAAATACTGTTTATTAACAGGGGAGACATTTAGTGCCTCGTACACGCTGTGCTTCTCCAGGCAGATCGTTAAAATATTAAAGGGATGACACCATCAAGGTTGATGGACTCGTCCGTCAAAAGGGAATATTTGATTTCACAACATCCCACGGATCTATAAGACAAGCCCCACAGCAGCCTTGGACTTGCCACTTTGCTCCTGGGGAGCCCACAAAGAAAACCAAGCCCAGAATCAGGGCCAGAGACCCTGCTGCCGCTGGTCCCCTCTTGCTCCCCAGCAGAGCTCTGCCTTTCTGATCCGCTTTTATAGGGAGGAAAGTCTATTGAAATTTACAGGACCCTGTCTTCTCTCTCCGAGCTGCTCAGAGAACAAGATTCTTGTGCAGTAAATTTTAATAGGTGGTCGTTCCCAAGTGTAATAAACCCTCCCCTTTGGAAAGAGGAGCTGCAGGATTGAATTCAGAGAACCCTTCGCTCCAAGGAACACAATACTAGCACAGGAACTAAAGGCCTCATACCACAAACTATAAGCAGGCAGTGGAACTGTCATCTGCAGTTCAGCCTCAGAGGGGGACAAACTGTCACACATTAGTCGACATCAGGGATACAAATGCTGAATCCCATAGGACTTTCGTTTGCTGGGACTGGGCAGAGTTAAGGCCTTGTCCCTGGCTCTAAGCATGGACGCCAGTTGCAGACCTTGTGTCTGAAAACCATTTGGGCAGTGGGGATCAGGACCAGTGCAACTCTGAAACTAATGCCATCTCCCCCACGCCTCCCCAGCAGCTGGTGTGTTCCCAGAAGCCCATCTAAAAGCATGAGCCTTCTGGTTTACAGTTTGCCTTTCATAGGGTACACAACAGGGAAAGTCAACAGATGCACTTTGCACAGGATTCTAAAACACACTTCTCTTTACTTAACAGCACAAGAGATACGCTGATCTAGACAAAATAATAAACTTATCTGTTCGCCTTCCCCTGCCTCCGATTCCTCACTGCTCTGGAGAGTTCTTTGGACTTAGGCAGAGTCCTTTGGGATATGCAGAATCCTTCTCCTGCAGGTAGCATCTCCTCCAGAACACACAGCCTCTGGCCAAAAGCTCCACTCCCATGGCTGTAGGAGACCTTCTCTTTCCTAACATCCAGCCCCCTTTGTCATGTGACCACCTGATCAGCCTCACCAGCTGATCAGACTCCTAGGAGGGTGATTTCATTGTCAGGTAACCTCTCCCCTGACAAACAAGTTTTCTTGGGTAGGAGCCAGACTATTATCGAAGGTGCTTCCGTTTGACTAGAGGACACCCCAGTTTAACAACCCTCCATTACCCCTTGACTGGAATTCCAGCCCAACATGGAGGTAAAAAAAAAAGCTGAGAAGAGAAACAAGTTGCAAAAATAGAGTTTGCCGTCTGCTAAAGATACATGCAGAGAGTCCATGATCTCAAACAGCATTTCTAAGTTGTACGGAGACAGATTTCCCCCAGATTGTCAGACGCAGGCACACTTGGCTAGGAAGTGACACAAGATCAGATCAGAAGCTTGCTGAGAGAAGGAAAAGTACGGGTCTGTGAGCTAAGCATAGCTGCCTTAGCAGGGCCCCCTTTATCTAGCTGATAGCAAAGACCTAAGCTTGAGGGCCATGTTTTATGTGGGCTCCCATAAATGGACCTGCAATAAACATGCGCTTTTGCATATATAACTCCAGTGACTGCATGCCTGGTTGACTGTTTGCAGGGGAAAACAGATGCAGTTAGCAGGCCCAACTATGGGATCGCTTTGGAAATTTGGCCCCACAGGTCAATTACAACTCAGGTCAGTGAGAATTACAGTATATTGGTTCAAAGACTGTTATACCCTAAAGCCATAACTAATGATTTTGGGTGCAAACTGGAGACACCTTAGAGGGTGTGCCTGGTATGGGGGTTAGGGAACAAGCAACCTACCCCAATCTGTACCCACATGTTGAACATCAAGAAACTCTGAAAAGGTGGCTAAAATTGGGCACCCCAAAACTGCAGCACCCCAAAATGACCAGTCACTTTCGGACATCTTACTCTGAAAACTCAAGGAGTGCCCATTTGGATTTTGCTAATAAAATTATGTGTGAGAGAATAAAGAGCTTGCCAGACAACATCAGACATCTGGTTCATCTTGTACAGTATTGCACCTCCAATACCACCAGAGAATGTCAGCTGGAGGAGGAGACCACCCTTGTGGAGGCTGTACAGCGCTACTGGTGCTCTACCACCCTGGGGCCAAGGCTGAGGATACCATCCATCTCCTTAGGGGAATGACTACATCTACAGCTAAAGTAGGGCAGGGTCATGGGTGGAAGGTGAACAAGCCATTGGGGGAGGCTAACTCCTGGCCCCTCTCCCCATACCCGAGGCCCCACACCTCCCCTTCCACCCCCATCCCTTTCCAGAGCCCAGAGCACACACACACATGCACCCCCTCATGGTGCATGGTGGGTAAAACGGCCAGAGCGCCCCCAACCCCAGTGCCAGGTGGATGGGTGGTGCAGTGTGGCCCCAGTCCCAGCACCTCCAGCCCCAGGCCTTGTGAGCACTGGCCCCAGCCTGCCTGCCCCAGCCTCTCGGCCACGGACGAGCACCAGGAAGGAAACTGGAAGCAGGGAGGAGGGGGCTTGAGGGCAGAGCATGGGCAGGTCCACGCCAGACTGTTTGGGGAGACACAGCCTTCCCCAGCCTATGCTACCCGCCACCCATGGGCAGGGTGACAGATATGGAAAAGGCACCTGCAGTGGCTTGTGCTGGCACTGCTCTAAAGGGCCTGGGGATTTATTACATATTAGACTCATAGACTTTAGGGTCAGAAGGGACCAATATGATCATCTAGTCTGACCTCCTGCACAAAGCAGGCCACAGAACCCTACCCATCCACTTCTATAACAAACCCCTAACCTATGTCCGAGTTATTGAAGTCTTCAAATTGTGGTTTGAAGACCTCAAGCTGCACAGAATCCACCAGCAAGTGACCCATGCCCCACGCTGCAGAGGAAGGCGAAAAACCTCTAGGGCTTCTGCCAATCTGCCCTGGAGGAAAATTCCTTCCCCACCCCAAATATGGCAATCAGCTAAACCCTGAGCATGTGGGCAAGACTCACCAGCCAGCACTCAGGAAAGAATTCTCTCCAGTAACTCAGATCCCATCCCATCCAACATCCCATCACAGACCACTGGGCATACTTATCTGCTGATAATCAAAGATCAATTGCCAAAATTAAGCTATCCCATCATACCATCCCTTCCATAAACTTATCAAGCTTAGTCTTAAAGCCAGATATGTCTTTTGCCCCCACTACTCCCCTTGGAAGGCTGTTCCAGAACTTCACTCCTCTAATGGTTAGAAACCTTTGTCTAATTTCAAGTCTAAACTTCCTAGTATCCAGTTTATACCCATTTGTTCTTGTGTCCACATTGGTACTAAGCTTAAATAATTCCTCTTCCTCCCTAATATTAATCCCTCTGATATATTTATAAAGAGCAAGCATGTCCCCCCTCAGCCTTCTTTTGGCTAGACTAAACAAGCCAAGCTCTTTGAGTATCCTTTCATAAGGCAGGTTTTCCATTCCTCGGATCATCCTAGTAGCCTGTCTCTGAACCTGTTCCAGTTTGAATTCATCCTTCTTAAACATGGGAGACCAGAACTGCACACAGTATTCCAGATGAGGTCTCACCAGTGCCTTATATAACGGTACTAACACCTCCTTATCTTTGCTGGAAATACCTCTCCTGATGCATCCTAAAACCGCATTAGCTTTTTTAACGGCCATATCACATTGGCGGCTCATAGTCATCCTGTGATCAACCAATATTCCAAGGTCCTTCTCCTCCTCTGTTGCTTCCAACTAATGTGTCCCCAATGTATATCTAAAATTCTTATTATTAATTCCTAAGTGCATGACCTTGCACTTTTCACTATTAAATTTCATCCTATTACTGTAAAAGCAGCAAAGAATCCTGTGGCACCTTATAGACTAACAGATGTTTTGGAGCATGAGCTTTCATGGGTGAATACCCACTTCATCAGATGCATGATACTTGACATCCTATTACTATTACTCCAGTTTACAAGGTCATCCAGATCTTCCTGTATGATATCCCGGTCCTTCTCTGTGTTAGCAATACCCCGCAGCTTTGTGTCATCCGCAAACTTTATTAGCACATTCCCGCTTTTTGAGCCAAGGTCAATAATAAAAAGGTTAAATAAGATTGGACCCAAAACTGATCTTTGAGGAACTCCACTAGTAACCTCCTTCCAGCCTGACAGTTCACCCTTCAGTACAACCCGTTGGAGTCTCCCCTTTAACCAGTTCCTTATCCACCTTTCAATTTTCATATTGATCCCCATCTTTTCCAATTTAACTAATAATTCCCCATGTGGAACCATGTCAAATGCCTTACTGAAATCGAGGTAAATTAGGTCTACTGCATTTCCTTTGTCTAAATAATCTGTCACCTTCTCAAAGAAGGAGATCAGGTTGGTTTGGCACGATCTACCTTTAGTAAAACCATGTTGTAATTTGTCCCAATTACCATTGACCTCAATGTCCTTAACTACTTTCTCCTTCAAAATTTTTTCCAAGACCTTACATACTACAGATGTCAAACTAATAGGCCTATAGTTACTCGGATCACTTTTCTTCCCTTTCTTAAAGATAGGAACTATGTTAGCGATTCTCCAGTCGTACGGTACAACCCCTGAGTTTACCGATTCATTAAAAATTCTTGCTAATGGGCTTACAATTTCATGCACCAGTTCCTTTAATATTCTTGGATGAAGATTGTCTGGGCCCTCCGATTTTGTCCCATTAAGCTGTTCAAGTTTGCCTTCTACCTCAGATGTGGTAATATCCACCTCCATATCCTCATTCCCGTTTGTCATCCTTCCATTATCCCTAAGCTTCTCATTAGCCTTATTAAAGACTGAGGCAAAGTACTTATTTAGATATTGGGCCATGCCTAGGTTATCCTTAACCTCCATTCCATCCTCAGTGTTTAGCGGTCCCACTTCTTCTTTCTTTGTTTTCTTCTTAGTTATATGGCTATAGAACCTTTTACTATTGGTTTTAATTCCCTTTGCAAGGTCCAACCCTACATGGCTTTTAGCATTTCTCACTTTATCCCTACATGTTTTGACATCACTAAGGTAGCTTTCCTTGCTAATCCCACCCTTCTTCCACTCCTTGTAGGTTTTCTGCTTTTTCTTAATCACCTCTATGAGATGCTTGCTCATCCAGCTTGGTCTACAACTCCTGCCTATGGTTTTTTTCCCCTTTCTTGGGATGCAGGCTTCTGATAGTTTCTGCAGCTGCGACAAAGTAATTCCAGGCCTCCTCCGCATTTAGATCCACAAGTTCTTCAGTCCTATCTTGGACTTCTGGCCCAAGGCACATAAGATGTTAAGGAGCAAAGATGCCTAATGAACAGCTTCTGAGTTACAAATGACTAGGCCCTTAACTTTCCTTGCTGTTGGTTTAGACAGCAGAATTCCATATCGAGGGAATTTTGACATGAATAGGGTGAGTGATGCTGTCCCCAGGAGCTCTGGAAGGGATTGCTGTTATGAGGGCTCTTTCTGTTCTCTTATAGTATTTTTATATTTGCTTTCTCGGTTCAATTGCTTGTCAGAATAGAAAATTAGGAGTCTGGCTAGCAAAAGTATCTGGCTTGTTATTGCAAAGTTAATGGCTGGCCAGAGCTTCACAATGAGGAAAGCATGGGCAGAATTCTGCAAGGCATCTCCTATATGGTAGACACCAGACTTGCACATTCAATCTTGCACTTGCACCTGCAGCCAAACATTTGTCTCTTTGTTAATTATTTGTATTATAGTAGAGCCGAGGGGCCCAAGTCATAGATCAGGATCCCGTTGTGCTAGGTGCTGTACAAACAGATGGTCCCTGCCCCTAGGAGCTTTCTAGCCAAGTATAAGACAAGAGACAACAGGTGGATGCAACAGACAGATGTGTGAGGGGGAAACCCATGAGACAATACCGATCAGCAAGATGAGCAGTGGTCACTGGTGTTCCATGATCACTCAGTACCTTAGGTGCTTGCAAGAGATCTGCTCTACTCTCTATCCAGTTGCTACTAATTGTACATCATAACATGAGCTTGCCTAGACTTGGTGGCAGGGAATTCAATGAGGGCTTGGAACCCAAATATGTATCCAGGGTTCCTGGCTGGTGGAGCAGCCTGTGCTTAAGCCCCTGCTGCCAAGTCTTGCCACAATTGTTACCTGCACTAGCTAGATGAAAGCTGCCGTAGCTATGCCTACCCACGCTGCAATCATGCCTCCACTGGACATACCCTACGTGGAATTTCTTTGCTCCAAGGCATGTGAGGGTGGAGGGACATGGGGTGAGGTGTCATTTGGGGACAGCACTGAGGTGCAATTTAGGCCCTGTTGGGCCAGTGACCTTTTCTCCAGTTGCACAAGGTTCCCAGTATTTGTAGTGGGTGGGAGCGTGGGCTGTTCTTGGCTCTACCAGGAGACAGTGGAATTTCCCAGAATTTCTTCCTGGTTTCATTTGTTTGCTGTGGTTTTTGTGGTGTTATTCCCACAGCAGCAGCTGCAGCGGTGGAGACATGAGCCCTTCTTTTCACCTCCTGCAAGTCTACCCTTCCTGATGCTGGAATAGCTGGGAAGGATTAGGTCTGAGAAAGCCCTGGCACCATGCCCAGGCCACTACTCGTCACCAATCAGGGAGAAATGTCACATCATTGCCTATCCAATCAACACCTCCATTCCTCTTTTCTCTCTGCCTTCCCCTCCCCTCCCCTCCGGAGAATGCAGTTCTGCCGCACCAGATTAGATTTCTCCTACAACCATCCCATTGACTTAACTTTCCTTGAGGTGGATTTTGCTTCCTTGGGGATCTATTTATCCCCTCTTGCAGTCAGATCTTGGGGATATGCTGCCAGCTTTAGGAAAATGTCCCCAGAAAAGCACAGCAAATCCCCCAAAGAAACAAAGGAAACTGAAAGTCCATCTCAGGGGGTCAGACAAGATGGTAGGAAAGCTGGCAGCTGGATGCTAGCTAACCTTCTCCAGTTCCTGAGCAGCTAACCAGCAGGGCTGTGGCAAAAATATGAACTCCACCACCCTTACCCCTCCCATAGTAATCCAAGGCCTTTCAGGTTCAGTCTTGCAAGGTGCTAAGGATCTCCTGGTGCTGGGGGGCTGACAATTCCCATGGACTTCAACAAGTCATGCAGGGCTTTGCAGGTTCAAGTTTTATGTTGGGGTGATTCCATTTAAATTAATGCAGTCACATCAGGATGTAACTGGAGTAACATGGTGGTGAGTCAGGCCCAATATACCAATCTCCCAGAGCTGGAAGGGACCTTGAAAGGTCATCAAGTACAGTCCCCTACCTTCACTAGCAGGACCAATTTTTTGCCCAACCCCTAAGCAGCCCCCTTAAGGATTGAACTTACAACACTGGGTTTAGCAGGCCAATGCTTAAACCACTGAGCTATTCCTCCCCCCAATGTTTATAGAGTGCACTAAGACAGTTAGATGTAAGGTACTACAGAAATGCAAAATATCATTCTTGCTCTCTGCATTTTAAAGTTCCCATTGCTGAAATAACTGGGCATCATAGGACTATGAAGAATAATGACCATATCCAAAGGAAGACAGAGCTATTGGTAGAAGTAATCAAAGAGCCAGTGTGATCCAGTGCTTAGTCAGCCAAGTAACTCCCTGGCCTCTTCTACGTCATTCTATGAAGACAAAACTTTGATTATTCACCCACCACATCTCCCACCTGTCTGCTGGTGTAGTCAGTAGGTTGTCAAGTAGACAGAGCTTTCTACCTATTACAGGCAGATCGCTGCACCACAGTGCATATAAAGTTACTCAGACCTGATGACTACCGTGATCGGAAAATGGAATTTTCATTCTCCAGGAGACACTTTGACATTGTCTCTGTTCTGAATTGGAACAAAAAGTTGAAATTTAACATGGAACAGAAACTTCAAAACAATTCAGTTTGGAACCATTGCATCGCTTCGTTCCAATAAGGTAAAAACATTTAGATAATGTTAATGTGATACCAAAGTCTACATGAAATTAAATGACAATAAAATAAAAACAAAGCATTTTTTCCTTATCAAAATGATTGACATTATTGAAACAGACAGTCAAAAGGATTCATTTAGACTTTCTCCTGTTGAAAATGTTGTTGATATCATAGAATTATAGTACTGGAAGAGACCTAATAGGTCATCTAGTCCAGTCCCCTTCACTCAAGGAAGAACTAAGCATTATCTCTAGACCATTCCTGACAAATGTTTGTCTAACCTGTTCTTAAAAACCTCCAATGACAGAGATTCTACAGCCTCCCTAAGCAATTTGTTCCAGCGCTTAGCTACCATGACAGTTAGGAAGCTTTTCCTAATGTCCAGCCTAAACCTCCCTTACTGCAATTTAAGCCCATTGCTTCTTGTCCTATCCTCAGAAGTTGAGAACAATTCTCACCCTCCTTCTTGTAACAACTGTGGCAAGGCACCTTCTCAGTCTCCCCAGTCTCTGCTGCTTTTAGCCCTGGTGAGACAGGCTTGGGTAATGCAGTCCCCCTTGGGACACAGGGGAAGCCTGCTTCCTGTATCTCCACCAGTCCTATTTAGAGTATTCTTTTACTCCCTTGTGAGAGAGAGTACTGCCTCTCCTCCTGGTGAGGTTCACTGTCTTGCTGCTCCTAGCAGAAGGGCGGCAGCGGCGGCGGCTGCTGCTGCTGCTGCTTCTTGCTTGCTTGCTTCCTTCCTTCCTTCTTTTTTTTTTTTTTCCTCTCTCTCTCTCTCTCTCTCTCTTCCCCTCCTTCCTCCCAGGAAGGGTTTAAAAAGGTCTCAGGCAGCCCTAAGTTGGAATCAGCTGATACTAATTAACCTCAGGTAGCTCCCCCTCAGCTGATTCTAATTGCTACCTTGGTAACCCTTTCTCAGTTGAACCTGATTGACCTGTAGTTGCCTCCCAGTTGATAAGGAGGAGGGCCTTTTAACCCTCTGGGACTGATTCCCACCCTTCCCTTGCAGCTGTCTATCCTGAGTTTATCACACAACTTTCTATGTACTTGAAAACTGATATTATGTCCCCTCTCAGTCTTCTCTTTTCCAGACTAAACAAACCTATTTTTTTTTAATCTTCCTTCATAGATCATTTTTGTTGCTTCCTTTGGACTTTGGCCAATTTGTCCACATCTTTCCTGAAATGTGGTACCCAGGACTGGACACAATACCCCAGCTGAGACCTTGTCAGCGCAGAGTAGTGTGGAAGAGTTACTTCTCATCTCTTGTTACAACATTCCTGGTAATACATCCCAGAATGATGTTTGCTGTTTTGCAGTAGTGTGACACTGTTGACTTATATTTAGCTTGTGATCCGCTAGAACCCCCAGATTCCTTTTCGGAGTATTCCTTCTTAAGCAGTCATTTCCCAATCTGTATGTGTGCAATTGATTGTTCCTTCCAAAGTGGGGTACTTTACATTTGTCTTTATTGAATTTCATTGTATTTACTTCAGACTGTTTCTCCAATTTATCCAGAGCATTTTGAATTTTAAACCTATCCTCCAAACCCATTGCAACCCTTCCCAGCTTGCTATCATCTGCAAACTTTATAAGGGTACTTTCTATGTCATTATCCAAATCATTGATCACTGAGAGACTCCACTCGATATATCCTTCCAGCTTGACTATGAACCACTGATATCTTCTCTCTGGGAACGATTTTCTAATCAGTTATACATTGACATTATAGTAGTTCCATCTAGGCTATATTCCCCTAGTTTGTCTATGAGACAGTCATGCAAGACAATATCAAAAGCCTTATTAACACCAAAATATACCATATTTACCACTTTCCCTCATTCAAAAGGCTTGTTTCCCTGTCAAAGAATGATGTTAGGTTGGTTTGACATGATTTGTTCTTGACAAATCCATGCTGACTGTTACTTATCACCTGATTATCTTCCAGGTGTTTAAAAAATGACTGCTTGATTATTTGCTTCTTTATCTTTCTGGGAATTAAATTAAGCTGACTGGTCTGTAATTCCTCGTGTTGTCCTTACTCCTCTTTTTATTGATTGGCACTATATTTGCCCTCTTCCAGTCCTCTGGAATCTCTCCCGTCTTCCATGAGTTTTCAAAGATAATCCCTGATGGCTCGGATATCTCCTCAGTCAGCTCCTTGAATAGATCAGCTCCTTATGAAATATTTTGATTTCGACCAAACTGCATTTTCCCATGGAAATTTTTCAGCCAGCTCTTCTGACGACCATCTAATTACACAGTAAAAAACATTTCATAGCAGGTTATCTACACAGGAAGATCTGTTTAATTACACAGCAGCTACTATACATAGCTATTTCTGTCTTCTAAACTGCAAGTAAGTTACATTGCGCCTACACATTGTAATTTGCCCATGGTCTACTGCCAATATGCAATTCCTGTGAAATTACATGGCATTAGCCAGAAAAGCTAACGTGACTGGGGTCAAAATTTGCCCTCAGTTACATCCATGAAACCTCATTATCTACACAGACTTTTTAAACCTCTCAGTACTTTTAGGGTATGTCTACAGTGCAGTGTAAGCCCAGGGTTCAAACTCAGGTTCAAGCCTAACCCTCCTTCCCTGTACACACAAATTGTGCTAACTAGGGCTCAGACCCAGGGTCTCAGGACCCCATAGAGATAGAGGGTCTGAGCTTGAGTCAAGCTGGGATCTAGGTGTTGATCCCTGGGGCTTTGCAGTATAGATGCAGTCTGACTGGACTCATGCTCTGGGAGTCTGCCAAAAATATCCCACAATCCCACAGGCCAACTTTGTTCTCTAGACAGTCTAGTTTGGTGGACAGTCCAGTTTTCCCACAATGCACCACGACCAGAGTGCTAGAGCAGCCACATTTTGGGAGGGTGCTAGGGATTCTGTGATATGGGTAGTTGGATTCAGGCCTGCATAATGCAGTGTAGACGCTGGAGCCCCAGTTTGGGAGGACACAGGGTTCAACAATTCTTAACCTGGAGTTACAAATGAGTGTAGACACTCAAGCTCTAGGTTAACAAAACTAGGGTCTGCTACTCGAGTTCTATTAACACTGGGCTTACATTGCAGTGTAGACAGACTCTGAGACACCTGTGTGGAAAACATAGCTCTTGATAAACTCCCTCAGATGGATGCTTCCCAGGCTGCTGTGTTGGGTTCCAAGTCATCAAACCTATGTGATTTAAGCTTCCTTTGGTGTAAGTAGGCTCCAGCACCATCTCTCCCCTTGGGCTCTCTGGCACATTTCCTGGGCACAGGCTGCTTTAGGCCACCATGATCAGTGCTAACCCCCCCAGACTTCCCCACAGCTTAAGCACACCCTTTCCTGGAGCTCCAACTTTGTGGATGTTTCGGGTTAACAGTTTAACTCTCCAGAGCAGTGGTGGGCAACTTGCAGCCCGTGGACCGCATGTGGACCATCAAGGTAAGCTGATTGTAGATCACGAGACATTTTGCTGATGTTGACCATCCACAGGCATGGCTCCCTGCAGCTCCCAGTGGCTGAAGTTCATCATTCCCAGCCAATGCAGGAAGCAGCAGCCAGCACATCCTTGAGCCCGCCACTTCCCACAGCTCCCATTGTCTACAGCAAACGACCCGGCTACTGGGAGCTGTGGGGGGCTGTGCCTGCGAATGGTCAACATCAGCAAAATTTCTCGTGGTCTGCAATCAGCTTACCCTGATGGGTCGCATGTGGTCCACGGGCTGCAGGTTGCCAACCACTGCTCCAGAGGCACATGCTAGTGAAGCAAACAGATGCACAGATAGAATATGCAGTATTCTAAATACAATTACTCTTTACTTGGGTAGCATGAGAGATGCACAGACCTAGGCCAGATAATAAATGAACCTGCACACATTCCCCTGCCTCAGTTTCCTCACTGCAGAGTTCTTTGGGCTTGGGCAAAGTCCTCTGGGGTGCCCTGGATTCTTCCTCTCTCCCCTGCTGTCCTGCACTTGGCTTCTTATCCAGAACATGGAGTCTCTGGTCTCCTTGTCTTTTCTTTCTCTCCAAAGTGGCTGATGAAACCTTCTCTTGTATAACATTTGCCCTCTGTCAGATAACTCTCTGATCAGCCTTATCAGGTGATCCATTGCGTAGTTACTTTTACCTCCCCATGAAGTTCAGACTTGAAAAACTGGTGTGCCCTGGGCGGCAGCCGACTCATGGTCTCAGGCTGCTCCATTTGAATGGGTGCTCATTCAGGTTAACAGGGTCAGCCCTGTGTCACCACTCCTTGGAATTTCAGTTCAGCATGGAAGGCTGTGCAAGGCACCAGAGAAAGCAAACCAGTGGCATGTTCAAAAAGGAGCTTGCAGCTTGATAACAATACATACAGAATTCATCAGCTGACACAGAATTCATAAAGTGTACGTAGATTCCCCAAATTACCACACCACGGCTGTGAAAACACCTACTTCCTCCTGAGCCTGCCCAGAAGCCTGAAGCCCAGTCTATCAAATAAAGATCTGGCCACAGAGGTTTACCCATTTGAGTCCTCCAGGCACAGCTGTTGCCATTTATTATATCTGGGAATGAAGCCAAACAGCCTAAAAAAGTTCCAAAGGGTACAAAGCACAGCAGCCCATCTGCTCAACAATAACACAGATTGTCATGAACATATCACCTAGTGCTCTGTGTTCTGCTTGCTGGCTCTCCAGCAAATGCAGAGCGTAGTTTTTGGTGTGTTGGAATGTTCACAGGTACTGGTTTTGCTGTGATAAGTACAATGAGTCCTGCCTTCTTCCATATGACACAGAAAGGTGTTAGTGGAATGAGTCCAGGGCTCCTGCCTCATTGATTATGTCTGGGACAGTTCAGAGACCTGGATTCTGCCAAGATTGGATGATAACATGAATAATGTAGCTGGAGATGACGTACCTTTGGTCGTCTTATTGCAGTGTCTACACTGCGCTGGGTTAATGAGAGAAACTCTCCCGTCGACTTACCTTACACTTTTTGTTCTGGTGGAGTAGTGGAGTTGATGGGAGAGTGATCAGTGGCTGATTTAGTGGGTCCAAGACCTGCTAAATCAATCCCCGGTGGCTCAATTGCCGTGCATTGATCCCCTGGTAAGTGGAGACAAGCCCTAAGACATGATCACACAGTAAATACTGAGGATGAAAAGGAAAACTGCCCATTTGCTTCATTCCCTAAGTAAGATCTATCCAGGGCACTCAAAAAGGGAAAAAATAGTATATGATCATGTAAGAAATGAATTAATTCATTATTATGCATACAGAGTAAGTGCACAGATAAGGTTATGTGGGCAACCTTAACTGCTCTTTCCCTGACATATGAGTTCTTCTCCTTCCAATGCTAATACATTTAATTAGTGTTATTATTAATGCAGATAGTGACTTATCATAGCACATGGAACTTTCCAGTAGGTAAAATATGCTAATCAAAGAACACAGGGCTTGATTGTCTCTTCTGGCTGCTCTATGATTGACAAGGGAAAGGAGAATGGAGTGGGTCAAAGGTGGTTTTAACCCACTTGGGCATTCCCCATAATTGCAGTCCAGGCTGGGGCTAGCTCCCAGCATAAATTAGACAGGTGGCTAGGCTGCTCTAATTACACCATATGTGCACTGTCTGCAGCTGTTGTGCACCTCCAGCAGCATAAAGGAGTAACAAAGAATCATGTCCAGAATTATTGCCAGTCCCAAATGTTCAAAATTATGAGTCAAAGCTCAAAAACCACAAGATTTGCTTTCTCATTTCTGAGCCGTTAGGTCACCCTCAGGTCACATTTTCAAGCTTTTCTCTGCAACCAAAAGAGCTAGAAAGTTACTTTAAAAAATATGAACACTGAAATTTTTATGTAATCACTTGACCCCAAGAACTTGGGCTTTAATGCAATATCACAACAACTAGCAGCATGACATCTGCAGGCAGCCTGTCCATATTATGCTTGATGGTGGTTGCAATTGTCTGTTTTGTGCACATTAGCTGTGGCCCTCAGGCTCCTGGCAAACTAGGAAGTTGGCATTTTAGCCCTCCTGTGGGCAATATTTGGGATGATGCACTGATGTTGTGCTTGAAAGCCACAATGAGCACCTCCATATTAAATTTCCCTGCCTCTGGGTCATGTCAGGGAAGGTATAGGTATATACAGATTATATATAAAGAGAAACAGGAATAAAACATGCTGGGGAAGCAGATAAAAACATCATGCTGCTGAGGTTGGCCTCCAAAAGATCAAAGCTGTTTATCCATAACAAGTGAGTATGGAAAGAGCATTAAACAAGCAGAAGAGAAGCTTAATTTTCCTGCAGCGTTAAGATCAGCTCTGCCCGTAAGTAATGGCGGGTTAGTTACAGGCCGTAATACATTTTCCTTATGTAGGCAAATTCCCTCTGGGTGTTAATATAATGGGAGCTAAATTGTTTCATTCTTGTCAAGCAGGAGGCAGGAGATGGAGATGAATATACCTCTTGACGCTCCCTCTTATGAGGTGCATCCATCATTCTAGAAGCCATATTTACCTCTGTCCTCACGCCCCCATGCACCTGCTAGGGCCTCTCTGTTTATCACCATGAGCTACCGCCATTGGAAAGGCAGCCTGCAGAAACAAAAGACACAGGAACCTTTGTACCTGGGAAAGGAATGAATGCTCCATTCTGCGCTCACCCCTTTTCCTCTTCTGGCCTTTTACGTGCCTCCCTGTTTGGAGTCCAATCCTTCCAAGTGCTTCCACCCTCAGTTCCCACTGACTCGACCTTTTCTAAGTGCTCCACTGCGCAGCCCTACAGTACTTTATGATGATGGTCCAAACCACTAGGGCCCAGGTTCTGGCCTCCGCAGCATGCCAGTGATATTAGCTCTGTGTGTCCAGGGGTCTGCAAAGCTCATTTACTGGCTGCTGGGGAACAGCACTGGTTTTTAGAAGGTTACCAGGTGGCACAGAGCTGGTGTAATGCAGAGGTGGGGCAGGGAGCTGCCCAAACCCAGCAGGCAAAAGGAGTGGAGGGCCAAGGTGGGGCTGAACCAGGCACTCCTTCTCCCCAAGGAGGGGAATGTTAGGGCTGAAGGATTTCCTACCCCCGGGTGGATCTCCCCAGCACTCAGGGGCATGAGTTTGCCCTTTACAGCTGGGTGTTCTCAGAGAGGCATTCAGCACCTTGCAGGATTGGGGTGTGGGGTCATTGCCACATGCGATGGATCTGCAGAGCTGAAAGCCAGGGCAGGATCGCAGTGATGGAGGAGTTACCATCAGAGATGAAGCTACAGTGAACACACAAGCATACAATACACACAGGGGGGCTCAGGCACTAGGGTGGGGAGCATGGCATCAGCACCAGCTCCAGCTCCAAAATTGGACTGATTCCCATGTAACTGGATCAGATATCATGACCAGAGAGGCAGAATGAAACCTATGGCTGGGTTTCCCAAGGACAACAAGCTATACCTGGCGTTCGATGTGTTGTGCCTCCTTCCTAAGCCTTTTTGAGGCCTCTTGGTTAACTCCAAGGCTTGGCTGCCTGGTTGGCTAACTTGGTGGCCACTGCTAATGTGGCGCTAAGTCCCCAGTTTTGGGGAGTTAACTCACAGCCTGTGCATGCAAAGCAAGGTGGTATCTTCTGAATGTAAATGAATCCTGTGGTCGTGATACAATTGCCAACTCTCCAGTACCCAGATGGAGCCGAATTTCACAGTGAGCACCTGATGTTTTATATTCTGTGTGCAGATCAGTCAGGGCCAAATGTCTGGTTTTTCACATAAAGCCAGTTGAAACAGATTTATCATCAGCTGATGAGAAGAAAAGAGGTTATCATTTGCAGTCAATACATTTTCTCCCTTGACTTTTTTCTCTTGACAGAACTAGGTACTGCGTTCACCCTTGTGGTGGGAATTCTCATCTAAACAAGACTCATTCATTCACCGGGGATCGTGGCTAATCCACCCAAATGTTCAACTCTGTTTTATAGCAAGCAACAAACCCTTTACAAAGCAAGGGAGTTAGCTCGCAGCAGCCACTCAGGCAAATAAGCGTGCCGTCACCACTAGCTCACACACTGTTTGGGAGGTCACTGGCTGCTTTTGGGGCAGACCCACAGCCTGCTGAAGCTAGTGCCTCTGGATTGAGAGAAAGGATGTTGACCAGGACTGGGGAGTTATTTCTTACTTTGGTTTGAGATGTGGGCTCCACCTGGTCGGCTGTGTCTACACTGCAGCTGCTAGCTCCCATGGAGCTGGTGTGTTCCCAAGCCAGAAGGAATGGTCCCAGCTATATTGCAGACATACCTGTGGATGCTTAGACATGCAGACTAGAGCTTGGATCAATGATTCTGCTAAAGGATGGTACTCAGACAGTGACAGTCACCTACTATGCTGCAGCATCAGCATTGGGCATGAGTATAGCGATCAGAGAGAACACAATAAACATAGCAGGCATGGACCCACAACGGATAGATCCGGATGAAAGGGGATCCTAAGTAGACATGTTCCCAGGAGACTCAGGGCATGTTTGTGGATACCCGAAGCCTTCCGGACAGCAGTGCTATGCTCAGGGCCGGCTCCAGAGTTTTTGCTGCCCCAAGCAGCAAAAAAAAAAAAAAAAAAAAAAAAAAATGTGATCGCAATCAGCTCTACCGCTGCTGTTTCAGTCTTTGGTGGCAATTTGGTGGTGGATCCTTTGCTCCGAGAGGGACCCGCTGCTGAATTGCCGTTGAAGAGCCGGATGTGCCACCCTTCTCCGTTGGCCACCCCAAGCACCTGCTTGCTGGGCTGGTGCCTGGAGCCGGTCCTGGTTGTGCTTCTGCATCATCACACCACTGGGAATGCGAGGAGAGGGAGGGAATCCCAAAGGCTTTGTTTTAACTCTACTGAGATACCAGCGTGTTCAGTAGTAAGACTGAGCAATGACCCAGCAGGCTGGCCCAATGGCAAAGCCCTCTCGTCTAGTAGCACCAAGACCACTTCAAGATTAATGAGTCTGCTACAGCCTCAGCTAAAAGCCATGTGGCTTTTAGCTCATGCAGTAGAGGCTCAGACCCTGAGGTCTCAGATTCAATCCTGCCCGCTGACCACTGGGGTCTGTTGGTGTTACATGAGCACCTATTTAAACAGGATGATAAGCTGAGTTAGGGGAGGTACAGCTGAGGACTGAAGGGCATTGGCAGGACTCTGTGGGGAGAGCCCAGGAGTGGCAGGGGTGGGAACTGCAAGTCAGGACTGAGGGGCAAAGAGGTAAGGAGGGAGCCCTGATGGAGAACAAGAGAGAGGCTGCAGATTATAGACTTATGTGGGGAGCTCAGGTGTGGAATAGCAGGGAAGATTGAGGGTGCAGGTCAGGACTGCGTTGTGGCTGTGAAGAGCATGTGGTGCTGTGGCAGGTCATAGCTGGGGTATGTTAGCAGAACTGCATGGGGGAAACTCACTTGAACACCAGACCCAGTTGCAATCTGTGCTCTCTCCGGCTGAGATTTACAAAGCTGGCTGGCTGATTTAAACACACAGCTCTCACTGAAATGGGTGGAGGGAGGGAGAGCTTTGTTCCTAAATTCCTTAGGCACCTTGGAAAACCTCAGCCTTGGGTGCTCTCTTTTCCAGAGCAATCAGGTTCATTCAGACATTTTTTAAAAGGGAACAAGCTGGAGGAGAAGGCAACACGGTCCAGGCCTCATTGCCCCTGCGTGGGGCGCACACAGACTAGCCTCTGGCTACTGTATTTACCCTCTTTTGCAAGCCCTTTGCTGCTGTCGGCTGGATTCAACCCCCTGGAAAATTCTCTGAGAAGGTTAAAATGCAAAGAGCAAGAAATAGCTCCCCCTCCCTCTCCCCCTCCCTGACCAGCTCTTGATTAAGATGGGCAGATCTCCTTGCCTGCAACATCTTTCACTGAAACAGCTTATGGATGCCTGCGGAAAGAGGAGGAAAGCGAATTCATATGCAGTACCACGGCAGAGATATCCTTCCTAGATGGACCAGGAGTGGGAGCAGGGCTGATGGGCGGGCAGATTAGGAGCAGCTCACCATAACCTTTAAAAATAGAGATATTTATATAGGAGGCTCTGGCTGGAAGGCTAATTATTTCAGCCTCTTCCTTTTGCATTAACATAGGTCTCCCCTCCCCCCCCCCACATGCCTTTTGTATCCACTTCTAGTTGTGCTGCTAGTTTAAAATAAAAATATAATCCATTTAAAATCTCCCCTTACAGCCATTAAATGCTACTTTGAGAAAGGCTGTTATTCATGCTTGGCTGGTAGATTGTTCAGAGGAGCGAGAAGGTTTAACTCCTTCATGGCTGGGCAGAGAAGAGGGCACCGAGCAGCAGAGAACCTGCTCTCCCGGGTGTGCGGGTTACATTGGGTCTGAGCAGCGCCTGGCACGAGGGGGTCCTAGTCCGGGGGGGAGAGGTGTTCTCACATCCTACAGCATTACAAATAAATAACATCATCATCATTCTTATTAATGACTTGTATTATCGTAGCACTGAGGAGCCATAGTGCCAGGCACTATACACAGACAGAAAAGAGGCGTGCGGTCTAATTTGGGTTTCTAGCTTTGGAGAGGGCATGTGATGGGAGCCAGTGGAGAGATGCAGGGCCACGTTTCTCAGAAAGACTCAGCACCTGCAGCTGGGCCCAGGTTGTGTAGCCCAACCTAGTGGGAACCATTGCAAGAAGCCGCCAGGCAGCCCTACCTGCTTCCGGCTGCAGACAGAAGAGCATCACTGTAAATCTCATGCACACACACAGAGCCGGAACGAGAGACCTGCTCCCTCAGTTGCCAATGCACAGGCAATGGAGAGTTCCTTTCGGGGAGCCCAGTGCATCCCTAGACCCTAGGTGGTGCCATCACTCACAGAGTTAGCTAGTAACTGCTTAGGCATACCCCGCCCTCCCCTACTGGAGTGGAGAGCGCCTGCATCGCCACAGGGAGAAGTACTTTGGGGATGCAGCATGGGCACACAGTCAGCATTCCAGCTGCTCCACTCCCATGTGATGTTCAGCTTCCTGTTCCCAGCTGGGCAATCAGTTGCACTGGCTGGTTCTTCTCACCAACTCAGGTAAGGAAGCAGCTGCCCTGCTCTTGGGAGCCCTCTACAGGTCAATAGGGGTAAGCGCACATACTGTATAGCGTGCAGCACCTCCTAGTTAGCCTGACTGCATCCAGGAAGGAGGGGGAAGAAACGGCAACCACAGAAAGAAGAGACCAGAATCGCCCATGATCGGATACCCCGTGGGGCCAACATGGCAGATATGGAAAGCATCTGTGGTGCCAGCCCGTTCATTCTCAAACCGTCAGAAGAGGTGATTTCTTTATACATCTAGGGCCAAATTCATGCAGGGAGTAACTCCATGAAAGAGAACTCTGGAGAATGAAATAGTGGGAGGTAAGAAACCTAGAGCATACGGGAGGTGAGAGAGCTTAGTTCCCAATTAGCTGTACCCGTCATTTCCCAGGCCACACGCATCATCGTCCGTTTTTGGATTGATTCTCCAAGGATGAGAATTTCACCTACGCGGCAGACGATTGCTACGCATTGTTATTAGAAACGTGTACTGGGTGTTCAATAATTCGGTCTGAAGTAGCTCATGGCATTTGTTACATGCCATACAATGGTCTTGATAATTAATTGGCATTTAATTAATTAAGGGAAAATGGCACTCAATTATGCCATATCAGTGTGGCAGGGTAATTAATGGTTGTCTGCTGCTGCGCAAGTGCCCACTCAAAAGGGAGGCGTTCATGGAAAACAAACACTGAGGAGAGATAGGTGTTTATTTCCACAGCAGGACATTGTTCTGTGCCAGTGGCCTCTATTCCTCTTGCCCTGTGCAACTGATGTAGTCTTGGTATCTGCTGGACATTGGGGCCGGAGTGGAACTGTTGCTAGTTATACCGTTCTTGCCTTGTGGCACTCAGATTGGCTCAGGGAACAGCTAGTGTCTGACTGGTGGAAATATTTTCTGTGCAGCTCAGCG
This sequence comes from Gopherus evgoodei, assembly GCF_007399415.2. Lineage (NCBI taxonomy): Eukaryota > Metazoa > Chordata > Testudines > Testudinidae > Gopherus > Gopherus evgoodei. Next base: position 66,638,397 of record NC_044330.1, on the reverse strand, counting down.
GTTATAACATTCATCCAGTCCAGGGAATGTCTGGGGCTGCTTCATTTATCTCCCACCATCTTTTTAAGGATCCTGATGGGCCTCATTTGCCCAGACTCTAGGCAGAAATCAGAGGGGAGATTATGATCGTTTCAGTAATAGGCAGCCCTTTTCATCAGTAGGTCTCAAAGTACTTTTCACCATCCCAGTTTTACAGCTAGGGAAACTGAGGCACATTCATCATGTTCCTCCAATGCTTGGTCTTCACAAATATAGCACAAATCTTCTTTTCTCCTATACCCCTTTACATTTATTGTGTTCCACACATTAAATTTCTGCCAGGCCCAACTGTTAGGATTTTTGAAGACTTGTCCAAGATCAAACAACAGGCCACTGGCAGAGTGAGGGATAGAGGTCAGGTCGCCAGAGTCCAGTGCTCTAAACACTAGGCAACATATTTTTAGGGACATGGAAAACTCATTCAAAAGATACAAGCATACTTTAAAAAGTCCTGTTGTCACCACTGCCAGATTCTTTCTCAGCAGTGACACATATGCTTCTCTCAGCTGTGGGGATTTTTCCCCTCCAGGAACTTAATGTCTGAATGAGTTTATCATGAAACATTGTCATTAACATCCACTCTGAGCAAAAAAGACCCAACTCGGACAGTTTGCACTCCCTGTTCATCACTCTGAGCACTTGATCCACTGGGCTGCTTGCTCCTGGAAAATGCAGAACAAGTTCTGCTCGGTATATCTATATGACCTTGAACATACATAACTAAACCCCCAAATTTGGATTGATGAAATAATAAACTGGGACATTTAACATGTCCCAAAAGGAATTCCTGGGATACTGAGACATTATAGGAAAAGAGAGACTGTGCAAATAAACCCACAACAATCACTTTACAGAGAGGAGGACAAAGCCTGAAAGTGTTTCCCCGGTAAACAGATTCTAAAGAACGAGTAATTTGGCCAGTTATGTCTAGCTGTCCTATAGCTGGATAATGAATGTGGAATGAGCATACATATTTCAAGTTTTAGTGTCTGTCTGTTCCTAGAATTTAGTGAAAAGACAAGATCAGCAATGTGGATATTCATAGCTGAACCCAGCAACCTCCTCCAGCAACACTGGTTTTGGTGGCTTTCTTGGTACAGACATGGATGGAAGACCAATGAATTATGCAGCATGTTTTCCAAGGAATGCTGCTACATGGCCAGCGATCACCTGGTCTCCAAAAAGCTTTGATAGTGCAGTAAGATCACCAGTGACGGACACAAATGAAATAATCAGCCAGACCCCCTTAGGGACTTAGCTAGAGATCCACCTGAGGGAGGGCACTAACTCCCTTTGGCGTTTGCCATGGTGACGATGATGAATGAAAAAGCAGGAGCAACATTTCCTTCTTGATAGGAATTAAGCTTGTAAGATCTGTGGGGAAAGGCCCATCTTTTTGTTGTGTGTGTATACTGCCTAGCACAGTGGGGTGCTGGTCCATACCTAGGCACTCTCATAATACTAATAATAATGAACTTGCCTGCTAATAGCTGTAAGAACCTTCTGAGACTCTCAGAGACAATTTGCAATTTACCACCCAGCTGCTGGCCTCATCGTTCCTTCATTTAGGAACTGTACTATTGCTAGGAGGAATAGGTTAAATGCCCTTGTAAAACTAATGGGCAGCAAGAAGAGACCTTGGGTGGAGGAACGTGTTGTCTCTAGGGAATGGGAGATGAAAGCCATCATTTGCTTAGGACACAATGGAGGGGAATGAGAGCTTGGCTGAGCTCTGGAAGGGTGTGAAGTTTTCCACACTTCGTGTTCTCCAGCAGGGTCACAATGGCGAGACAGTCAAGCAGTGCATAGGGTCACCAACCCCAAATGCTCAAAAATCATGAATAAGCCCCCCCAACCCCATCACGAGGTTAGCTTAAAAATCATGAGGTTTATTTTTAAGAACACATTAGGGGTTCTTTTGTCTGCTGATTTTTCAACCTTTAGGTCACACTAGGATTATATTTTTTGTGCAACTCTGAAGGCTAGAAACTTTTTTTAAACAATGGAACTTGAGAGTCTCAATAAATAACATGACTCCAGCAGTTGGGGCTTGGAGAAAAGTGCCAAATACCATGACACTCAGGATAAAAGCAGTGAGAGGCCTTATATTACAAGATCAAATAGTCATTGATTGATGCACCATGTGGTAGGGGCATAGTTTCTAATAGCATGCAGAGCCCTTACAAATGGACCTGTCTATGGGTGTCACAAATCAGTAGGGGAGATGGAGCATGAGTTAGGATCACAATGCCAGTGACAAAGAGATGGCTGTCATCAGTTGTGGTCAGCCCCTAGTGCCCTCTTCTGCTCACTAGAGCAGGACAGAGTGCCACTCCAAACAGGCATGGGTTACCCCAGCATTCTCTGCCTCAGTTTCCTTCTCCGTAGTTGGTCTCCTCAGCTCTCCACCTGCATTCAGTGCTGGAGATGTCGCTTGGCTCTCCAGCCAAGTCTCAAAGAAACTTAGCAAAAACCCAGCTAACAAGTCTCAACAGACAAAAAGACTCTTCTGCCCTTTGGGAGCATCTCCTCAGCCCACCCTCTTGGCTCTCTATTCCTTGCGTCTTTTCTTGCTCTAGTATAGAGCACTGGACCCCCAGGCTGGTTCCCCTGGGGTATGTGGCCTCTGGCAGACCCTGGCCATCCCTAGCCCTCAGGACACATCCCCGTTTCAACACCCAGCATCCAAACCCCAGAGGGAATCTGAATCCTGCCTGGCACATTCTGGGCATGTTATTCCGCCCCCTGGCCTGGGGTATTTAATGGGGAGCAATTTCCATGGGGAAGTTTGTTTTCCCCTGGCTGCACCTATGCTTCATCCTAGGAAATCTAAAGCCAGACGGGCCCAGACTCCTGAATGAGGCCAGATCCGTACCTGGAAAGGGGACACCATAGGAGAAAGGCTGGCAGCCCAAGAGCTTTCTCCAAACATCTGCTGCACCAACCCACAGAAAAGCTCAACACCACTGTCCCTGCCCCCAGGAAGCCTGAATCCCCTTTGGATGACATGAGTGCCTGTCTCCGGCTCAGGACAAGGGGAAGGAAGCTGGTGAACACAGCTGGTTTGCCCCCAGTGGGCAAATCAGTGATCATCTCCAGTGCTCCAGGGGATGCGGGGTGGAGGATGTGACCCCCTGCTCCTGGATAGGGTGTCAGATCTCTTATTCAAAGCTGCAGCCAAAATACCTCCCAAGAACAGACATACTTCAAAGTCTCCTGCCTCCCCCGCATCAGAGCAATGCATGCGTCGATGTCCCTTTAAGGGCAGCTCTCCAAGGGGTGCCAGCACCAGATTGTAAAGATGCAGAATGGGCCCCCTCCCCACCAACATAAATAAATCATATTTCCCTGCAGACGCTGTGGCCTATATCTGAATATGCTTTTAATTGCCAAACCGCTGTTTAAATGCTACCAGATGGAACAGGAGGAATGCTCACCATCCCGCTGAGCACCCTGGGGCCAGAATGGCATTGCCACTTCTTTTACAGCCAGGGGATTTGACTTATTTAAAGTTGGACACTGCAAACACGGAAGCCTTGTGATTAGAGACAGGCCTGCCCAAAGTTCTGGATAGGAGCACCACTGAATGCTGCCAGAGCTCAGATCCGGGGTCCAAGCTCCTGGACTTCCAGATCCTCAAAGGTATTTAGGTGCTTAATTCCCATGGGCTCTGGGGCCCAATGAATTATGGATGAAGCAATGAGATGGTAGTTCAAAGCCCATGGGAGTCTTTCCATTGACTTCTATGGGCTTTGGATCAGGCCTTAAATCTTGCAGGGAAATGGACGGCTCTGGGAATTCATGACAGGATACAAAGCCTTTTGTGCCCAGCCTGGCTTTGTAGAGACCCACCTCCCAGTGACAGTCAGTGAACCAGATGCAAAGCCTGTGGAATTCACAAACACCTGACATTCTTAGGCTCCTTTGACAATCCCAGCCACAATGATCAAAGGTCTCGTCTACCTGCTGCCTGCTTGGTGGCGCAGGCCATCAGCCAGCCATCTCAGCACACTGCTACTGGTCAGATGGCACTAATTGGCACAGCCTCCACCCGCCCAGACTCACACATGGGGTGCAATGTGTGACAAAGATGCCAAATGAGAGGCACAGAAAAAAATCAGTGAGGCAGGAGACTGAAAATGCTGCGGGATCCCTTCCTTTACTGCAACCAGCTCCCTCTCCGATCTCTGCACAGTGATCCATTGCTTCTCTTATCACCAAGTCCCCCCAGGCCTCTGAGAGTGAGGGCAAGTTCAGGCTGGTTCTAATTCTAGCCAGCCCAGTTTGCCCACTCCTCCTCCTTGATGCCACCTGCTCGGGGGTCCCCAAGGCACCTTAGACCAAGCTCGGACATCAGGCCGCTAGAGAACTTAGGGGGAGGCCTGACTGCGAGACACTCCTTTGTCCTGACAGGGGAGCACGCAGGGTAGCTCTGTGACTCATTGTGAGGTGTGCCATGCAGATGGGCTTTGAAAGACGTCCGATCCTGCCTTCAGTAACTGGAGGACCACGACCACAACTTGGGATACAGAGGTGGGAGGATACATGTAAGGGAAAGGAAGGGGGGAGGGAGATACTCTACTTTTCCCACAGGACTCCCCCCTTGGAGGTACCCAAGCAGATCAGCCCCTGCTGAGTTATTTCTGTCTCGGTACTGAAATCAAACTAATTAGGGGAGGACAGAAAGGAGGAGCAGGGAGGAACATACAGAGGATGGAGGTGGAGGGAAGGGCACAGACAGATCCTGTTGGAGTTTCTTGTTCAGGGCAATGGACTGATCTCAGTCACTGGCCCCTGCCTCTTCACCCCCTCCCCATCCTCAGCCCTATCACAGAAATACCATCCAAGGAGGTGGTATCAGCATTGCAAAGAGGAGCTTCTTGGCCAAAGACAAGTCCCTCCTGCCCTTGCAGGTCCCCAGAAAGGAGAGGTTTGGAGCAGCTGTCTTTCCCTTCACTGTGGCAAGGGCTTGAATTCTTTCCCTGGGCTCACTGTATCCCTCTCAGAAGGGCTCAGCTGCCCAGCTACGAATTGTTTGGCCCAGAGTGACTCTTTAAACACATGGCTGGGAGAACGTGATGCTCAACGAATGCAAGAGCAGGTAGGGCTTGCTAAAGCCAGGAGTGGGGTAAGTGGGTGCTGATTGATCAAGGCAGCAGCACACCATTCTGCTGATGTGCCTCAACCCTGACCCACAGCCCCCCTTCTAGGCTCGTCTTAGGCTTGCCATACATGCAAACAGTTTGGTCACTGCACCTTTATCCTGACTTGCCTCCTCTTCCCCCCACTACTCCAGTCCTAGGCTCCCGCCACAAACACACAGCTCTTCAAATGGACCTGAATGCTGATCCCCAGCTCTGGTGCTATTCCAGTCCTAGGCTGGCCGGGCACACCCACAGAGCTCTGTCAATGGACCTTGATGCTTCCTGACCTGCAGCCCCTCTGCTGTTCTAGTGTTGGGCTCCTCTACACACACAACTCTGACCGTGTGCCCACATCCTAGCAAGTATTCGCAAAGCACCACAGCTGCTGTAAATCCTTCACTTCTGCTTCAGCAGCTGCTGGGATATGGGGCGTTAACAGTTTGGTGAGCAACAAGAGGCAGGGCCGGCTTCATGACCCATGGTGCCCGATTGGAATACTTGGCGTCGATCTGGGGCTTCGGCAGCACTTCAGCGGCGGGGAGTCCGCTCCGGGTCTTCAGCAGCACCGAAGGACCCCCTACTGCTGAAATGCCACCGAAGACCCCCAGAGCGGACCCCCCGCTGCTGAAATGCTGCCAAAGACCCTCAGAGCAGGGCCCTCTTAGGCGTGGGCACGGGGCCCTCTTCAGCGTGGGGCCCAATTCCAGGGAATCGGGGGAATTGGCGTAAAGCTGGCCCTGGCCAGAGGAACAGGCAGAGATCTGGGTTGCAGACTGGAGACCATCAGCACACTTGGTAAGGAGTACTGCATGATATGAGAGATCTAGATGGCATCTGCTTGTTAATAAGCCCCTCCACATGCTAGTCCTTGTCACTGCTCCCCATAGCACATGCAAGCCCAGCAAACAGCTCTTGATTTGGTCTTTTGGGCCATTGTGAGGAGAAGGAGGAAAGAAAAGGCTGCCAGCCTCAATCAGCCAGGGAGTTCCCAGGTGTGATTTCCAGACTGGCACCTGGGAGTGAGGCTGCGTTGCTCTGCAAGAGGGGTTCTTGGGGCAGGTTTTCTGACAAGCGCCAAGCCAGACTGACAAGGGCTCAGCACAGTCACAAGCAGGGCAGGTTTTCTACAGGGCTCCACTTCTCCCATGAACGCAGCCTGCGGAGCACTTTGGAAAAGTCTGTGCTGGAAGGGATGGATCCTTCCCAGTGATGCGATGGGAGTCTTGCCATTGACTAAAAGAGGAGCCTAAAAGCAAGAGAGGGAGTTGCATTCTCAGCTGACTCTCCTACTCCTGCCTGGGGTTCTCATGCATCACCCCTCTTCCTTCCTTTCCCTCCTAAAAACTCACTTCTTCCACAGAGTTTAGTTGCCCTCAAGATTGTCCCTATTCGGCAAAGCACTTCCACATTGAGGGACTTCAACGTGTTGAAAGCAAAGCATCTGCTTAAGGCCCTGATCCTCAAAGGTATGTAGCCACCTAATTCATGTCACTTTCCACGGGAGCGAGGAACTGAAATACCTTTGAGGAGCCAGGCCTAAGTGCCACGCTGGATCAAGTCCTAAGGGAGGAGCAGAAATGCTAATGATCTTTCACCTTCTCCATTTCCCCTTCTCAAATAAGATGTGGCCAAGCCACTTCTGTTCACCACAGTCTAGAGGAGGAGATGAAATATCAGCTGCAGTTAGCTCAGGACAAGAACCCAGGACAAGGCTGTTTGGATCTGTAGTTGTTTGCCATGGGATACAGTTAGAGCTCATCATGTGCTGTGCTAGAGCCCAGGGGATTTCAATAGATCGGAGTTAAAAGTGAGCTGATGTTTATCTCAAGTCAGGGTCAGATGGCTATACCTAGAGAGAGATGAAAACTCAGCACTCCATGAAGCTTGAATCAATCAGGGGTCCCAGGTGGTGGTAGTAGCTGAGGATCTGGAGTGCTGGAGACAGGGAGAGCCCCCAGCATGATCAGTCAGGAGAGGATGAAGTCCCAGTGGAACTGATGCAGATTTTGGATCCAGACATCAGAACCCTTACTTGAGCATGGGTAGGGGTTTTTGTAGAGAAACACTGGTTCAAGGGAGAACATTAGATTTGTTTATATGTAAGGTTCAAGGTCGTATACCAAAGTTGTTTTGTTCAGGCTAGACAATAGGAACTGATCATTCCTGGCTATGGGCGGTGTTCCTTCCAGGGAGCTCACAATGCAATTAGGCAGCTTCAGTATTTCAGATACCAGTAAAGGATTTATTACTGGAATTGGTCTGATAACTACTGAGCTGGGTGTGTATAGGTGTGGGTTGATTAACATCTGGAGCAGAGATCCCCCATCATGCAGTGCTTCCCCGCTTTTTTGGTCCCAGAGTTCAGTGCAGTTCCTGTGTTGGATTCCCTGTTCTCCATTCTGTATGCTAATGCAGATGCCTTCCTGTCCCATCTTCGATGCAAATGAGGCTAGGGGAGTTTCCTGAATCCTGTCACCCTTGTCCGGAGGGGTTTAGGTGTGTCTCCCACTGTCTTTTCATTGCTTTTTGTAAGTCTTTCTTTGGTTCAAGCAGAGGCTTGGGGGGCAGGAGGGAGGTGTCCTTCGTGAGTCAGACAGGTTGGATAGTGCACCCTGTTTCCCAAGAACACAGAGCTGACAGGTAACAGTTACATACTGACTCTAGCTGAGGAAGAACATCCCAAGCTTCAGAGACTTTCCAGTTGAAATCCTGGACAAGGCCCTACTTGTAACCCCAACAGACCCTGCTCATCTGCGGGTGGGATTGAACCTGGGACCTCTGGAGCTTAATGCATGAGCCAAAAGCCAACTGGCTGTTAGCTAAGCCAGTAGAGCAAACTCATTAATCTCTCTCTCTAAGACCAGGTCCACACTACAGCGTTAAATCGATTTAAACAGTGTTAAATCGATTTAACGCTGTAACCGTCCACACTACAAGGCACTTAAAATCGATTTTAAGGGGTCTTAAAATCGATTTCTGTACTCCAGCTAAACGAAAGGAGTAACCCTAAAATCGATATTACTAAATCGATTTAGGGTTAGTGTGGACGGATATCGAAGTTATTGGTCCTATTCTTTTACTGAGCTACCCAGAGTGCACCGCTCCGGAAATCGATGGTACCCTGGGACCATGGATGCACACCACCGAAGTAATGTGCCCTAGTGTGGACGCGTAAAATCGATTTTATAAAACCTGTTTTATAAAATCGATTTTACTAATATTGATTTAAAGCTGTAGTGTGGACGTAGGCTTAGTAGTTTCAGTGCCACTAGATGGGGCAGAACACCATGTGACATTGTGCAGTCTATACGGGTTTATAAAAATATGGTAATAAGTGAACATAATGTAACTGGAATATGCTTCATGCAAAAGGTCTCCTGTAAGGTATCATTACAAAGCTTATAATCTACTAAGTGTGATCATCCTATTGGTATAAATGTACCACTCTTGTATCTGGGAATAGAAATATGAAATATAACTCTGAGGGCCTATTGTAATTATGCAAAGTGTGGGCCATTAATGGTGGTTTGGAATCTTAATGGCTCTCATAAACCAGGACAATTAACTGGGGCTCTGTTTGCAAGCCAGCCTTTCTGTGAGTCAGGCTGGGAGGAATGAAGGCTTGGGGGTCTTATAGTGACATGTGATCATGTCACATGAACTGGAATTCATCTTTAACCTGGTGCTTTTCCAGTGAAGGGAGGTGGAAACCCAGAGAGAGACAAAGGATTCCTGCCTTATGCAAAAAATATATAAAGGGCTGGAACAGAACAAAGGGGAGAGAGGAGCCATCATGAAGGATCCCCTAGCTATCACCTGAGTTGGAACAAGAGCTGTGCCAGGGAAAAGAATTGTGCCCAGGCCTGGAAGGTGTCCAGTCTGAGAAAAAAAACTTACTGAAGCATCTCTAAGGGTGAGATTATTTGTATTCAGTTTGATTAGACATAGATTTGCACATTTTATTTTATTTTTCTTGGTGACTTACTTTGTTCTGTCTGTTACTACTTAAATCCTACTTTCTGTATTTAATAAAACCACTTTTTACTTATTAACTAACTCAGAGTATGTATTAAAACCTGGGGGAGCAAACAACTGTGCATATCTCTCTATCAGTGTTATAGAGGGCAAACAATTTATGAGTTTACCCTGCATAAGTTTTATACAGGGTAAAACAGATTTATTTGCATTTAGACCCCATTGGGAGCTGGGCATCTGAGTGCTAAAGACAAGCACACTTCTGTGAGCTGTGTTCAATAAACCTGCAGCTTTGGGGCAGGTAATTCAGATCCTGGGTCTTTGTTGGAGCAGATGGGAGTATCTGGCTCAGCAAGACAGGGTGCTGGAGTCCTGAGCTGGTAGGGAAGACAGGAGCAAAGGTAGCCTTGGCACATCAGTTGGCAGCTCCCAGGCAGGTTTCTGTGATCCAACCCATCACGCACCACACCCAGGAGGTGTATGGGTTACATACTTCCCCTAGCTGAGGAAGCACATCCTTAGCTTCAGAGACTTCCTAGTTGAAATCCCAGATGAGCATCCACTTGTAACACTGACAGACCCTGGTCATCGTCAGATGGGATCGAACCTAGGACCTCTGGAGCTTAGTGTATGAGCCTCTACCGCATGAGCTAAAACCCAACCGGCTGTTAGTTAAGGCTATAGAGCAAATTCTCTCTCTCTCAGTTAAGGGTCTGTCTACACTGCAGTTCAAGGGGTGATTGAATCGCAGGTAGATAGACCTATGCTAACTTAACCCATGTTAGCATGGCCTAAACAATAAGGTGAGTACATACCCAGTCTCCGTCATACTCGTACAGCCCACAGTGAAGCCTGTGCCACCCCGTCTACACAGCTATATTTTAGCCGTGCTAGCATGGGTGGAGTTAGTGTGAGTATGTCTGCCTGGGCTGCAATCACATCTCAGACATACCCACAGTGGGTTTAAATGAGTCTTTCTAGATGCCAGGCTTTGTGCTGTCCCTCTACACAAGGATGAATTTACTCTCAGCCCAGATCTTCAAAAAACAGTTGGCCAAGGACAGGGTAAAGGACAGGATACACGCTCTAAATGCTGTGGCTAAATGACAAGTGGCTTGTTTAGCTTTCATAGCAATTTGCTGCATATTTTTCCAGAAAGTGCGAACCCATTTTTGCTCAGAATTGATGCTCCCAGTTGAAAAATGTAAATCAGTTGAGAAAAAATGCAAATTGGCCTTTCACAAGTTGATGTCTGGTGCCTCCTCTGAAGGAATTGCTTGCTAGCTCTAATTGTTTTGCCCAAGAGTTTAATGATGCCATTAATAATTAATTGTTCCTTACTCTTGCTTATTTATTACATTGCATTTTAGCTATTTTTGGCATCTCCTGTATCACCCTTCCTCCCCTCCCCCTTCAGCTTTTACCTGGCTGGAATTTGTAAGAAAAGCAAAATGCAGAAAGCTGTTAACTGCCCTGCCTTGCTAGACTTTTGGTCTCATTTCATTGTCTTGAAAAATGTCAGATCGCTTCCCAGTGCAGGTCAGCGAGTGGCAGTTTTCACAGGGAAGAGGTGATCATGATGAGTTCAATAATGCATCAGCTTCCTCAGTTCTTTCCCAATGGTGTTATGCAACAAGACAAAAGATGCAAGGAAACTCCTGGATATAAGAAAAGGGAGGAAGCATTACACTAAGAAGTTATGTGCTAAGCATTGATGCTATTAATTGTTTCTGTGCCCATAAGCTTTTAAATATATAAAATATTTCCACAATGTCATTCATGTATTTCACAATGTCATTGTTCAGAAAGGCCCTGATCCTGCAAAGCACTTTAGCATGTGCTTGAGTATGTGTGCTCCCATGCTTTCTCTTGTGTGTAATTCCATTAATTTCAGTAGGGCTACTCACATGATCGATGTTACCCACATACTTAAGAGCTTTGTAAGATCTGGAGCTAAAAGCAAGTTGTGTTTAACAATGTAATTCAGAACATTGTTAAACACAACTTGCTTTTAGCTCTGAATTATTGCTCAGCTGTCATGCTCCACTACAGTAGGATAAAGCAGATGGGTCTTGTCTTGCTGTTATGTGTGGGGAAACAGTCATTGATGTGGGGGTATCATAGTATAATTCCCAAATCTGGACCTTAGCATCCAGGATATGGGTACTAGCATGAATTCCCCTAAGCTTAATTACCAGCTTAGGTCTGATAGGCTGCCACCAATCAGGACTTAGAGTAGAGCGCTTGATAGACTCTGGTCTCCCCCAAAAACCTTCCCTGGGGGTCCCAACACCCAAATTCCTTGAGTCTCACAACAAAGGGAAATAAACCATTCCCTTCCCCCTCCCTTCTCCCTCCCAGCTCCTTCCCGCCCTGGGAACACTAGGAGATCACCTGATTCAACTTTTTGAATCACCACACCGAGAGGAGTGTTACCTTCCCCCTCCCTTCTTCCCCCTCACCCAGAGGCCATACAGATTCAAGCTGCATGAATCTAACACAAAGATAAAAGTTATCCTTCCCTTCTCCCCACCAATTTCTTGGTGAATACAGACACAATTCCCTTGAACCTTAACTAGGAGAAAAAAAATTAAACAGGTCTTAAAAAGCAAACTTTTTATAAAAAAGAAAGAAAAAGTAAAAGGTTTATCTCTGCACTTTAGATGGTAAAAAGGTACAGGGTCTTTCAACTTATAAACAATAGAAAGAAACTTTCTCCAGCAGAAACACAATTTAAGCTACTTCCAGCAAGTACACATATGTAAATGAAAAAAAAAAACAAATTAAAAGACTATGACCGCCTTTTCTTACTTACAATTCTGAATAGATAAGAGACTGTAGCAGGGAGATTGGCAGAAACCTGGTTGCACCTCTAGTCCCATCCAGGACCCAGAGAGAACAAAGCCAAACCCCAAACCCCCAAACAAAGGCTTCCCTTCCATGAGGTTTGAAAGTATATTGTCTTCTGATTGGTCCTCTGGTCAGGTGTTTGGGGTCCCTGTTTGTTAACCCTTTACAGGTAAGAGAGAGATGTTAACCCTTAACTATCTGTTTATGACAGGGGGCAAGAGCCCTAATAGTCTGCCCCACACACCTTTGCCCTGCTTGGCCTTCTGTTGGAAAGTTGCAATGAAAGAGGCTGCTTTTGACTTTTCAAAGGTGGCCTTGTAAAATCTCCCTTGCTGCAAATGCTACAGCCTGATGCATTGGTAACTTGGGATCTCCTGCAGGGGGAAAGCAACTCTGTGGTGTGGGGGCAGGAGTAATGCTTTTTGGGGGGACAGATTGCAAAGTGGTCATGGGAGCCCTCTACTGCTTCTGGAGCATTTCAGGTTGGGGTTAAGCTCTCAGCATGGGAGGATGATGTGATTGGAGTCAATGCATTGTAACAGGATGCCATGATCTCAGCTCCAGAGCCTCCACTCCCAAAGAATATCATCTACACCAGGGCTGGTGCAAACATTTAGGCGACCTAGGCGGTCACCTAGGGCACTAGGATTTGGGAGGCGCCATTTTCTTCGGCAGCGACCGGATCTTCGGCCACCCCAGTCGCTGCCGGTATTTGGGCTGAGGGAGCTGCGGTAGGGGAGTGTGGGAAGGGCTGCCTGCAGCAAGTATGGCGGGAGGCTGCACGCAGGGGAACTCCCTGCTCCAGCTCACCCCTGTCCCACCTCCTCCCCGAGCACGCTGTGACTGCTTCAATTCTTCCACCTCTCAGGCTTGCAGTGCCTAAGCTGATTGGCGCTGCAAGCCTGGGAGGCAGGAGAAGTGAAGCGGCAATGGCATGCTTGGAGAGGAGGCAAGGCAGGGGTGAGCTGGGGTGTGGGGGGGTGCCTCAGGGCGGAGGGGGGGTTCGGAGCTGCTGCAGGGGGGGCACCTCAGGGTGGGGACGCGGGGGGGGAGGGGAGGGCGCAAGATGGAAGTTTCGCCTAGGGCGCGAAACATCCTTGCACCGGCCCTGATCTACACTAACTGAAACACTTAATGAAAACCAGATCTTGACAAATTAGTGAACTGGTCTGAAATCAATACAACGAAATTCAATAGAGACAAGTGCAAAATAATACATTTAAGAAGGAAAAATCAAATGCACCACTACAAAATAACTGGCTAAGTAGTAATCTGCTGAAAAGGATCTCGGGGTTATAGCAGATCACAGACTGAACATGAGTCAACAGTGTGATGCAGCTGCAAAAAAGGTGACTATCACTCTGGGGAGCATTAACAGGAATGTTGCGTGTAAGACATGGGAGGTAAATGTCCTGCTCTACTTGGCACTAGTGAGACCTCAGCTGGAGTACTGCAGCCAGGTCTGGATGCCCACTTCAGGAAAGATGTGGACAAATTGAAGAGAGTCCAGAGGACAGCAACAAAAATGATTGAAAGTTTAGAAAACCTGACCTATGAGGAAAGGTTAAAAAAACTGGGCATGTTTAGTTTCAAGAGACTCGGGGGAGGGGGGTGATAATAGTTTTCAAACATGTTAAGGAGTGTTGAGGATGGTGATCAATTGTTCTCCATGTCCACTGAAGCAATGGGCTTAATCTGCAGAAAGGGAGATTTACATATTAGGAAAAACTTTCTAGCGCTACCAGCAGTTAAGCTCTGGAACAGGCTTCCAAGGGAGGTTGTGGAAACTCTGTCACTGGAGCTTTTTAAGAGCGGGTTAGACAAACACCTGTCAGGGATGGTCTAGGTTTACTTGGTCCTGCCTCAGCACAAGGGGACTGGACTTGATGACCTCTTGAGGTCCCTTCCAGCCCTACATTGCCCTCATTCTGTGATTTTACCTAAATGAACAGAAATCATTCAAGGTAAAGACCTGTGCATCACTGGGGAAAGTTTCACAAGAAGTTATGCTCACCCTGACATGTCTAGCCACTCTTATTCAGCATGCAAGAACAAGGGGCATTCAACAGTACTGAATGGCAATGCATTTCACATTTGAGACAAGGGAATTTTTTTTTACACATGCATAAGTGACCTGGGGAACTTCCTGCCACTTGATATCATTGAATCAAAGTGCTGAGTAGGACTTTTAAAAGGCTCAGGCAGGTACATGGATAATGAGAACATCCCATTACAATAAATTATTATACTATTAAACTATTATAAGGTATTTAAACCCGCCTGCTTCAGGACATCACCCAGCTGGGGTGAGGAAGCCACTTCACCCCATAGGAAGATTATTCCATAATTATCTACTAGAGGAGTTTCTTGCAGCTTCCTCTGTAGCAGCTGGTGCTGTCCATTTTTGGAGACAGAGGGCTGGACTAGATGCACTTGGTCTGATCCCCTCTGGCAATTCCTGTGCTCTTGTGCCTGGGTCTGGCTCCTCCCTGCAGCTGAATAGCTTGCACTGGGATTCAGGGTGGCATGATTTCCCCTGCACTGAGGCTTTTGCTGTCTTCCAGCTCCACTGCAATGAGCCCATAGTCACAAGTTCATCCTGCATTCCTCTATCGCCTGGGTTCTTGTAAACATGCTCCTCCCACCCAAGGCCGCTGCTTATAAAAGGAAGAAGAATGCAGCTAAACACCCTCTCTCCCCCCCCCCAGTTTCCTGACAAGCCAATAAATGCCTCACTCCCAACAATGCCTCAGCAACGCCAAGAGTTTAGCTGTTTGTTTTTTTTAATTTAAAAAGGGAACCACTATTTCTCTGTGTATGTCAGCCAGGCCAAGGAAGCAGCTTTGGTGTGGACATGCTTGATCTTTTATACTGAAGAGTGCAGCCTGGGTAAATTGTTTGTAATGAGGCTGGAACTGCTGGCAAAATTTGGGGCAATTCTTTTCTGGCTTGCTGTGATCGCCCCACCCCCTGCTTCCCCACAAGGAGTTGCAGACACAAGCTGTTTTCCGAGAGGGTGGTGGGGGAGGTGAGGAGGGAGGAAGCAAAACTGTGCTTTCCATGTGGGAAGCATGCAAGGCACAGTATGACTGAAAGGGGGCACTGATGAGATGTGTGTTACTTCAGAGACCTCTCCCATGGGGAGAAGTGGGTATTTATTTTCTACCTCCCCCACACCCTGCTTTATTTGTCAGATAGCCCTCCTCCCCAAAAAAGTATCAGACATGACACAGACCCTGCAAATACACCACTCTCCCTCATATATACTATGACCCTCACTTGAGCAAAAGGGATTTTAAATATGTAAGCAATAAAATTCATGGCAAGGTGTAAGGTCATCAGTATTGTCAG
The DNA here is from genome assembly GCF_007399415.2 of Gopherus evgoodei. NCBI lineage: Eukaryota > Metazoa > Chordata > Testudines > Testudinidae > Gopherus > Gopherus evgoodei. The sequence goes on along the minus strand of NC_044330.1, from coordinate 66,623,038 downwards.
CCCCAAGAATTTGTAAATCCTGAATCAGGCTATGAAAAATCCTGAGATTGGCTTCAAAATCATGAGATTTTTTTTAAAAATATGATATGTCTTTTCCCTTTACTGTCTGGTTTCTGCACCTTTAGGCTGAACCTGAACCAGGTTTCTAAGATCTTCTCCATGACCATCAGGCCTAGAAACGTATTTTGATAAAGTAAACGAAAACAGTCTCAACTAATCATGTGACTCCAGGATCTGGGGCTTGAACAATAACTATTGCAAGAGCTGGCAGCGCTGGGCTGTAGCTGTTCATCAAATAACTTTGCTGAGTTACAAGGTGAGAGGCAAAGCTGCCTCCAGCTGTATGGAGTTCCAGTGCAGTTGCTCCTATTATCACAATCCCCCCTCCGATCCACTTCCTTTCAGTCTCTCATCAGCATTTTCCTTAGATTGCACCTGGGTCCCTGTGCAATGCTTTGTAGTAGTACCATTGTACTGCAAGGTCTGACACAAGAGGCGGACAATGCCAGCCTGTTGGTGTAGCAGACAGGAGATGCTACACAGGCCTTCTCTTGATCCTATAAGAACTTAGATGTGTATCATGGAAATTAGATGATAAAACTCTCCTAGGCGGAATGCTGAAACTTCTACAGTAAAATGAGAAACACTCTTAAGTCATTGCCAAGAGGCTGGAATGTGTTTGATAGTTTATACCTGGTGTCATTCTTGGCTCTTCTCAGGTTATAACCAGAGACTGTCTAACATCCCAGTTCCCAACCCCAACCCATCTGTCTAAAATCCTGTGGAGAACACCATGTTTCCTCAGATACATCATATTCCTGGAGGAAAAAGGGGTCTCACTTTCATGATCTACTGAGGGTATATTTCTGACCATAAAACTTCTTCAGCTGAAGTAGCATCTGTGATGCTGCCTACCCAGGTGCCAGCTCAGGATAGGACTGTAGGCTAATTAACTCATATGCTAATAGAAATCAAAGGAGTGTCAAGAGATAGTGTAGTGTCTGGCCAATTCACTCGTGTGTTAGTTTAGTTCAAAGGAAATGTTAAGGGTATTATCTTCACTTATCTATAACCTGTTGATTGCGGTCACATTATATTATGTATACCCCTGTAGCTAGTTAACCCTAGATCAGAAGTGCATGCTAGTGTTCCAATGAGAATGTGCATGATGTGTAAACTTCATGAAAAGTAATGGAGGATTGTTGTTCGCTATTACCTTACCCATCAAATGTGATTAGAGCCCTGAAAATGTAAAGGAAGAAGAGTGCTAACTTCAAAGCAAGGGCCATTGTGTTCGACAATGGAAATTCACCGGCCCACATGTCTGAAGACTGTCAGATTGTCTTCTGTGAACAGAAACTATAAATACTGATCCAAAGGACTGTTTGGATTCTAACAGGGCGGAATAGCTAGACAAGAAGACGGAGATCCTTAGAGTTATACTGGGTAACCTTGAAAGACTTTGGGGAAACTAGCAGATTACTACATCTCTGCTACCATTTTGGACTTACAAACTTTGATTCACCTGTTTTACCTGCTTTAACCTCTCAATAACCCTCATTTATTTTCTTGGCTAATAAATCTTTAGTTTACTAAGAATTGGCTGCGCAGTGTTGATTTGGTGTGAGATCCAGAGTACCAAATTGATCTGGGGTAAGTGACTGATCCTTTGGGATGGGGAGGAACCTGATGTGGTGTAATTTTTGGCTTATATGACCTTTTATCATCAGTTTGTCTGGGTGGCAAGTTAGGCTTGAAAGCCAAAGGAGACCGTCTGTGACTCTGTGGTAAGACTGGTATAGTGATGCAGTTCATGTGTGTTGCTGGCTTAGTGAAATCTAATTATAGAACATACCACAAGTTTGGGGTGCCTGTTTTCTGATCGGAGATTGGCACTCACAGCTGTGAGCCACTGCAGACAGCGTGACAGCATCCCCAAGTCCCATGGTCCAGATGGGACTGCTACATAGCAACACAGGGAAAACAGTTTTCAGAATGGAGAGAGGTAAATAGTGGTGTCCCCCGGGGTCTGAACTGGGGGACCTGTGCTGTTCAACATATTCATAAATGATCTGGAAAAAGGGGTAAACAGTGAGGTGGCAACAGAGGTGAAAGTAAGCCGGTGCGGTCCGGTACGGCATACTGGCAAGAGCCAGTACGCCGTGCTGGACTGCATCGACTTCCATGGCGGGGATTGAAAGGGCTCTGGGCTGCCTGCAGCTGCAGGCAGCCCAGAGCCCTTTGAATCCTGGCCATGGCTGAGATTTAAAGAGCTCATAGCTCCCCGCTGCGGGCAGCCCAGAGCCATTTAAATTCTGGCCGCGGCTGAGATTTAAAGGGCTCAGAGCTCCCTGCCGCTGCGGGCAGCCCAGAGCCCTTTGAATCCCGGCCATGGCTCCGGCAGCTGGGCAGGGGCGGGGATTTAAAGGGCTCAGAGCTCCCCGCGGCTGCGGGCAGCCCAGAGCTCTTTGAATCCCGGCCACGGCTCTGGCGACCGGGCTGGGATCAGGATTTAAAGGGCTTCGGGCTTCCCTCAGCGGCAGGAGCTCTGGGCCCTTTAAATCCCTGACCCAGCCCCGCAAAGCTCAGGGTTCCCCCTGGCGGCCAGAGCCCCAGGCCCTTTAATTTGTCCCTGAGCTCCGGGGGCTCCCAGCCACCTCTGCAGCTGGGAGACCCTGGTTGATTTAAAGGCTCTGGGTCTCCCAGCCACAGCTGGTTCCCCAGGGCCTTTAAATCTTGAGAAGCTATGCCTCTTGCAGATGAGGCCACGCCCCCCTCAGGACTCCAGCAGTACCGTTAAGTCCTGTAAGTTACTTTCACCCCTGGGTGACAAAATTTGCAGATGGTACAAAACTATTCAAGATAGTTATGTCCCAGGCAGACTGGGAAGAGTTACAAAGGGATCTCACAAAACTGGGTGACTGGGCAACAAAATGGCAGATGAAATTCAATGCTGATAAATGTAAAGTAAACCACCCTGTAAAACATAATCCCAAGTATACATATAAAATGATGGGGTCTAAATTAGCTGTTACCACTCAAGAAAGAGATCTTAGAGTCAATGTGGATAGTTCTCTGAAAACATCCATTCAACGTACAACGGCAGTCAAAAAAGTGAACAGAATGTTGGGAGTCATTATTGCTATTATATAAATCCATGGTACACCCACATCTTGACTACTGCGTGCAGATCTGGTCGCCCCATCCGAAAAATAAAAGGTATATTGGAAAAGGTTCAGAAAAGGGCAACAAAAATTATGAGGGGTATGGAACAGCTTCCGTATGAGGAGAAATTAATAAGACTGGGACTTTTCAGCTTGGAAAAGAAACGACTAAGAGGGGATATGATTAAGGTCTATAAAATCATGACTGGTTAGAAGAAAGTAAATACAGAAGTGTTATTTACTCCTTCTCATAACACAAGAACTAGGGGTCACCAAATGAAATAATAGGCAGCAAGTTTAAAACAAACCAAAGGAAGTATTTCTTCACACAATGCACAGTCAACCTGTGGAACTCTTTGCCAGAGGATGTTGTGAAGGCAGGGCCGACTCTAGCAATTTTGCCACCTCAAGCACGGCGGCACACTGCGAGGGGCGCTCTGCCACTCGCTGGTCCCGCAGCTCTGGTGGACCTGCCACAGGCGTTTCTGCGGCGATCAGCTGGTCCCGCGGCTCCGGTGGACCTGCCGCAGGTGTTTCTGTGGAGGGTCCGATGGTCCCGCAGCTCTAGTGGAGCTGCCGCAGGCATGTCTGTGGCAGGTCCACCGGAGCCGCCTGCCGCCCTCCCAGCAACCGGCAGAGCGCCCCCCGTGGCGTGCCACCCCAAGTACGCGCTTGGAGTGCTGTGGCCTGGAGCCGGCCCTGTGTGAAGGCCAAGACTATAACAGTGTTCAAAAAAGAACTAGATAAATTCATGGAGGATAGGTTCATCCATGCCTATTAGCCAGGATGGGCAGGGATGGTGTCCCTAACCTCTGTTTGCCAGAAGCTGGGAATGGGCGACAGGGAATGGATCACTTGATGATTATCTGTTCTGTTCATACCCTCTGGGGCACCTGGCATTTGTCACTGTCAGAAGACAGGATACTGGGCTACATGGACCTTTGGTCTGACCAAGGCCTTGGCTACACTGGTGCTTTACAGTGCTGCAACTTTCTCGCGCAGGGGTGTGAAAAAAACATCCCTGAGTGCAGTAAGTTGCAGCGCTGTAACCGCCAAGGTAAACAGTGCCCCAGCGCTGGAAGTGTGGCTCCCAGAACTGTAAGCTAATCCTCTCAGGGAGGGGGAGCACCTGCAGCACTGGGAGAGCTCTCTCTCAGCGCTGGCACTGCGACCACACTCGCACTTCAACGCCCTGCCGCGGGAGCACTCCCGCAGCAGCGCTTTGGAGTTTCAAGTGTAGCCAAGCCCCCAGTATGGCATTCTTATGATGAAATGGAATCTGTGCAGGATTCCAATCAGTGCAGAATATAGCCTGCCCACCTTCTCATCACTCAAGGGTGTATCTGGTACTTCACTGGTACTGCACTTGATCATTGCTGAAAGGCTATGTGGTTATACTGGATACCTGCATGTTTGTGGCATGCTGGGAAGTCACAGTGATGTAAGCTACAGCTTCAACCACACAGGAAGTGATAATTTACCTGGGCAATGTCACAGCATTAAATGCTCCAATGCAACCCAATGAAAATACTCTGTAATATGATGAGCTCTTTGTGCGTTGTGGATTTATACCAGATACACATACCATTCGGGGGCCAATTTTAGTTTTCCATTCTCTCCCATCTTATTTATAGATCTGGGCTGAGGTTCTCAAAGCCGAATCTAGAACTTGTCAGAACTTTGGGTTTTTTAGGCATGGAAAATTTAAACTTACCAAAAAATTCAAAACCAAAATATTTAGGTCTAAATCTGAAATATTCCGTTTGATAGCTGCTGTGGTGTCTCATGGGAGTTGTAGTCCAGGTGCTTCATGCTCCTCTTCTCCTCCATAGGCTGGGACCTTTGTTGGACTACACCTCCAATGATGCACCATGGTCTTCCCTCCTGGTGAAAGGAAGTGGTATATTGTGGGATTTCTATGGCCATGGTGTATCATGGGAGAAGTAGTCTGGCAAGGGAGCCCAGCCCATAGCAGAGAATGAGAACATGAGGCAACCCCAACTACAACTCCCATGAAGCATCCTGTGGAATTTCCAAATCAAAAAATTTCAGATTTTAGACAAAAAAGCAAAATCTTTTCAGTTTTTAGCATGTAGTTCTTTGACCAAAAACATATAAATAAACTCCATGAAAAGCAGAGGCATTTTGCAAAATCATTTGTTTAGTCAATAATGCAATTTTCTGTTGAAAATCATTTTAGATGGAAAATTTTTGAACAGTCCAGCTGAATCTAGGAGATTTAGATGCACAGTTGCCATTTGCTTCAACAAGAACTATGTGTCTAAATCCCATGTTCAGCTTTGAATAGCTCAGCTCTAATACCCAATCATTTTGAAAAAAAAGAGCTGGGAAGGGACTGGAATTAGGTTTCATCACTGGCTGCATTTATTAACCCCGGGAGCTCCGATCAAAGTCATGCTGTCATAAAGGCAGGAATGTCCATATTGCTTGTGCGTAGGTTTGTCCCTACAGACACAACCCGAACCAATATCAGTTTCTTCCTTCCCATCCTGACTCAAATATTTTCACTTTGAGGATTTGTACAGCTCCTTTCATGCACATTTCGCCCTTGATTGACCTGGGAACAAGCAGGCCTCTGCCTGTGGAGCACCAATTCCTGGAATGACGCATTGACCAAGAAACCACTGCTCTTTGTTTTGAATACATGGACCAATCCCTGTTGTCGACTACCCCTGAGTGACCTAGGTAAAGTCAATGAGGTCAGACAGGATGCAAATCAGTTAGTCCCAGTGTCGTCAAATAGCTGGTTTAAAGTAAGAGGCTCTCACAAGTCCCTCTTCAAAGAGGGCTCAAGCCTGCAAGATGCTGAGCTGCTATTGGCCATCAATGAGGGCCGAGGACACCCAGCACCTGGAAGACTGGCCCATCATGGACAGGATGCAGGGGAAGGTGCCTCTTGTGGCTGTGGAAGCCAGTGGGAGGCTTCAGTCCTGGGTGGTGGGAGGCTTCAGTCCCAGCCCCTCCCCTCAGACGTGGTATTTTTTCAGTAGTTCGCTTTGCCACTGCCGCTTTTTGTTGGGGAAGGAGACAGGGATCTTGATCTTTCTGAAGTCTTCGATGCACTTCCCCAGCTCCGACTCCAGTGCCCTCCTCTCCTCACTGATGGGAGGTGCCTCAGGGCATCTCTCCACCCCGTTCTCCTGGATGTTCAAGTGGTCACTGTTCCTCCTCTGCCCCATCTGCTTCACCTCCTCCAGGAATTTGAGGGAGTTGGAGAAATCCAGGGTGTTAGGCTGAGGCGGACATTCCTCTGGCAACTCTGGCCAGGGCAAGGAGGCTGTGGGGCTGGGGTCACCAGCTTCCGACTGGGGACTTTTGTCTGGGAGACTGCCTCCAGTGGCCAGAGCCAGGTCAGGTTCACAACGGCTGTCCAAGCTGGAAGTCGAAAAGTCGTAGCTGCTGTCCATGCCGGTCGAGTCCTTGTGTGTCTCCAGGGTTGGGTTTGGCTCTTCTGTCACCGTTGGAGCACTGTCTGCTGCTGGCACTAGAGGGGAAAAATCAGAGACTGACATTAGGGATAAGTGGCTGCCATAAGGGCACATTCAATATTATGGGCCAAATTTGGTGCCCCGATATGCCACACAACCACACTGAGCTCAGTGGAAGCCCCAGAAGCCAGCACAGAGTTTAGCTCTTTTGCTGCCATTCCTTCAGCTACTGCTCTGAGGGGAAGAGAGCACAAGGAAAGTGCTGACGTATGGCTAGCTGTCATTAACGTACAGTGTTTAATCCTTTATTTAACCATTTCCTTTGGCTTCTCAGTTCATCCCACCTCCCTCCCACCTCCGCCTTTTCTCTCAACTGCACACAGAAAGAGATCAATCCACATGCTCCCCGTGCTCGGTGGATCACAGCTAGGGAACCACTGCTGTAGGCCAAATACAACCAAATAGCGACCGTAGCATGAAATCCAGACCCAACTGACAAAACTCTCATTTACCTCAGTGGGGACTGAGTTTTACCCATAATCCTTGCTGAGAGGGGAGATTCAGTTGGTAACAGAGCCCTATACAAGTGCTTGGCTGTTTTTTATTTTCTATACCCCCTGGTCAAACCCCACAAGATGGGACATATTCAGCATGGTGTGTAGAGCTGGGCTCAGCTCTTGCTTTGAAACAGGAATTGGGTTACATGTTGGGCCATGTTCATGAATCATTCAGCAAGCCTGAGGCTAAATACTGGGCAAACCTGGAAGCTGATCTATGGCTTAGGGTGGAAATTTTGTAAAGCTCACTGGTTTCAAAGGTTTTGGGACACTGAACACTGCCATTGTTAGGAGCTGAGTGAAACTTGTTATAAACTGAGTTAAAACACCATTGAGATTGGTAGGGGAGTACTCACCCTTCAGTTAACATAACTATAAGCATAAACCCCCACTTAAGAAAAAAGATGTGGGTGAACCCACCCAGGAGCTTTTGGCTGAATATTGTTTTGGGTAGGAGTGGGGGTGGGGGGAAGAGATCACACAGAAACTGCGATCAGGCAAGAACAGAGAGAGAGAGACTGAGGCGAGTTAATAAAGCCAAGCAGGACCCTGTAAGCACAGTGTGACTCTGGAAAAAACTAGAGCGAGAGCTTTGGTGTTGACTAACGAGGCTTGGAAGCTGTAAGCCAAAGAACTGCTGCTTTGTTCTTGGTTCCTTCTGCATTCAGAGACACAGGACTTTGTACACTCTTTGTAAATAAACAAGACTGCATCAAAGAAAACAGCAGCTGCCATCAACTTCTATTTCCAACTGGAATGTTCCCAGGGCCCCAAACTTCGACTAGCTGCCCAGGTCGAAAAGTGGTAACAATATTCAGCATGATGCGCAGAGCTCAGCTCTTGCTTTGAAACAGGCTTTTTGTTACACACTGGACTGTGTTTGTGAATCATTCAGCAAACCTAGGGCTAAACTTTGGCCAAGCCTTAGGGGCTGATCTATGGGTTGCAATAGAAATTGTGCAAATCTTGCTGATTTCAAAGGATTTCAGGCTGAGCTTTGGGGTGATTCAATCATGAAACCAAGATGAATGGAAACTGGAAAGTGAAAAATAAGTTGCATAGTTTCCTACATCGCTAGCTGCTGAGTTGGTCTGAACCAGTCAGGGTGCATCTCTGTTTGCTAGCATTAGTGGAAAACAAGCCGTGACTCTGTATTGGAAACAGCCACTATGTTTCAATTTCTAGCCACAGGAACAAATCATGCAAAGGAACTTTAATAGAAACTGATACTAAACCATTTAGCAAGGTCAGCCCTATCCCCTTGCCCTCAGTTAGTGAAAAGCAGCATATGCAGCCACAGCAGAACCCAAGGGAGTGGGTCTTTTACTGATCCCTGTGCCCAGCAATGCAGAGAGATTACAGGGCTAATTCCCTAAATGCATCTAACGGCTGCAGACTGCAGATTATCATGGCAGTGCCATCCCTGAGGTTCTCTTGTGGGTAGAAAAAATCCCATGGGCAACTCATTTTGCATAAGGAAACATTTTCCCATCATGCATGTATCTAGTCCAACTGCATGCTGGAGTGTGCATGCAGGGCCAGCGCTACCATTTAGGCAGCCTAGGCAATTGCCTAGGGTGCCAGAATAATTGGTGGGTGTCATTTTGCCGGAGGGGGCGGCAGGCAGCTCCGGTGGAGCTGCCACAGTGGTGCCTGAGGAGGGTCTGCTGGTCCGTGGCTCCGGTGGAGCCGCCGCAGTCCTGCGGACGATCGGCTCCTCGCACGGCTCCGGTGGACCTGCCACAGGCACCACTGCGGCAGCTCCACCGAAGCCGCGGGACCAGTGCACAGGGCACCGAAATGGCCGGCTGCCTAGGGTGCTCAAACCCCTAGCGCCGGTCCTGGGTGCATGAAATATCACTGCTACCATGTGATCATCTCAAATGATAAAACGAGATTATTGAGACCACTTACCAGTGAGCTGAGCATTGTATGCAGGGTGATGTCTCTCTCTAGCCACATATTATTATAGTAGCAATATAGAGCTGGAAGGGATGTCAAGAGATCATCTAGCCCATCCCCTCACTCTACGGTGGGATTAAGTATGATCTAGACCATCCCCGACAGGTGTTTGTCTACCCCTGTTCTTAAAAACCTTCAAAGATAGGGATTCCACAATCTCCTTGGGTCACCTGTTCCAATGCTTATGTTAGAAACTTTTTCCTAATATCTAACCTCAGTCTTCCCCTTGCTTCAAACTAAATCAATCACTTCCTGTCCTACCATCAGTAGACATGGAGAACAATTGATCACTGTCATCTTTATAACAGCCCTTAGCATATTTGAAGAACTGTGATCAACCCCCCACCCCCTAGTCTTCTCTTTTATTCTCTAGACTAAAGATGTCTTTCAACCTTTCCTCAGAGGTCACATTTTCTAACCATTTGTCATTTTTATTGTTTTATTGTGACTCTCTCCAATTTGTTCACATCTTTCTTAAAGTGCAGGGCCCAACATTGGACACAGTACTCCCGCTGAGGCCCCACCAGTTACCTCCCGTGTCCTACATACGATAGTCCTGTTAATACACCCTGGAATTACATTGCCTCTTTTGCAACAGGATCATGTTGTGGACTCATATTCAATTTGTGATCCACTATAACCCCCAGATCTTTTTCTTCTGTACTACCACCTACCCAGCTATTCCCCATTTTGTAGTTAGGCATTGAGTTTCCCTTCTAAGTATAGTACTTCACACTTATCTTTACCGAATTTCATCTTGTTGATTTCAGACCAATTCCCCAGTCTGTCTAGGTTGTTGTCAATTCTAATCCTGCCCTCCAAAGCGCTTGCAACTCCTCCAAGCTTGGTATCATCCCCAAATTTTATAAGCATACTTCTACCCCATTATCTAAGTCATTAATGAAATTATTGACTAGTACTTGATCTAGAACTGACCCCTGTGGGACCTCACTAGATATGTCCTCCTATCAAACCATTGATAACTACTCTTTGAGTATGTTTTTTTTCAATGAGTTACACACTCATATATAGTAATTTAATCTATACCAGTGTTTTTCAACCTGGAGCCGCAGCCTATGTCTAAGATTTCCAAAGGGGTCGGCATCTCCATTCAAAATTTTTGAGGGGTCCGCAAATGATTCTGAGTTATAGCTGAAGTGCAAACAACCTTTATAACTTTCAGACAAAACCCTTTTTGGGGGGGTGTGTGTGTGGAAATTTGGCCATTTCTCAAAATGAGAATTTTTTGCAAAAACTTTCTTTTTTCTTTTTCAAATCCCTTATTCCAAATATTTTCAGTAGAAGTTTTCAAGGGGGGAAAAAGAAGCCTGCTGAATATTTTTGTTTGTTTTTCCATTTCTGTTGTCATTCTGCATTGCCAATTTTAGATCAGTTGAATCACATGGAGGGAATTTTTGTTCCCCAAAGTGGAATTTTTTGAATAACACTGACGGATCTCGAAGTAATTTACAAAGCTCAGTATCATTATCCCCATTTTAAATATGGGAAAACTGAGGCTCAGAGCAAGGCAAAGACTTGCTCAAGGTGACCCAGCAGGGCCATGGTTAAGCCAGGACTAGAACCCAGAGTCCCAGTTCCAGGCTCTATCCACAAGGCAATACTGCCTGCGTGTTGTGGAATGGGTGAGCTGCAAATAAAGGCACATTAGATACCAGCCTTCAGGTTTGCAAACCCCATCCTGTCTGGAACCGCCTGCTCCTGTGCCAAGCTCCTCCTCCTCACATCCATGCCCATTTGGGGGTATGTCACTGACTCCAGTGCCTGGGAGAACAATCCACAACAAACAGAACATCAGCAGTCGGAACAGGTGATTGGGCATGTAAAAGATGGGAGGGTCATTAAAGTGCAGGGTATCGCTGAGCAAAGGGAGGTATAATGTAGGCCAGCTCTGAGCCCACACACATCTGCCAAGGCATCAATAGTGGGCAAACTGTGAACTCTCTGCAATACTGACCATTGCTCCTGTAGCTCTCTCTGTCTCTGGCTTTGCTTTGTCCTTTTGGATTGGACTGGATGCAGAATAACCCTACTTCTAGAAAGCCCAGAGGGAAATTAGGGATTTAAGGAGCATGTCTCCAGAGGGGATGCATTTGGAATGAGATGAACATACACTTATCCTGGTGAATGCCGTTGCTCTGCTGTGTAGTAACGGGAGATCTTCTAAAGCACCTAAAGGAGTTAGGAGAACAAGTCTCATTAACTTTCAATAGGACCTGTGTTCCTAAATCCCAGAGGTAATAATATATAGAGATATACCTATCTCATAGAACTGGAAGGGACCATGAAAGGTCATTGAGTCCAGCCCCCTGCCTTCACTAGCAGGACCAAGTACTGATGTTTGCAGGGGTGGCTCTGTGTATTTTGCCACCCCTAGCATGGTAGGCAGGCTGCCTTTGGCAGCTTGCCTGCGGGAGGTCCCCAGTCCTTTGAATTCTGTGACAGCCTGCAAGAGGTCTGCTGAAGCCGCAGGAGCAGCGGACCCTCCACAGGCATGCTGCCGAAGGGAACCTTCCTGGCAGTGACTGACAGAGCACCCCCTGTGGCTTGCTGCCCCAGGTATGTGCTTGGCATGCTGGTGCTGTCCATGAATGTTTGCCCCAGATCCCTAAGTGGCCCCCTCAAGGATTGAGCTCACAACCCTGGATTTAGCAGGCCAATGCGCAAACCACTGAGCTATCCCACCTCCCCTTTTGAAAGGCCCTCGCCAGAGCTATATTTCCTGATCAGAGGGTGCATCTCAGCGTTAAAATGGCTGGGAAGCTGCTCTGCAACATACTGTAACAAACGCCACAGTGCAGTACCCAGCCCTGCTGCACAAGTCTTCCCCACATAACTGTATACGCACATACACACGCAAATGCTCAGGGCTAAATCCTCAGCTGCTGTAAATCAACACCACGGACCTGGGTTACTTATGCTCCACAGAGGAACTGTGTCTCAGCTTGCACAGCACAGGCTGCGTGCAAGGACGTCCTCAGCGTGAGGCGAATGACGGGATCTCTGGGTGCCTGAGTGGCTTTGCATTTAGAAACAGACAGATGCTAATCACTGGTCCTTGGAAATGCCTTAGCTCAGTAATAGCACCTAGATATCAGCTTAGCCTGTTTTTATCCCTTTATGAGGGCATGTCCTCGCTTAGCCCATCCAGCAGGGCCCTTATGCTAATGGCTGTAATTATCTGTACTCTGCTGGCAGTGCAGCTCTCAGCAGGTCTTTGCTGTCCCCAGCCACTGCTGTCCGCATGCCTGCCTACCCTGCAAACAGGGTTCACGTGTGTTTCCTCTGAGTGTAACATCCAGTAAGGCCATGGGGCACAGATGCTGTTCTGTACAGAACTGATCCCAAAGGATACAGTTTCCTAGCTATGCAGACCAGGGGCGATCGTTTGAGCCATCCAGGCTGGTATCACTGTGCTTTACAGACTCTTTCTATCACAGAATGTAGGAATTGCCATACATGTCGAACCTGTGGCCAATCCAGCCCAGTATTCTGTCTCCATCAGTGGCCAGATGCTTCCATGAAAGGTGCTAAAAACCCAGAAGTGGGCAATTGTGGGATAATCAACTCATCAACCCCATCAGTTAGAGCTTGGTGCTTGCTGTGAAGGATGAGAGTTAGATCCGTTCTGCATTGAGCCCTAGAACACAGACTTAGCCTGGACTAAACCCTGAGACCAACCCCCTGTCCTGATTTTTGGACAGGTTCCACCTCAACTTTTATTCCTTCCACAACCTATCTGGGCCTCTGACCTGCTGGGTGACCTGTGTCTGTCTTGGCTATGTAGACTGTAAGTTCTTTGGGGCAGAGGTCGTCTCTTCCTATGTGTTTGCGCAGCACCCAGCACCACGGGGCCTTGATCTCAGCTGGGAGCTCAAGACATTATTGCAGTACAAACAATAAATAACACTAGCTAACCTGCTCCTAGACACACCTCCTGGGCCAGTTGCTCCATCAGGAAAAAGTCCCAGGTGTTTGGCCTGAATTTTTCATCCCTCATTTTTCTTAAGCCTTTGCTTCTTGCCTTGCTCATCTATCTGTTTCAGTGAATAAGGTAGAGCGCGGAAGTGACATTTATCAAGTGTTCTTCTGCGCCATTCTGTTTGTCAGAATCCTGCTGGGTGCTATTAATACGTTCCCTGCTTCTGTTATGTTCAGAGTTTGGAGCGGGAGCCATGCATGAGTATCCCGGCCCTTGGATCTCGTCAGTCAGCATTTACTCCCAAGATGAATTTAACATGGGCTGGGAGCCCTGGACCTCCCTGGCACTGCTAGAATATTCAGCGCACTCCTTTGACTGATGCCTCCAGCTCCAGGTCTTTCACAGCATCCAAGATCCAGGAAGGGACCCAAAGTCTCTGACATGTCCTCAGGTTCTCAGTGCATTCTGCAAACATTTTGAAATAGAAGAGGAAGGTGGGGGAATGTTCCTATTGGGAGGAGGCCAGCAATGGCCTGGCTGCTCTCTCTGCAGGGTCCCAGCACCTAGGAATGAAGCTGAGCAATGCACAGCAATGAGCAGAATGTAGCGAAGCCAGCCCCATGGCAGGTCGAGGCAGCTGCTCCAGGCGGATCTCTGTCTTTCCTCCACTCCAGAGTCCACGATCTCCCTCCCAAGCAAGGCAGCTGAGCCAGCTCCATTCCACCCAAGCTGGCTAAAATCAGCCCTGGGCTTTCCTGCAGATTCTGACTTCCTGATGCATCTGAATCCTCTCCAAGTCAAGGGCTGCCTAAAATGAACCATCCTGCTTTAATTGCCCCCGAGTGGAGACCCAGCCCTGGTGGGTAGTGACCTCTGCTCATTGCCAAGGGGTGAGGAGACTGGTTTGACTCTCCGGTGTTTAGAGGGCATTGGCAGTGTCCGGAAACACTAAGGGGGCTGCCACCATGTGGTGATGCTGTGTCATGACAGGCACATCTCAAAGGGTTGGTTATGCCAGAGCAAGGCCTTCAGAGATGTCAGAAAAGCAAAGAGGACGCTGAACCCAGCACTGTGTTAGCAGGAGCAATAATGCGGCTTCCCAAGAAATGACTGTAAAGGGACCCAGGAGTCTGTGTGGGATGGGGAAGAAGCAGCTAATTCAGGTTCCACCTTCATAACCAGCCTGGGGACTTTTACGCTATTGTAGGCTCAGGGACTCTGCTAGCCTCCAAGCATGGTTTGTTTACACTGCTGCCCTCTTTCCCTCCATTAGCTCAGAGAGAGCAAAGCTTCCCACAAATCGGGGACCAAAGTGTCTTCTCCTTCATCTCAGCCAAAGGGGACCAGGCCAGGGCTCTCCATCTCAACCATGCTCTCCAAGGGTGTCCTCTCCTTCATCTCTACCAAAAGCATTCTCTGAAGGCATCCCAGGCCAGGGCTCTAGTCACAGGCTCATGGCTAGAGGGACTCCTGTGCCCACAGTCAGGAGGGAGCCGGAATGGAGAGCGAGAGCAGCAGGAGGTGTGCTGTGATAGATGATGCTGTGCATTGACCTTGTGATGGTTACCATCACCACGTGTCACTGGCAATGCTTTCCACCAGGATTGCTCAGGCTACATTGACAGAGAGGTTTTACCTCATATGAGTTGATTGCCAGTGAACTCAAGGTAGTTAATGTAATCTGAGAGGCTACTCTGGTCACACTCTAAATGTTTATTCCAGGTGACAAATGGGACTGATACAGAATGATCATGTCACACGAATCTCAACTCCTGCACTTGTCCAGACTGCATAATAGGAAATTCAACTTGTGCTGCTTCTGCATGGCTTTGGTCCCTGATACATTATCAAAGACGAGCAAGACTTTGTGTAAATGTGCATCAGCTCCCTGCTCACTAAGGCTGGCTGCGCCAGCGAAGGCCATTTGTTAAATCTGCAATGTAGTTAACACTGCAGCTGGATTAACTGCCATGGCAACCCATCTGTGCCACCAGAGTGCCTGCACGAGGCTAATCAAACAACAGAGAGCCTGTAGTTTTGAACCAGTTTATGGCTAGCAATTACTACTCAAGTTTGCAGCTGTGCCAATGCACCTCACTCCTGACCTGCAGCACCCAGTGCTGTTCTGATCCCAGGCACTCACACAGCTGTGTCAATGCGCCTCCCTCCTAACTTACAGTCCCCTTGCTATTCCAGTACCTGGTTCCTCCCCAGCAGTTCTGCCTATGTCAATGAATCCTGACCTGCAACAGCCGTTGCCAGTCCAGTCCAGGGTCCCTCAGGTTGGGTCTACATTGCAAATGAAAGACCTGTGGCATGGCTGTGGCTGGCCTGGGTCAGCTGACTCAGGCTCATGGGGCTATAAAATTGCAGTGTAGATGTTCAGATTAGGGCTAGAGCCGGGCTTTGAGACCCCGCAAGGGAGGAGGATCAGAGACCAGGCTCCACACCTCCATACTGCAATTGTATAGCCCCACAGCTCGAGCCCAAGTCAGCTGACCTGGGCCCTGAGACTCAGGGCAGCATGATTTTTATCACAGTGTAGACCTACCCTCACATGGTATGTCTTATACTGCATTGTAAACCCAAGTTTGTGGGACCTGGGCTTGTGGACTTCGTATTTGCAACCCTATGCTTAAGAATCCATGCTGCACAGTAAATCCAGGGTTTCAATTGCTGGACCCAGGTCTCACAGCTGTGCTAATGCATCCTTACGCTACCCAAACCTTCTGATTCAGGACTGTGGCTTGAACTGCATCCACACTCCAAAATGACAGGGCTTGGACCCGAGTCCCAGCAGGACTCGGCCTCTGACCCACCCCCCAGCAGGGTCCTGAGTGCTTGCTGATCTGAGTCAGGCTGTGGTCAGGAGGGCTTGAGCTCAAACCTGTGTCAGAACCCGGGTTTTGTACAAAGTGTAGACATACCCTGAGGAGCAGAGGCTGCTAATCTTGAGATGAGATGCTACATCATGTGGGTGTTTGTCATGTACACAAACAGAGATCAGCTTCAGACAAAACTCATTTCACCTGTGACCCAAGACAGGCTCCGAACAGGCCTCCAGAGCTGAAAGTCAGGAACTCCTGGACTGCTCTGAGTCCCCTTTTGTGTAATGCAGCTTTTCATGATCAATTCCTGCAGCTGCCGCACCAAAGTGGGGGGTGGGAGTGGAGAGGAAAGCCTGAGCCCTTGAAAGAACTAATCTTGCTGAGTTTAAACCATAGTTCTGACTTCCCTCTGCCACTCAGCTTGTCCTTCGCTGTCAGGGGGATGCAACATGGACTCAGTGGTCAGGAATGGCAAAGCAAGAGGCTGGGGCCACATAGCATCAGATGAAATAAAAATAAAAGAGTAGCTGAGAGGGAGAGCAGATGCATTTTAATTAGCTATCTGGGACCTGGGCTGCTGGACTCCCCACTGGACTCACCCCTCAGGACTTTGAGCTCTAGAAGCAGAGGGAGGACACTTGGATCAATGGTTGCTTCCATGGCTAGGTCTGAGTGCCTTCAAAATACCTGGGATGGGGAAGAGGAGAAATTATAGTGGGGGAAGAATTAGATGGAAACATCCTGGCTAATGAGGCCTCTCTGATCCTGGTTTAGTCTTTGCATAGTCTGTTAATGCACCAAGGCTGTTCAGAACCAGCTCCAGAACCAGCTCCAACCTTAGACGGATGTTGCTGAGCAGTTTTGCTATGTTGACTCTAATGTTACCAGCAATAGAGATGTTGATACTGAGCTCACTAGTTGAATTGCAAGACAGAGCCTGGAAGAATAACAAATTGTCAATTCATGTGAAAAGCCATGTTTATGAGACATGTGTTTTGCCCACTCTTCTATATGGCTCAGAAACGTGGATGATTTATGCCAAATGTACCAAAAGACTAAAGATCTTTCATATCAGATGTTTGCATAAAGTTCTTCGAATAAGATGGCAAGACAGGGTGACAAATACGGATGTGTTAAATCATGCTGGCATGTCATTCATGGGAATGTTAGTAAGAAAAGACTCAGGCAGCTTGGACGTGTCATGCAAATGCTGGATTACAGGATCCCAAAGAGTGTGCTGTACTCTGAAGCTTGCAAAGGGCCTAGAAACAGAGGGAGGCCGCTGCACAGATTTCAGGATGCTTGTAAAGAAGACTTAGTATCCTTTGGAATCTCTGTGGATGATTAAAGGAGTGTGGAATGCTGCTGTGGCTGGCAGAGCCAGCTTGTAGATGGAGCGAGGTAGACTGGATCAAGCTTTGAGATGTCTGCATTAGAGGAGGAAAGAATCTGCTGCTTGGATTAATAGCATTGCTAGCACATGGGTGTGCCCTACTGTGGTTGGGACTGTCACTCATGCATCGGACTCAGCAGCCATCAATGAACTCATTGGCGTATATGCCATGCTCTGTAAAGAGCGACGGTGCCCTTGACTGAGTCTGTTCATAATGCTTGTATAATCCCCTGCTCAGTGTGTTATACAGTCCCTCTGTGCCCGATGGTGATATATGGCCAGAAAGGGTTAAACATCCTGCAAAATAAATAACTCTCAAAAGATATGTGGGGAGATAATGTTTGTGTTTTTGTGTATTTACATATGTATGAGTAGGGTGGACAATGTAATCAACAGTCCCAGTCTATGCTGTTGTCTGATAATTCAGAGATCAAAAGAACATCCTAGCATTTAAATGAATTGTAAATGCAGGATATCTCAGTATTCATCTCTCTTTGAAATGTATAGCAAATAATCTGTGAATGGTGGAGGAACAAGCAAATTGCTTTATGTTAATTCTACAGCTAAGTACTGGAAATGGACCTCCTTCAAAGTCATGCTAATTATCTGTTGAACTCCAACCTGTCAAAAGACATGAAATTGTATAAAAGATCCTTGGGCCCTGATTCTGTTATCTCAGATCTGCTTAGGCTTCATCAGGGGAAGTCTGAGTCGCAAGACTGAGGTCCCAGTTATGCTGGTATGCCCTGAATACGAGATTTGGACATTGGACTATAACCTATGAACTATTTCTAAAGGAACTCATTGCAACTACAAAGCTCACCACCTCTGCTATGAATCTGCACCTCAATGAATTGAACTCATGTCTGTATATATATTGATCTTTTAACCATACTCTCTCTTTTGTTTTTTAATAAAGTTTAGTTTAGTTAATAAGAATTGGCTGTAGCATGTATTTGGGTAAGATCTGGAATATTCAATAACCTGGGAGGTACTGTGTCCAAAGCTTTGTGATTGATAGTACCTTTTCCTTTATATTATGAAATAAGATATACAGAAATTTTCATCATATTTGACATGGGTATCTGGATGGAGGTCTGAGGCTGGATCACTTTAAGGGAACCGTGTTATTTGGATTTATGAGTAACCAATAAGGTAATAAAGAAGCTGTTTTATGCTGGCTTGGTAAATCTAGGTATTGGAATATCCACCAGCTTTTTGGGGTTTGTCTTCCCCATTTTTTACAGTTCACCCTAATTGAGTGACCACAGCTGGCCCTGACTGGGACCCCGGTCACACCGATCCACAGAGGATATCAGTCTGGCACAGGTGTCCCAGTGATGAGCATGTCTCTGTAGTTCATCCTGTAGAGAGGTCATGCTTTCAGCTCTAGAAGTCCCTGGTGTAGCCCCAATTATAAAGGAAGATTTAACCTCATCTATCATGCATTGGGCTGAGAGGGTTCTGCCTCCAAATAGGCTGCAGTGGTGAGGTTGTCATTAGCATGAAGCCCTTGAGGAGCACACATGAAGCAGTCCTCTGTGTGGTTTCTAATAGTAATGTTATCAACTGTATTAGTAGGAGCATTGCCAGCAGATCAAGGGAAGTGATTATTCCCCTCTATTTGGCACTGGTGAGGCCACACCTGGAGTATTGTGTCCAGTTTTGGTTCCCCCACTACAGAAACATTGTGGACAAATTAGAGAGAGTCCAGTGGAGGGCAACAAAAATTATTAGGGGGCTGGGGCACATGACTTATGAGGAGAGGCTGAGGGAACTGGGGTTATTTAGTCTGCAGAAGAGAAGAGTGAGGGGGGATTTGATAGCAGCCTTCAGCTACCTGAAGGGGGATTCCAAAGAGGATAGAGCTAGGCTGTTCTCAGTGGTGGCAGATGAAAGAACAAGAAGGAATGGTCCAAGTTGCAGTGGGGGAAGTCTAGGTTAGATATTAGGAAAAACGTTTTCAGTAGGAGGGTGGTGAAGCACTGGAATGGGTTACCTAGGGACGTGGTGGAATCTCCATCCTTAGAGGTTTTTAAGGCCCAGCTTGACAAAGCCCTGGCTGGGATGGTTTAGTTGGTGTTGGTCCTGCTTTGAGCAAGAGGTTGGACTAGATGACCTCCTGAGGTCTTTTCCAACTCTAATATTCTATGATTCTATGATTAGCAAAATAGAATTGCAAACACTGTAATACAGCAAAGGAGATCGCCAATACAACATGTCCAATACTTGCGCTGTGTTATTCACCTCATCCTTTGCGAGAACCCTGAAGTAGATGCAGTGATCCCAGCATGATCATCAGGCCAATGTGTGCCAATGGTCCCACTGCCCACAGGCTGGATACCACCTTTCACACTGGGTTAGGCTGACACCCACCAGGCCTTATACATATTTAATGATAGGTTCAACCTCCTTTCCTGAAATGTAATTCCACCCCTCAGTAACACTGGGGTCCCTAGCTTCAATAGGTCACTTGGTCATTTATGACATATTCATTAGCATTTATGTCAACTAGTTGCCATGGTATATCTAGTATGAAACATGAGACTAGTATGTGAAAATTTTGGATAAGCTCAACATCCTTTACATTTGCCCTACGTTTCCAAAAGTATATTCTCGTGGTTCCATATGTCACCTTTTCCCAACTTGTAATACTTTCGGTTTCTGTCATACTAATGTTGTGACTTAGGGTCTTTTTATCAGTTAGCTCCTATTCCAAGCTATTCATGTCAAGCTTGGCCTTAGTTATGCTAAGCTAATTGTCATACAGGCTTCAGGCCTGTAGGTTCTTGGGTTACAGCCGGTGGCGGCTTGTCTAGGTTCAGATTCCTGCAGGCCTCAGATGCTTGGGACAAACTTCTTCAATACATAACCCATGATCTGTGTGTTTGATCCAAAGATGGTATGATTCTGTTACAGAGCCTGGATCAAGCTATGGACACTCACGCTCTTAGCTCTAGAGGTCCGCAGTGCCATCCCTAGCTTTGCACAAGATGGCAGCCCTTATACTTGCAATGTTCTATGTCGGAGCCCAATCTGGCACATATGAAAATCAGCCAAAGGGACTACCAATTGACTTTAGTGGGAACTGGATCTGTCCCTACATGTTTAGAATTATTAAGGTATATCTATGAAAAAATCTCTGCACCTCTCACATGTGATCATGCATGCAACTGTCATAACTGCATATGCAAATGACCCATACTCCATAGGTCACATCTCAACAACGGCCCAAAGAATTACACAATATTGTGAGAACTGGTATATCAACTATGCATGGGGCTCAGTGAAACCACTGCTGCGGAGACTGGTAGAGTCAAGCCAATGATAACTTCAGCAACTAGTGTTTAGCCACAACAACTATGTAAAGCGAGAGCAGCACTGAAGAGGTGTTTGAGGAGGAAACAGAAAAGACCCTTTTCCTGATGAATCTATAAAGGAAGTGTAGGTAGGAACACCATAAGCACCCAATCTACGATTTGTCCAGGCCATCAAATCTAACACCTCTACTTCTACTCAGTTCCAAGTGGTTATGACATTTGTTGTAAGTGTCATCTGAAAGACCTCTCCAGACACCCATCGCCACTCAGCACCATCTTACTGGCTCAGTGAGACAGAAACCTACAAAGACCTACCAAGAGAGGAAGGATGGGCCAGTGGTTAGAATACATCATGGGACTCTGGGAATTAGGTTTCAGGCTCCTCCTCTGCCACAAACTTCTAGTAAAGTCACTGGATCTCTCTGTGCCTCGGTTCTCCAGGTGTAAAATGCAGATAGTGGTACTTCCTTACTGCCCAGAGATGTCGTAAGGGTAAAGGGATTGTGAGGCGTTCAGCCAATCGGTAAAGACAGAAATGGATTCACACATCACACCTTGTACCACGTACTGGTTAGTGTTCTTCAAAGATTCACCTAGCCGAACCCTGCTTAGCCTGCAGGCTCCCAGAACAAGAGTATGTGATTAGAGGTAATGAAATTCTCTTGAGAACTTCCAGGAGAATAAAAACAAGAGTTAGCTGGAATTTGCCTGTGCCTGTGATTCCCCCCATCCTCCCGCGCGCACACACACACACACCCCTCACAGCATCTTTCTTTGGCAAGAGAATAATATATGACCCAAATTGCCATTTGAGATAGTTAGGATTATGTTCTCCCTTGAGCTTTATTGATTTACAGGAACTGCTTGGTTCCATGAAATATGCATGGCTGCAGCCAAACTCTCAGCAGGTTCAGCGATCACTATAAATCAGAACTCATTACTCATGAGGCTCCATGGAACACTGTTGCTAATGTTCATCACCAGGCTAAGTGCAGTTCAAGTTCATCCCCAGATACTTTTTAATCCCTAACTTCCTCCTTCTTTTATCTTCTCTCCAGGGCTTCTGGTGTGGATGGGAGACACTGGTGCTGCACTTGTAGTGAATCTCATATTTAGTGCTAGTTGGGCAAGTTGAGTCAATCACTGGCAACTATATAGGCTAGGGAAGAGATTAATGCATGTGTTTGTTGAGAGGAGAAAGGTTCTATGCTCCTTCTTCAGCATAGTAACACAGCCCATCACTGCCTCTCAAATCCTGCTCCTATGTAAACACTCACGTATACAAACCATCTCTGCTCAGGAAGGACGGTCCCTGTTCTGCTCGCTTGTATTTACCATTTCCCCATTCACGAACACTCTCCTTGTTCAATACCATTCTGTGCAGTTCAGAAGTCTTGTCCTATCTCAGACAGTTCCTACTGGTGGATGGCAGATTATACCCAGCATGATTAGTGATTAGCAGCATCAGGAGAATCCCTTGTTATCATAACATCAAGGAGATGGAAAGGTAAACCAATGCAGTCAGAACCAGAATAAGTAGCCAACCCACTTTGAGGTTCCCTTAAGGGCGACCAGTTTTAACAACTGCTGTTCTCCAGCTGCTTTGATTTTCCAAGAGGCTGGGATTCCCCAGAGTTGATCTGAATGAAAGCAACCATTTTCAGGGAGTAGAAATGGTGTGCATACAATCAGCTAAAGAAGCTTTTCTTTGGAGGTACTTCCAGGATGCATCAAACAACATGCCCAGCCTAATGGAGGTAAATTTCAACAAGATGGTAGCAGGAGTCCCCAGTAGTTTGCCTAATCAAGAATTTTAACAATCAGGTCACAGTGTCAGAGTCAAATGACTAGGGTGAGATGACGTGACCGGGGTGTTGAAGGAGAAGTTTGATCACTGCGCTAGTTGTTCAGCTTCATTGAAGACATGGGTCAAAATCATCATGAATGTCAGGTTTGAGGTGTGCCAGGACATTCCAGAATGCCGATCCAGCACAGTTTTTGGGGAGCTGTAACAGTGCTCCAGCACTTCTGGTGGATAGTCCTGCAAGTACCAGGAGTGTGCCCCAGCATTTCTTTTTTCAGGATTTGAACATAGTCCTTATGTATCCATCCACTCACATCACAGGGCCCTATCCTCAGCTGGTATAAATCAGTGTAACTCCATAGATGTCAGTGGAGCTGTGCTGATGTACACCAGCTGAGGATCTGGCCCACAGCATGTATGTGTCTCTGTCTATGACACTAGCGTGTAAATGGCATGACTACAGTGACAGCCCAGAGATGTCTCTGAGGCAGAAATCTTTACTCAGCTCCCTTATGGGGCATCAGGCACAACAAGGTGGCAGGGTAGCACAAGGCAAATATTTTCCAGGAAAAGGTGTCCTGCCAACATGACAATTTCAAAGTCAACCCACTTCTATAACCACTTAGTTTCTTCCCTGGGTCAGAATCTACAGTGTATGATAGATCCAGCACAGTGCTGCTTAGATACAGGTTGGACACAGCAGTGGTCAAGTCATTGGTGTGCTGAATGAGACTCACCCCTTTGTGTGTGGCTTTCTCTAGGCTGTGGCATAATCTTGGGAAAATGTATCCCTGGAGGAAACCATCTGTATCTGGCAACTCAGAAGTTCAGGGGAGATGATGAGAACTGGTTAACTCTCTGAAGGGCGTCGGGCACACTTATACATGGATGTAATGGCACCTCGCTCATGGATGGGACGGATGCCTTCGAAATGCATATTGCAGTTTAATAATGTCAATTACTTCACATCTGTTGTTGTCCTTAAAGCATTGCCAGTTCTTTCTTAGATAAAGGTTACATCAATATTTGCACTATTTCCTAATCTCACTCTGGGAATGGGTAAGGAATGATGCAAATACTGAGGAAATGCTGTTTAGCTAGCTGAAGCCACTGGTAGATTTTAAGGGGTGATTATTGTGGGGCTCTCTGCCTTTCTCCTCATCAAAAATCCCCTCATCCTGCCATTCAGGCAGAATTTGGCCCAGCGCATCTAGAGGTTTGTGTGTGTGTGTGAGAGAGAGAGAGAGAGAGAGAGAGAGAGAGAGAAAGAAAGGACAGCTCAATCCCCATGGTAGCCTCACTAATCAGGAAATGGTTTGGAATTTTGGAAAAGGGGGATTCACAGTCTGTGTTCAGTGCTGGATGCAATACTGTGTAAGGATATCATGCCTTCTAGGGTTACAAGCACTGGGGACAAATTCTTACCAACTGGATTTTTGTTTCCCCTCAAAGGAGCTGAGAAGAGCTGGGTGAATCCTGCTAAACACTGCACAAATATTCTTTCAGATTTCTAGCAGGTTTGCATGGGCTCCATGTTCATCCCCCTTTCTGAAGCTTCCAACAAATGGATTTTGTTAACACAAAAGTTTAGTGAACAGCTGTTAACTCTTCAGGAGGTAAAGGTTGTTGGTGTATGACCAAGAGGATTTTTTATCGTTTTCTATTTTCCTTTCTAAGAGGTTTGCCATCCAATCAGAGAGAAGAAACCCAACCATATCTACATGCACCATTTCGTCTTAGTCTGCTTGGGTCATTACCAATTACTTGCTTCCTGGTAAATTGATTTCTTGATATACCTGAGCGTGGCCAATTCGTTGTGCATGTGGAGAGCCTGCAGCAGCAACATTCAATATATTTTGTGTATCAATGACATGCATAAATATACAGTGTATATACAACAGATTAGTTATGTATGGGTATTCATTTAGCTGTATTTTCTATGTCATGTCAAAGACCCCTCCAGTGTAATAAACATTCTTTTTTAGTGGGTCTATAAATATGAATATATATGAGTGAAAGAGAGAGAGAGAGAAAGAGAGATTAATGCTCTGAGAGTGTATGCGCATGTAGGTATAGACAGAAGTTACCTAAACCATTTTGTGTGTGTGCAGGTACAGGCTGAGATGGCCTAACCCACTGTGTGTGCATATGCATGCATAGTCAGATATTGCCTAACAAATAGCATGTGTGAGTTGGCAGCCAGAAATTGTCTACAATACAATGTAGGTGTGTGTACATGCATCCATAACTGTAGGGAATAGGGAATTCTTCATTTAGCTCAATTTTATTGCTCAGTCCTCAAAAGAAACTGATGAGTCATAAGCTAGACCCCTCTGTCTCCAGTTTTTCCATATGTCTCTTGTGAGTTCATATCTCACCTCTGCCAATTATATTTGGGTTATGTCTCTGTATCTCCCTCACATCCCCATTATAACAGGCCCAGAACCCTTCCATGAAACAAAACAATACACCAAAAATTCTACAGTGGTGGCGAGCCATCAGGATGAGGGAATCACCTCGGCCTGAGCAGTGATGGACACAAGAGTCCTGGAAAGAGGCCCAGAAGTTTAAGTGGGATTGTTGTTTCTGTCCAGATGGTATCAGATGTGTTCATAAGTGTGAAAAGAGAAGATCACACATCATCACACTCAGAGGAAACTGAATAGGGTCTGAACCACAATCATAAAGAAAAGATTCAGCTTCTAATAGAGAAAATTACACTGGAAGCTGCCAGGCATGGAACTACTAATAGAAATACATGTTGATTTGGTGTAGGTTCTATATAAATACTGTTTATTTTAATTAACAGGTTAAAAATCACACATTTTTCTAAAAAAAATCCTTCTCTCTGTTACAAATAATGCCTTAGGTTACTTAAAAAGATTTTTTTTTAACTCATTTACCTTTACTCAGTTTTGCTGCCTGCCTCTTTCCCCCACCCCCTTCTCTCTCAGTCTGAATACTGAAAATAAGACTGGTCAGTTTCATGTTTATTATAGCCAGTTTCAAATCAATTTCACTTGCAAGGGCTCATGTGCTAACACTATGCTGCAAAATGGAGAGTGCAAACAGTAGAAGGCAATGTTTGTTTTTTAAAAAGATAAACTGCTTACACTGGAATGAGCTAAAATACAAGTATTTGGGTTGTTCTTATAGTTTTTAAATGCTTGGTTTTTACAAAAACCTAAATTTGGTTTCAGATTTGCCGTTTTAAATCAGGAATAGTATGTAAACATATAGAGGGGTATTGCTATATTTTAAATATTTATGAATAGATATAGATATATTTCAGATAGATAGAGAGAAGGAGATTAGAGAGAGAGAATCTAGATAGAGATCTAGATATATTCTAGAGAGAACTATATTACAACAATTATGTACATACAGATATTAGATATAGAATTAGATATTTAGAGTGAAATCCTGGTCCATACGTAGTACATAGAAGTTCTTCCATTGACTCCAGTGGAGTCAGGCTTTCACCCTTAGAATCCAGATGTTATTCTCCATTTACAGCTATCAATTTTAAAATACAGTGGTTGCCATTACAAGATCAGTATTTAGCATTAGTTAATTTGTAATGACCCTGTGAGAGACCTCATAGCTCCCCTACACATAGAACAGTAAATAAGTGTGGTTACCGTATGAGATCTGTTGGCAACCAAACTAGGCCACATAACTGACCTGACCTACTGGGCACAGGGGTAGGACATCAAGTGGTATAGATCAGGGTAGCTCCACTGAAGTCTACAGCTTTTATGCCAATTTACATCATCTGAGAGTCTGGATCAAGGTTCTTTCAGGGTTTGTCTACATGGGGAAGTAGCCCAGAGTAACTAGTATGCATTAACTACTCTTCATTACTTCCCCAGGTGGACACTTACTGTGCACTTCAGAATTGCATTAAGCTAAACCACCAGAGGGTGCTTTTAGTGAGCAGCAGGAGTGTCCACACAGCGAGTTAATGCAGAGTAGCTAGTGTGTTTAAATTCACAGCCTAGCTTACTCCTCACTAACTCCCCTGCGTAGACAACTCCTCAGTTGTTCATGTGTCCAGAGCCTCCCTAAAAATGTTTTTTGCTGTTTGAAAAGCTCTGGAGCCAATGAACTGTGAAGATGTTCTATTAATCACTTGAGTGCTGTACAACACACATCAGACATGGACTGGAAAACTACTACTCCCAGGTTGAACCTTGGTGAGTTACATCTTCCCTGAAGTGCAACATAAGTGCTTCGGATACCACAGCTAAAATCCACCATCACTCAAAGGGTGCAGCAGACAGCACTAGTGAAAGGTTTAACAGAGTGTATTGTACATGAATCCATGCTCTCGGCAGTTGGAAAGGGAACCTCTTATGGTAAAAGGTTTCCTCTCATTGGAGTGCTGCAGCCAGAAGGGCTGAGCTTTGTTGCTTTCTCACTGTCACTGCCTGTGGGGTGATAGAGGAAAAAGACCACAGAGTCTGACTGACTCACCTCTTATTCATCCTTCATGTGAGCAAAGCTCTCACTTGAAGGTCCGTGGGAGTTTTGCTGAGTAACGATGTTGGGATTTGGACCTGATGAAGTGACACTCATAGCCCAGTAAGAGTCCTCTGGAGTCTTAGACCATCATGGGGCAGAAGGATGCTCTCTTGGTTAAGAGTTTGGACTAGAACTTACAACAGCTGTGTTCAATTCCCAGGGCACCAGACTCCCTGTGACTTAGGGCTGGGAATGTAGGCACCTAAATTCCTTTAAAAACTTGGCCTTTAATCGCTCTGTGCTGCAGCTCCTCATCTATAAAATGGGAACAGTTCTATTTCTTCTCTCTGCCTCAGCTCAATAGGCTTTGAGCTTGGAGTCAAGGGCTATAGGTTTGTACAGCATCTAGCACAGCAGAGTCCTGATTCTAGTTAAGGCTTTTAAGTACCATCACAACAGGAATAATCATATTCCTACCTGCTAACTGCATGATTTATAAAACCGAGGTCTGTGTTAGAGATGCTGCTAAGCAAGGCTGCCGATGCGATGCCAAGTGAATTAATTGTTCTGCTTGTGGCAATGAGACCCTGAGATGCTGCAAAGAGCCTGCATTTGACCCCATGTGCCCACCCCACATGGCATGTGGAACCCAAGTGGCAAACATTCTCACCTGGAAGTAATGTAGCTTCATCTGCCTTGAGGTCCAACATGGGCTCAGAAGAAGAGGAGAGATGCTCTTTAAGGTTCTGCTCGAGTTCTGCAGGTGGGGGAGCAGCCATGCTGAGGCAGGAGCTACCTAAAAAGCCCCAACCCAAAGAGAGTGATTAAGGTGAGATTCCTGACCAGAAAACTTGAAGAGACGGCAAGGGCCATATGTAGCAGGAGTGCAGCGACCATCGTATGAAATCTCTCCCATTCTAAGGGCAGTGCTGCCCACCTGGATACAGACAACATCAGATGCTGCTTCTCCTCTAGCACATTCCAAGCTGTTAATCTGCATCCTCCCCCACATGAAAGTACCTTCCCTTGGGAAGTATGTGAAGATCACACCACAGGATTTCCCAGCATACACTCTACAGTCAGGGAGAGCATTACAATTTTCTTTCAGTTTAAAGAGATCTGTCTCTT
Source organism: Gopherus evgoodei (assembly GCF_007399415.2). Taxonomy (NCBI): domain Eukaryota; kingdom Metazoa; phylum Chordata; order Testudines; family Testudinidae; genus Gopherus; species Gopherus evgoodei. The sequence continues at coordinate 66,595,029 of NC_044330.1, read as the reverse complement.
TCCTTCATTCTGTTTCCCACTCTTCCTTTGTCCATAGAGCTGGTCTGGAAACAGACTCTCACATCCTGTGAAAAATGTCAAGATTTCAAAATCCTTTTATCCCGATTCGGGACAAAGAGCCAACATTTTGAAGTTTTTCATAAAATGAAATAATGAAAAAAAGTCACTTTGAGTCAATCCAAACATTTCATTTCAATGAATTCAAAATACTGTTTTGATTCCAACCCTCTAAAACACATCAAATAAAGTAAATATCCAAATGAAAAGTAATTTCAAAATGAAAAATCTAAATTTTTCATCAGAAAATTTCTAAATGGAACAAAATGTTTAAACTATTTTCTGTTTCTTTAATGACATTTCATCAGAATTGAAGCAATTTCACAAAACATTTCAGTTTTGTTGAAATAGGCATTTTCTGACAGAAAACTCTTTCTACAAAAATTTTCCAACCAGCCCTTTTTGTCTGCTTTCTCTCCATTCCTATCTCCACCTTTCAAGACTTGGTCTAGCCCCAAAATATACTGACACAAGCAGAGAAGCTCTGTGCAATTGTGTATCATAAAATACAAATAGCAAATCAGTCTTTCTCCACTCCACCTACTTCCCTCCCTTCTAGAAACCACCCTGAATACTGTAAAGAGGTAGCTAAATAGATACTCCCTTATAATAGGATTGATATAACGTAATGGTCAAACTCTAACCACCCCCCTAGCCATACAGGGCCAGTAGAACCATTCAGACAGTGCATTTTCCACACTGTGGTATATTTGTAACAAGATACTTAAACCAACAGTAACAGTAAATGCCCTCTTTCGATCTTAGGGCTGAACCAAGTCCAGGCTGCTTCATTTCCATTGATCGCTTTGTGCTTTATGTGAGATTGTTTCACCCTTTGAGGGCTGCTCTCCAGCATCATGCACTCCCAGGGGTGTGGCACAGACACACTCTCATTGGAGAATGGGCTACTGTGTTCCATCTCTGGCCTACTCTGATATAGAGGCAGGGTGTGTGGTGTGGAGGGTGAGATTTGGTATCAGTGAAGAGGGGTGATGGACAGACAGACAAACATATGCACACATTTTCTCTCCTACATTCTCATCTCTGTATATTCTCTCTCTCTCTCACACACACACACACACACATGCAAATTACTCAGCAATTGTTATTTTTGTCTGCACTGGTTTTGGGCAACTCATTTTCTAAGCTATTTAGCCTGTCTTTGCTAGTCTAATTTTCCTCCCTCTTGCTTGCTGCATCTTGCCTGACAATCTCCTAGTCTTCCCTTAGTTTCTTGCACACTGTAGGCAAGAGGGCTATTCCGGTTGCTCACTTGCTGTTTTATTTTCCCATCTTGATCTTGTTTTAGGTTTAAGCTCTTTGTCAGCTCTCTTATGTTATTGCTTAGTGCGCTAAACAAGTCAGGCAATGCACTGCAAATACCATTTTGCTCCTTATCTTTCCCTTTTCTTCTTCCCCTTCCATTTCCAGGTTAAACAAGTTACACACACGACCCCAAGGGTCAAGCTTTACAATATCAGGCCCGAACAACAGACCAACATGACTATTTACAAATTATACAGCAAAGGGTGCTAATGTCTCCGGTTTCTCACTTTTAAGGCCATGGCGTTAAGTTTGTTGGCCAAGAGAGAATTCTTTTCCTCTCTGGCTAACATCTAGCCAAGAAAAGTACCTTAATCTTTATGTATACTTAAAATGTGGTTTTTCACTTTTCCAGCCACGTGAGACCAATGCCCAATGCCAGACCCTTTGTGCTAGGAGAATATAAAATGTTCCCACAAATGCACTCACTTTGCACAGAGCCAACACAAAGGGCAAGGTAGTGGGGAACTGGGTCCTGTCATAAACATACAGCTAAGGGTAGCATAAAATCCCCTTTTACCCTGTAAAGGGTTAATTCCTCTTTTACCTTGTAGTGCGGCTCGGCCGCGGTTCGTCCCTCAGTGGGGCAGTGGGGTATCCCACGGCCTCGCTCTAGTTCGCCGGCCGATGGCTCTGCTGTCGCGGGAGGGGGGGGAACAACGCACACTCGGTTAGGGGGTTTCAGGCCCCGGGGCGGGGCTGAGTCACTAGCCCGAAGCCGGCCCAGGCCCGCGGTCAGGGTGGGCAACAAACACTGCCTCAGAATGCTCCGGCCCTCAGGCAGGGCTGAGCAGTATGAGTAGTCTTAAGCCTGACCCTAGATCGGGCAGGGCACTAAATGCTGAGTCAGAAAGCTCAGGCCCTCAGGCAGGGCTGAGCAATATTAATAGTCTTAAGCCTGACCCTAGATCGGGCAGGACACTAAATGCTGAGTCAGATTGCTCAGGCCCTCAGGCAGAGCTGAGCAGTAATCATAGGTTTCGGCCTCCTCAAGCCAGGGGAAGGGGGAGTCTGCCACCTCTGGAGGAGTGGCAGGGAGGACGCAGGCCCTCCCACTCCACTGCGTCCCAGCCCGGGGCCCTAGCAGCGGCAGAAACTCGCCGCTGTCAGTGGGAATCCTGGCCGCAACACACTGACATTGGCTCTGGCAGTGTGGCAGCCAGACTGGGGTCGACTGCCCGCAGGCTACATCCACACTCCTCCTCGTAGGGTACCTGAGTCGTCGTAGCGTCACCGGTGGTCTCAAACACCATCGGTTCCTCTGGGAAAGTAGCCGATGGTAGATTCAGCTGCTCCTTGGGGTAGCTGGCAAGAGGCAGGCCCAGCTCTTCCTCGGGTTAGCTGGCAAGCGGCATGCTCGGCCGTTCTTCGGGGTAGTTGGCAAGAGGCAGGTTCGACCCTTCCTCGGGGTAGCTGGAGTGGGGTAGTTTCGGTCAGTCCTCCCCAGGGTAGTGAGCACGGGGCAGGCTCGGCTGGCCGGGTGTGAGCTCCGGCTGGCAACGGCAGGCCGCCGGCTCCCCAGAGGGAGCCCGGTCGCAGACGTCTGGCCCCTGAGGTGGCTGGGCCTCCACTGAGCTCTGCAGGTCGGCTTTTATACTTCCGGGTCTGTGCCATGACCTCTGAGGGGCGGGCGCAGGACCCAGTGGCTCCGCCCACGGTGGTGGTAGGGGAGGTTCGTCCCTCAGCAGGGCTGTGGGGTATCCTACCGCCTCACTACACCCCCACCCCCCCTCAAGGCTGGCTCCAGTCCGTTGGGGTCAAACCCATCCACTTCCCCCAGGTGGGACAAGAAGTCCGCGTTGGTATGGTCCTTACTGGCCCTATGGCAGATGGTAAAAGCATACAGCTGTAGTGCCAGATACCACCGCCTGAGCCGCATATTATTATTTTTAATTTGAGCTAGCCATTGAAATGCGGCATGGTCAGTGACAAGTATGAAGGGGCCCCCCAGGAGATAATACTGCAGGGTATCACAGGCCCACTTTACTGCCAAGGCTTCCTTCTCTATCACGGCGTAGTGCCGTTCTCGTGGCATTAACTTCCGGCTGAGATATATAACAGGATGTTCCTCACCCTCCACTTCCTGGGACAGGACTGCTCCTAGTCCCACCTTGGAGGCGTCTGTTTGGAGGACGAACCCTCGGGAAAAGTCAGGACTGTACAGGATGGGTTCGCAGCAGAGGCAGTCTTTGATGGCCCGGAAGGCACGGTCACACTCTGGGGTCCACTCCACCCATCGGGGACTGGTTTTAGGGGCTGCGATGGAGGTGAAGTCGGGGATGAACCTCCGGTAGTAGCCCGCCAGCCCAAGGAATTGGCGTACCTGACGCTTTGTAGTAAGGGGTAGACATGCAGCTAGGGCTTGGACCTTTCCCATGAGCAGTCTCACTTGTCCCTTCCCAATAGTGTACCCCAGGTAGGTGGTCTCCTGCCACCCGATACGGCACTTCTTTGGATTGGCGGTCAATCCTGCGGCCCGTAGCGACCGCAGGACCGCAGCCACTCACTCCAGGTGGTTCTCCCAGCGGTCGTTGTAAATGACGACATCATCCAGGTATGCAGCCGTGTACTCTTGATGAGGATGAAGGAGGTGATCCATGAGCCGCTGGAACGTTGCAGGGGCACCATGGAGACCAAAGGGCATCCGAGTGAACTGGAAGAGGCCCGAGGCTGTGGCAAGTGCGGTCTTTTCCCGTGATGCGGGATCAAGGGGATTTGCCAGTATGCTTTGCTTAGGTCGAGGGTTGTGAGGAAGCGGGCCTTGCCTAAACGATCCAGCAGTTCATCAACCTGTGGCATCGGGTACATGTCAAATTTCGAGATAGAATTGACACAGCGGAAATCAATGCAGAAGCGCTGGGTGCCGTCCGGTTTGGGAACCAGGACTACAGGGCTGCGTCATTCACTCTGTGACAGTTCGATAACGCCCAGCTCTAGCATCGCCCGAACTTCCTCCTCGATGACCTGCTACATCCGATATAGTAAGGGTCTAGCTGACTCTCGAATCACCACCCCCGGCTCAGTCTGAATGGTATCATATTCGAGGGTCGTGTAGCCTGGCTGGGCGGTGAATGTCCTACAGAATGCCTGCAGGAGGCATCCGGTCTCTTTTCATTGCTCCTCAGTTAGCGATTCTCTGAGCTGAGGTGTCATGGGGTCCTCGGGCGGGGTAACCCGGGGCCCTAACTCAGGCTCTGGTGGACAGGGATTGATCAGGAGGCCTTCTCGTTCTCACCAAGATTTCAAGAGGTTGATATGGTACCTCTGGGTTTTCCTCTGGCGGTCGGGCTGGTTAATCTCATAGGTGACTGGCCCGACCTTTCAAACCACCTCATAGGGCCCTTGCCACCGGGCCAGTAGCTTGGATTTGTTGGAGGGCAAAAGAAGCAGCACTCGGGTTGGAACTCGTGAGCCCGGGCCTCTTGGTTATAGGTCTGGGCCTGAGCTTCCTGCGCTGCCTTCAAATTTTCTCGAGCGAGTGTTCCGGCTCGGGTGAGACGGTCCTGAAACTGGAAGACATACTGTAGAAGGCCTGAGTGGGTGATGGGGTCTGCTCCCAGATCTCCCTCATGAGGTCCAGGAGCCCCCTTGGACGCCTGCCATACAACAACTCGAAGGGGGAGAATTTGGTGGAGGCTTGGGGTACTTCACGGAAGGCCAGGAGCAACGGTGGGATCAACTGGTCCCATCGGCGCAGATCCTCGGGAGAGAACTTGTGCAGCATGTCTTTCAGGGTGCGGTTGAACAGCTCCACCAGGCCGTCGGTTTGCGGGTGGTACACAGAGGTGCGCAGCTGCTTAATCCCAAGGAGTTCACAGACCTGCCGCAGCAATGGGGAGGTAAAATTGGTACCCTGGTCGGTAAGGATTTCCCGGGGCAGGCCCACGCGAGCAAAGACCTTGACCAGTTCATCGGCAATGGTCCTCGCATTGATGCTCCGGAGTGGGACAGCTTTGGGGAAGCGAGTGGCATAGTCCACGATGACCAGGATGTATAGAAACCCGGCCTGGCTTCTCAAGAGGGGTCCCACCAAGTCCATCGCTACCCCTCAAACGGTGTCTCCACGATGGGCATGGGTATTAGGAGGGCCGGGGCTGTCCGTGAGGGAGCGGCCAGCTGGCACTCCGGACAGGAGCTACAATAGTTCCACACCTCCTGGTACACCCCGGGCCAGAAAAACCGGGACAGAATCTGGGCGAGGGTCTTTTCCTGGCCTAAGTGCCCAGCCGCTGGGACGTCGTGGGTAAGTCTCATTACTGCTCGTCGGTGGCACGCACGCACCAACAGTTGTATCTGGACCTCCCCGGTGCGGGAATCTCAATCCACCCGATAGAGGCGGTGGCGACGTAGCTCGAAATGGGGCCAGCTCTTAGCCCGGGCTGGATCAATCAGGGCACCGTTGACCTCCGCAAGCTGTTCATACGCCCGGCCCAGGGTGGTGTCCTTCCTCTGGTCCCGGCAGAAGTCTGTGTCAATCGTGGGGCTGTCAGTTGCTGTCAGCAGGAGGTCATCCGACGCCCCTTCCTGCCTCTTAGGCCCCGCCTCTTCAGCCTGCTCTGTAGGGTCCTCGGGACAGTCCCCCTCCAAGGTGGGGGTGACCTCAGGGCTTTCCTGTGGATGTGACCTCAGAACGCTCGGAAACTCTGGCCAGTCCAGCCTCAAGATCACGGGGTAGGCGAGTCATGGGGCCAGGCCAACCACGATGGTTCACGTGACTCCATCCACGGTAAGTGGGACTCGGCACTGGTGTAAGGTCAAACGTCGCCATGTATACACTGTAACTGGATAGTTCCCAGTCGAGGATCTTCAGGGAAGCCAAGGCTTCGGCGGACCAGTGTCTGCCCACAGCCAGAGTCAACCAGGGTCCATGTCTGGCAGTCCCTAACGACTACGGGCATGGTGACTTTGGCAGCCTGCGGCAGTCGGGCACAGTTTTCTCCGGTGCAGACAAGCCCAAAGCTGCAGTCCATCTCCGTGCAGTCCCGTTGGAGGTGCCCATGCTTCCCACAGGAGAAACAGGGCCCGATTTTGGATTGTCCAGGTCAGTTCGAACCACGCTTCTGGCTCATAGCGGGACTCTGCGGGGCGCGGCCAGTCCCGGTCTTGGGGCCCATAAGGGTTTGCCAAGGGGGACCCTCGAGATGCCTATACTGGGGTTCCTGACTCCGCTGGGGAGTCCGTGGTTCGGCCCGGGTGCTCACCCATCTTTCGGGGTTGCGGCGCTCGAGCCCTAGAGGGCGACCCTGTGTGCCTGGACGACCGGAGTTTCCACCACAAGGAAGTTCTTCATGAGGGTGACGGTGGCCGCTACCTTCGGGGGCTGGTGACGGAGGATCCAGGCCCTTCCCCGCGATGAGAGGATGTGGAGAAACTGCTCCAGGACAATTTGCTCCATGAGCTCTTCGGGGTTCCGCCTGTCGGGCTGTAGCCATCTCTTACATAGATCTCTCAGCTCCTGAGCCACCAACCAGGGGTGGGCGCCCGTGTTGTAGGCCAGACTCCAGAACCGTTGCTGGAAGATTTCCAGGCTGACGTCTAAGGCGTCCAAAATCACCGTCTTCACCCTGGTATAGTCCCGGGCATCCTCCGTGGATAAACCTCAGTACGCTGTTTGCGCTGTCCCTGTCAAATATGGGGCCAGGAGGGTGGCCCACTGGTCAGGGGCCCACCCGGCAACCTGGGCCACCCTTTCAAAAGTCACCAAAAAGATTTCTGGATCATCCAGTGGGCCCATCTTGGTCAGTCTTATGGGCGGGCTTAACCCAGGGGTCCCGTCCGTGCCTCCTGGCTGGAGGTCTGTGGGCCGGGGCAGCACCATTGCTAGCTGCTGCAGACATTGTCCCTGGAACTCTTGGTTCTGTGCCGTCAGGTCCTGAATCAGCTGCTGCTGCTGGGCTCCCAGCTGCTTGACAAGCTGTTGTTGCTGCTGGAGCTGGGTGGCCTGTTGCTGCTGCTGCTGCTGCAGCTGGGCCGCCTGCTCTCGCTCCTGGCTCTCTGTCAGAAAGGTGAAGAGCTTGGCCAAATCCATGTCTCCTGTGGGGGATCGCTCTCCCCCAGGCTCTTTCTCACAGGGGTCAAGGGCTCGTGCCCACATTCTGGGCAGAGTCCCCACTTCTGGTACGTCTAGTGCGGCTCGGCCGCGGTTCGTCCCTCAGCGGGGCTGTGGGGTATCCCACCACTTCGCTCTAGTTCGCCGGCCGATGGCTCCGCTGTCACGGGGGGTGGGGGGGAACAACGCACAGTCGGTTAGGGGGTTTCAAGCCCCGGGGCCGGGCTGAGTCACTAGCCCAAAGCCGACCCAGGCCCTCGATCAGGGCAGGCAACAAACACTGCGTCAGAATGCTCCAGCCCTCGGGCAGGGCTGAGCAGTACGAGTAGCTGGCCCTAGATCGGGGCTGGGCACTGAACGCTGAGTCAGATTGCTCAGGCCCTCAGGCAGGGCTGAGCAGTAATCATAGGTTTCGGCCTCCTCAGGCCAGGGGAAGGGGGAGTCTGTCACCCCTGGAGGGGTGGCAGGGGGGACGCAGGCCCTCCCACTCCACTGCGTCCCAGCCCGGGGCCCTAGCAGCAGCAGAAACTTGCTGCTGTCAGTGGGGATCCTGGCCGCAACACACTGACATTGGCTCTGGCAGTGTGGCAGCCAGACTGGGGTCGATTGCCCCCAGGCTACATCCACACTCCCCCTCGTAGGGTACCTGAATCGTCGTAGCGTCACCGGTGGTCTCAAACACCATCGGTTCCTCTGGGTAAGTAGCCGATGGTAGGTTCAGCTGCTCCTCGGGGTAGTTGGCAAGAGGCAGGTTCGACCCTTCCTCGGGGTAGCTGGAGTGGGGTAGTTTCAGTCAGTCCTCCCCGGGGTAGTGAGCATAGGGCAGGCTCGGCTGGCCGGGTGTGAGCTCCGGCTGGCAACAGCAGGCCGCTGGCTCCCCAGAGGGAGCCCGGTCGCAGACGTCTGGCCCCTGCAGTGGCTGGGCCTCGACTGAGCTCTTCAGGCGAGCTTTTATACTTCCAGATCTGCACCGTGACCTCTGCGGGGCGGGCACAGGACCCAGCATCTCCGCCCACGGTGGTGGTAGGGGAGGTTCGTCCCTCAGCGGGGCTGTGGGGTATCCCACCGCCTCGCTACATACCTGTAAAGGGTTAAGAAACTCTGATAACCTGGGTGGCACCTGACCAAAGGACCAATAAGGGGAGAAGATACTTTCAACTCTGTAGGGGAAGGTTTCTTGTCTGTGTCTCCTGGAGTCAACAAGGAATCAGGGCATGGAAAATACATCTTCCTAAGCCATATCTAAGCTAAGTGTCTAATATTGCAGAAATAGTAAGTAATAGCAAAGAAATGCATTAGGTTATCTTTTGTTTTAGCTTGTGAATTTTGCCTGTGCTAAGAGGGAGATTTATCCCTGTTTTTGTAACTTTAAAGTTTTGCCTAGAGGGGAAATCCTCTGTGTTTTTGAATCTTTTGTTATTCTGTAAAGTACTTATTATCCTGATTTTACAGAGGTGATTCTTTTATCTTTTCTTTATTTAAAATTCTTCTTTTAAGAACCCGATTGATTTTTCATTGTTCTTAAGATCCAAGGGTTTGGGTCTGTGTTCACCTGTACCAATTGGTGAGGATATTATTCTCAAGCCTTCCCCGGGAAAGGGAGTGCAGGGCTTGGGGGAATATTTTGGGGGAATAGGACTTCAAGTGGTCCTTTTACTGATTCTTTGTCTAAATCACTTGGGGGTGGCAGCATACTGTTCAAGGCAATGTGGAATTTGTGCCTTGGGAAAGTTTTTAACCTAAGCTGGTAAAAATAAGCTTAGGGGGTCTTTCATGCGGGTCCCTACATCTGTACCCCAGAGTTCATAGTGGGGAAGGAACCTTGACAGGTCCTATAGCCTTTTCCCTTGGGGCCAGCGAGCAGCACCCTTATTTGCCTTGAGCAGTGCCTCACACCTTGGGTAACCTGTTGACATCTGTAGCCCTGATTATCTTCTCACATGGGGGTAAACTAGGAATAACTCTACTGGAATCATTGGCATGATGCCAGTGTAAAAACAGAAGAGAGTCAGGCCCAAGGTGACTACTTGAGCAATAAGGTACTACTCCACGGCCCAGATCCTGCCCGGTTACACTGGGGACAATCATGAACAACTGTGCTTGATTTACACCAGTTTAACTGAGGTCAGGATCTGGTCCCCTGTGAGTTAAGGTGGCACAAGCTGGGCATTTGTGACTAGATCAGTGGTTCTCAAACGATGGGGCGGGCCTCCTAAGGGAGGTGCGGGAATGTGTCCAGGCAAGTGTGAGCTGTGTGCTTTTTTCTTTTATTTTGAAGACCTCTGGTTATCAGCCCAGGGTGGCCGGGGCTCGTACAGAAGGGCTGTGCACACCCGGGAGGCTGGGATGAAGGGGACAGCCGGATCCCTGTCACCTGGGCTTTCCTTCCCCCACACCCTCATAGCCTCCCTAGGAGGCAGCTCAGGCTCAGGCTCTCCTCCTTCCCCCAGGGTGGCAGCAGCAGCTGCTGCTCTCTGCTCTGCCTTCAGAGCTGGGCACCTAGCTAGCAGCTGCTGCTCTCTGCTCTGCCTTCAGAGCTGGGCGCCTGGCTAGCAGCTGCTGCTCTCTGCTCTGCCTTCAGAGCTGGGTGGCAATATATATACTTGGAGGGAAGGGTGCACATAACTACAGACAAAAAGAAATGGGGCCCTATCAAATAAGGTTGAGAGCCAGTGGATTAGAGCAAAGCCAGAGATTATTCTGTTTGTGAAATCACTGGCCACAGCCATAGCCCACAAACAGCATTAAGGGTGTCATTCTTAGCCCTATCAGAACTATGCCATGAGCAGAAGAGAATATTATTTCCTCTGGAAAAGTTACATTTTAGAGAGGCTTCTTTCCCCACATCAGAGTAGAGCCCATGATGTGCCCCATCCGGCTGGCTCATGAGGAGGTCAGGGGAACCTTAACAGAGAGTGATAAATACCAAATACTGCTATCTAGAACTTCAAAGCTGGCAGAGGGATTACCTAGAAGAATGCACTGAGGAGGATGAGAGAGGATGCTTTAGGGAGGGCTGCCCTGCAGCAGGAAAGAGCCCTCCAGAAAAACAAGGGGATATGAATATGATAAAGCTGACATCTGAGGGAAAAGTGCTGGGAGCACAAAGACATGCTGGAATGGATTGGCCAGAGGGACATTCCCCTTCACTGCCAATGCCCCCCACTGCTCATCAAGGTCTAAAGTGGACACATTCCCCGGAGGCACTGTTCCAGCTGTCAGTTGGCAAAGTCATTGCAGGTGTGATATGTCACTGTCAGGCTCTAGGCAGCCTATTGTCAAGGGGGCTGACAGAACTGGAGAGACAATAGATGCCGCTGTCAGTTATGGAGCACTCAGAAGATTACTAGCGGCCTGAACAATGCTAAGCAGCACCTTCTTATAACTCCACAGACAAACTCCCCTGGGGAAAGGGGACTTTCTCTGGGCCATTGATGCCCACTGCCTGCAGAGCGAGAGATGTGAGGTCTATGGGAGCCGCTGGACTGTTCCACCCCTTTGATCTCTCCTGGCTGGAGTTCCTCACCCTTCCTGCCTGAGCTTTCTTGTGGAATCCACTCCCCTCCCATGATGCTACTGATCTGCTGATGAAGCTTACGTCAGGTCTGTCATACTTCTGAATTTTGGAGGTAACGCTCTATTTTGTGAAAAAATCTAGGCTCTTTGACCTTTATTTTTGTTCCAAATCAAACCAAAACCCCCAAATTCCATAATTTCCCACCAAAAAAAATTATTTTGTGTCTACCAAAACTTTTTGTTTTGATAAAGTGTAAACGATCCATTCTGGATTTGGTTTCTTGATTTTATCTTATATTAAATATATTTATAATATGAAATAAAATTTGAACCCCAAAGTAGTTTTGAAACAAACAAACAAACAAACAAACAAACAAACAAACAAACAAACAAACAAACAAAATAATAATAATAATAATAATAATTCCTCTCCTGATGAGGTTGAAATGACTTCACTGACATGCTTGGTTTTGATTTGTTTTCCTAAATGATGTTTCACCAAAATCAACATGTTCCTGCAGAAAGTTTTGATTTCAACAAAACAGCATTTTCTGATAGAAAAAAGTTGAGTTGGAAAATTTCCAACCATCTCCACTTAATATACAATCAGCAGCTGAACTATCTCCCCATCACTATCAAATAAAAATATTTAAATCTTTCAGAGGCCTGCACAGTACCGGCTCAAGTGATATAATTAAGGGAATGCTGCTTAAAAATATCAATCCAGCTTTCTGAAAAGAACCCCTATGGGGAGCCCTCCTTATGCCTGATTCTTTGTAACACAGAGGGTTATTTTAATTGCCCTTTTTTTTGGGTGTGTGGGGGACATGTTCACAAGACCTGGGCTATATGGGTAGCAAAGGAAATGATATGCTTGGAATATAAACCATCAGGTGTGAAACAGATCACTTCACTGCTCAATGTACACAGCTTGGGCTCTGAATGACACCTCTCCACCCCATCGCCTGCAGCAGAAATGTCCTGTGAGTGGCAACACCATTCATCAGGTCTCTTTGGAGCTCCATCCACCTGCCCCTGCCTCCCTTCACTTTCCTTTTCCAGATAATTGGCAAAAAAAAAAAAAAAGACTTCTGTAAACAGCAAATTACTGAAGAAATCTGGAGTCCCAGGCTCTGGCTGTTTGCTGATGAGGTGAAGTGATGTTGAAGAGAGCATTCTGCGCAGCCAGAGCAGTACTCAGTAAGTTGCCATGGGGAGAAGTGATTTGTGCTGTGTACGTGCTGTAGGACAGAATGGGATCTAGTTTTCCATAACATCTCTCTTTCTCCCAAAGCACTCCCCACTTCCCCACCCAGAGTCCACAGCCTAGTGAGTTAGTGGGCAGACAGATGGAAAAATGATCTGATGGTTAAGAAGTCAGACTGTAACTCAGGAGATCGGAGTTGGCTTTGCCAGAGAAGACCTTGGACAGGTCATTAAGGGCTGATCTACCTGATGCGGCAATGCACATTGGAGGGGTGTGAATTCTAACGTGTACCAATGTGCTGCACACTAGAATTTCCCCAGTGCATGTTTCACAGATTCTAAGGCCAGAAGGAGCATTGCGGTCATCTAGTCTGACCTCCTGTATAACACAGGCCAGAGAACTGCCTCTCAGTAATTCCTAGAGCAGAGCTTTTAGAAAAACATCCAATCTTGATGTAAAAATTGTCAGTGATGGAGACTCCACCACGACTCTTGATGAATTGTTCCAATGATTAACTACTCTCACTGTTAAAAATGTATGCTTATTTCCAGCCTGAATTTGTCTAGCTTCAACTTCCAGTCTTTGGATCATGTTATACCTTCCTCTGCAAGACTGAAGAGTCCATTATTAAATATTTGCTCCCCATGTTGGTACCTACAGAGTCTAGACTGTGATCAAGTCCCCCCTTAACCTTCTCTTTGTTAAGTTAAATAGATGGAGCTCCTTGCGTCTATCACTATAAGACATGTTTTCTAATCCTTTAATCGTACTTGTGGCTCTTCTCTGACACCTCTCCAATTTATCAGCATCCCCCTTGAATTGTTGGCATCAGAACTGGACACGGGATTCCAGCAGCGGTCACACAAGTGCCAAATACAGAGGTAACCTTTCTACTCCGACTCAAGTTAATGCAGTACACAGTGGAACACAGTACTGAAAATCAAGGGTGAAAAATGACAAATTTTACATCAAAATGAAAATTGGAACCAAACATTTCCCAGTTTTGGTTTCCATTTTTTAAAATGAAAAATAGAAAATTCTGACCAAAGTGAAAATTTCCACAGAAAAATTTCCTTTTGAACAAAAAGTCAGTTTCCATCATAAGAAAGGTCTTGACAACAAACCTTTGATCTGCTCTAAACAGATTTGCCCAAGCAAGTGTTAAGGGTAAGGAATAACGGCTACATAGATACGGACATCCTGGGTGCCAGCAGGGATGGAACCTGGGCTATTCATCTGACCTGTTTCCTCCTCAGAGAGGCATGCTGTATGAGCAACCCACGGCTGCCTATATACGGACTCCAAAAGCCATCAGCTGACCTGTACACATGCAGCCTCAGTGGGAGGACAATGATCATAAACTTTGGCTCCAAAACAGAACTCGAAGGAAGTAAGTGGTCCTTTAACTCAGCCAACAGAGGGAACTCTTGTCCACATGAGTGATCCTGAAATATTCCAGCCATCTGAGGGCTCTAACGTGCGCGCGCGCGCACACACACACACACACACTGCTCATCTTCAGTACAGATACCTGGGGCCCACAAGAGTTCAAGCCAGCTGCTGACCCTCACCCTGTAATGACCTATGGCCACATCCACACATAGACTTCACTGTCACTCAATGCCACCTGTATATGGTCCATCGAGAATAGGACTCATGATGATCTTGAGTTCCAATCCAACAGACCTCCACTTGGCGAGCTAACATAGCAGCTAATTAGCAGCTATGAGCAGTCCTGAGCACTTGCCCTCTCTAATGGAAGTCAATGGGAGTTGCATGTTTTTGGGAAATGGCCCTATATTAGAATCTTGCCCCTTTTATGGAAAAGCGCTTGAAGAATATTCCTTGAACTGCAGCCAGCCCTGCTCTAGGAGAGGGAGGGATGGGTTTGGTCAAGAACATCAGAAATCTCTTAGGAGACACATCCAGGAATCCTCCACACTCATCTGCACCAGCTAGACACAAATGCAAATGGAAAGGATGGGATGGGACTCAATGCTCTATCTCCAAAAGTCAATTAGGACTTCTAGATGTAAGAAGCATGGATATCACGAGTATGACGTGCAGACGACTAAGCCTTAGCTCAACCTGTAGGAGCCAGTATGGACATGGGCAGCAATAAAATAATCCATCCATTAGAGGGCAGCAGAGTACAAATTTGCTCAACACCTATTGCCAGTGACACTGGGTGCAAAGAGCAGCGCTTTTAGAGTCTATTTTAATTAATCTAATTTGCTCTGTCTACGAACTCCTCTCTAAGCCATAAATATGGCTCTTATGCCTCCCACGTCACTGATCATCCATGCAGGCTGGTAATGTTTGCATAGCCACCATCTGTTCCTCAATCTCCGTTTCAAATGAAAAGGGTCATTATAAATTTCAAGCATGCAAACTAAACGGTTTGAGGTCCCAAATCCAGAATAGAATGAAACATTAAAGGGCTAGGTAATATCACTGCACCCCAGCTAACTCTTACAGGAATTGAATGGGGTGGTTACCCCCTAGAAAATTAATCTCCAAACAACAGCTTTGCAAATCAGTTCCCCTTTTTATTGCCCTGATATCATGTCATTGTGTTTCCTGGGTGGATGGCAATGATCTCAGAAGGCGTGCAAGGAGCGCAGCGGAAAGCAGCTGCAGTGATGTCAGCTCTGGAAGGGAAACGCGGCCCCTGAATTCAGGTCATGGCTGATACGTGAAGGGAAGGGTTTAAATGGAATTGTAGCTGCCGGCCATGCAGAAATACTGTGCTCAGCCCCCCTAAGCACTTGTGAGAGTAACTGAGCTTTCCTGTCTACTGTTCACACATCCAGCTACCTGGCCCCAGCCCATTCTCAGGAGCTAAACAGCAAGGCACACTGGTTAGGCTTCCACTTCTATGCCATTCCCCAGCATATCAGAGCTGCTGCTAAAGCTAATGCTTATTAAAGATTTAAAAGGCAAGCCGTCAGCCGTGCTGCTCCAAGATGGGCTTTTTTCCTGTTCTAGCTCTATCCACTCTCTAATACTAATAGAATTGGAGGGGGAAGGAAAAGAGAGGTCCCTGCCGAGGCTGTACTGACCTACTGAGTGCTAGGCAGGGGCCTTGCTATTACTGAATCTGTAATAGAGAGTTTGCACACTTTGGGGAAGAGGGAGGAGATCTTTCCTACAGCTCTCTCTCTCTCCCCTCCTCCCCCCAGTCTCATCAGAGATGTCAGGTTAATAATTCAGTATCTGCTGCAGGTAACCGGGATTGAGAGGCAGATCTGTCTGAGAGCCACAGCAGAATTTAGTCGATTAGGTCAGTCAGTTGATTGCGTCCTGCCATCTCAGCCGTGCCAGGGGATGTTTAGATAATCCTGCCAAATGACTGAAGCTGGGACATGCCGTCCTAATGTGACAATGACCGTGATGGAACACTTTGATGGTACAAGTCCACCGTGATTCCAGCATCACATTGTGATACTGGATCTTGACCAACATGGAAGAGGACGAAACGCAGTGACCCTCCTCCCAAATCCAGCTGGCTGAACTTGCTTCCCTGACCAAATGCATTCATGGGAGAGGCTACCACGGTTGTGACATGGGTGGTCTTGTAGCTAAGACACCAGAATGGGAGGCAGGAAATCTGAGTTCAGTTTTTTGCTCTGCTCCAGGTTCCCTGTGTGACTTCAGGGAATTCTCTTCATATCAGAGCTGAGTGGAGGGTGGAAGTTCCAGTTGTCAGAGGATTCTGAGTTTTGGCTATGAATTGGAACAAAAACCAAACTCTTCCTAATTCTCTGAAAATTCCCCCCAAATTTCTTTTTCGGTCGCTGTCTTTTATTTTGTAGTAGTACATGATATATAATAATCTTAATGAACTATTTCAGCATTGTCAGAATTCCCACAGAATACTGCTTTGCTGAACTTTCTTTAATCAGCTCTACTTAATAGATCCCTGCCTCAGTTTCCTAACTGTAAAATGAGGCTCATGCTTGCCCACTTCCCTGAGGAGACTGTGTGGGTAAAGTCGCTAATGGCTGCGGGCCGATCAGGTATCTGGGGCCATATAAATGGAGAGAGAAAGTTGGGCTTAATTGCCATTAGAAATCAACCTGGAGGAAATGGCTTGATGAGCAACTCCAACCCGGCTCCTCATACAGGTTTCACCTCTGGAAAATGTTCCTCCTCTTGTTCAGGCCAGGTTCAGAGAAGATGCTGGCGCTGGAACAATTTTTACAGTGGGGGGTGCTGAAAGCCAGTGGTCCCCAAACTTTTTACCTCATACCCTTTTATCCCTGTCTGTGCCCCCTATCCCCAGAGCTGGCTTCGGGAGCGGGGGGGATGCAGACAGCAGTAAGGGGGTTGAGGCTGACACCACAGCTGAGGGCGGGAGCAGAGCCCCAGGTTTGGGTCTTGCAGCTGGGACCCTGCATGCAATGCCAGGAACAGAACCCTGAGCGCAATTCCAGTGGCAGGTCTAGGACTGAGCTGCCACTTCAGCTTTTGAGAGGAAAAGTCCTCTTTCCAAAATCACCAGACAACTTGCATGTTAGGGGGAGCAGGTTTATCGCTGTAAGACACTTCCACTTTCCATATATGTTGAAAAGAAAGCTGTTAAGCCCAACAAAAAGAGAAAGAATAATCGAGGCCCCTCGTCTAAACCCTGTATAAGTCATCTTGTAGGTTCCACTTTCTCTGAATTTAACAGGAAACCTGTATGCACTAGTGCCCACCCCACAAGTTCCTACCCCCACATTGCACAGGGCAGTTCTTGGCACATTCTTTTTGCCATCCAATTAGTCAGCCTGAATGCCCCAGCCTGCATTGCAGAGCGGTAGGAGAAAGTTTGGAAGTGAGGAGATCACTGGCCAGGTTTGTTCAGATTTGCCTTGCAAGAGAAGCTACTATTCTCATAGTATTTCTTACCTGACCAGAAAAGCAGAGCTTCCCACAAGCATTTCCAATACCCCATGGCAAGCATATCTTGCTAACTCTGAGGGGAAACAAAATATGCAAGAGGCTGAACTGTGACACATGTTGTAACTTTCATGGGTTCCTTGCTAGTATGGTGGTAGGAGATGGAGGTGCTCTGACAGCTCAGATCTGGGAGCAGAGCCCTGGGCGTGGGTCCAGCAGCAGCCAGAACTCCGTATGTGGGGCCATAGCAGATCCCAGGGTGCAGGGCTGGGACCCTGCACAAAAACTGGGAGTGCTGCAGCATCCCCCACACCCTTAGTTCCCACGTCTATGGAGGAGACTGGCATACCATCTGCCTTGCTTGGCTGGAACTGCCCTCCCTTTGCTCCACTGAAGTCCCAGTGCTCTCTGTATATTTCTCTTGCCACCCAGGGCATGCTGCACTTTCTGTGTTACTCCCTACATTTTAGCTTGCTCAGAGTTACCATGGCTGCGTGTGCAAATCTGCAGTCACTGTAATTTACACTTGAGCACAATTCTGACATACACAGTGGAGCGAAATTCACTGGTGCACCAGAGGACACCTGTTAATGCAGCAGTGCTGATTTACTCATTGTTCTAAAGGGGACTTTCTGGGTATGGAGATCTGGAAAATCCAGCTCCTAGGCTTAGGTCCTCGATGGTATTCAGGCACCTAACTCACAGTGGTTCAGGATCTGGGCCACTGCAGCTTGCCCATGTCACAGAGCGAGTCATGGTAGAGTCAGGAATTCAAGCCACATCCCCTGTGTTCTGGGCAAGGGACCTCAACCTCAAGAACACCCCTGCTCGCTCGTGTCTTGGGATGAAAGGTGCTATGGATACATAAGCGATTTTGTGCATAATGACAGCGATTCCGGCACCATTAGGGAGTCTTGCAGAGGCTCTGCAGCCCTGCTTTCCCTCTTTAATCAATTCCTTGTGTGCAGCCTACATGTGGGCTGTAGATCAAATCCAATTTACTACTTGATTGGGAGTGATGGCCTTGGAACCGTAAAATGCTAGTTAGTGTCTTCATAATTCATGGGCTGCCCTTTTGCCTCCTGTGCTCAGGATGTTAAGAGCTGCTGGGTCGCTCCTGCTGCTAGCTGTGGGAATTAGACTTTCCTGACAGCATTTTCAGTAGAGGGCCATCAAATGCCAGTGGATTTGGTGAGATCCAGGGCCCAGTGTGTGGGTTTGGCCAAGGTTCTGTAATGGGGAACAAGGATGCTAACAATCTGTAACCAATCTGTTTGTGTTTAGGTAGGACTCCCAGATGCAGTGTCCCTGGGTACCAAATGATCGTGCTTACTTAAAAATTCAATGGACCCAATTCTGGTCTGACCAGTACTGGTGTAAATGAGGAGCAAGTCCGCTAAAGCAGTGTAAGCAAGATAATTATACTTAGCTCTCATAACGGCCCTTTCCTACATATATCTTATAGCACTCAACAAAGGCAGGTCAGTAATACGATCCTCACTCTACAGAAGGGGAAACTGAGGCAAGGAGGGGCCATTTTTCATACAGCAGGCCAGAGTCAGGGGCAGAAACCAGCTTTTCTTATTTTTAATCTCATTCCCTGTCCACTGTACCGTGCTTCTCTAGTTGTCTTCTCTGCACCCCCTCTGAGCTGACAGGTGCTTCTTGCCTCGTTTTCAAAGAGGTGGTTAGAAAAATGTTCCTTTTGCTGCACAGCCTGGATGGTCCATGGGTGACACTTTATTGCTAGTTCTCCCTTGTGCTTGGGTATTGTTTAGTCCAGGCCATCCCACTCTTCAGATGTTCTATTACAATGAGCCGCATTTTCAGCTGGCCTCTTCTTCATTAAAGATTCAAGGGCCAAATTCTCCACTGGTGTAAATTGGCAGCATTCTGTTGAAATCACTGGAGTCACCAGAGCTCTGTAAGTTTGCGCCAGCTGAGGATCTGGCTCTTAAATATTTGCTCCATCTGGACAAATATAACACTTCATTTTTATTTCAGCAGTGCCTCGAGGCCCCAAATCGAGATCAGGGCCCCATTGTGTTAACACTGTACAGAGGAGGAGACAGGCCCTAGCTCAAGTGAAACACACAAAGGAAGCATTATTATCCCATTCGATCACTGGGTTCTGCGAGACAAAAGGACTTGCCCAAGGTCACATAGAACGGCGTAGCATAGCCAAGAATTGAATACAGACATCCTGAGTCCCAGGGCACGGCCTTCACCATCAGACCATCCTCCCTCTCATTTTCTCTGTCTCTCACCCCATTCTTATTCAGAGTCTGAGATGTGGACTGCAGATTGACAGTAGATTTTGGACCAGGTAAAGCCTGACCAAGTCAGGTCCAGCGCCGGACAGCCTCCCTTCCATATAATGGATGTATCTTTTTTTCCATCTCCTCTTTGCATTGTTTCAGTTCTTGGAACCCAGTGTCTGCTGTGAGTGCCTGGGAACTTGGGGTTAGACACTCCTGAAATGGCAGAGATCTTGCAGTGACGGGTTTGACAGAGACTGCTCTTTGTAACGGGAGTCAAGCACTGCCTGAGCCCAGCCCTGGGGGGGCGAGTCATGTCAGCGCCCTGGGATGCTGCCAAGTGGGAGACAAGTTAATTCAAAACAGATTCCAGGCCATTAGCCAGTGCTTCCAGTCATAGATATAATCATGCATATGCTCTTTGTGTTTCCCACTCATCTTTTAAAGACCAAGCAAGAATGCTGCTCTTCAGCTGTCTCTAATTCTCTAGCTGGCTTGGCTAGCAGCCAGCAAGCCCCACCTAAGTTTTGGAGTCATGGAATTTTTCAAGATGTCTGCAGCACAGTAACTGGTCTGACCAAGACCCCTGGTGCCATGACACAGTAGTCATCCTCATGGCTCCAGGATGCTGTGTTCACCACAAACCCAGACCCAGAGAGGACAAATCTGCATTGCATTCTCTTCCAGGCTCAAATGCAGGTAAAATCACTGCAATGAAAATCCTTTGGCTGTGTTCACTTCATCTGGGAATGCTGAAATGAGACTAATCTGGGCACCCCCATGTGACTGAGATCCCCACTCTTCCTGGAGATCACAGAGCACCTGGGACCCTCCTTAGCAGAGATGTTGGCAATTCCAACAGGGGAAATCTACCACCCATCCATAACATACAGTAATCTGACCATCACTAGAGTACCCATCTGAGAGGCAAGAGATCTTGCATGCTACCATATGGTAGCTAACCTTCCTTTCCTAACTACGCTAATCAAGAAGCAATCAAAACAGTCTCCAGTGTACTATGTCAGCCTGTCCCCCCAGTGCCACCTGCCTGTACCCTGAGTCCCTCTCAGACAAACTTCAGGGCTGAGACAAAACCCAACTTCCAAACTTTAGTGGGGAAGTGAGGGCAGGTTCAAAGGCTGGAGCCAAATGGCAGTTTTGCAGCTCTGTCCCATCTCTGGTTAAATCTTTCATCTTTCCTATCTGGAGAGTGGAGCTCACACCCAGTCCGTTTTACAGGCAGAACAAGTGAGATGGTCTCAGTCTAGCCCAGGGGTGGGCAAACTTTTTGGCTGAAGGCCACATCGGGAAAAAGAAATTGTATGGTGGGCCATGAATGTTCACAAAATTGGGGTTTGGGTTGAGGTGCGGGTGGGGTGCAGGCTCTGAGGTGGGGCTGGAGATGAGGAGTTTGGGGTATAGGAGGGTGCTCTGGGCTGGGACTGAGAAGTTCGGAGGGTGGGAGGGGGATCAGGGCTGGGGCAGGGGTGGGGAAAAGAGTGCAAGTTCTGGCTGGGGGTGTGGGCTCAGGGATTTGGCTGGGGATGAGAGGTTTGGGGTGCAGGCAGGGCCATCCTTAGGATTTATAGGGCCCTAGGCAGTATTATTAAACTGGTGCCCCTATGCCGGATGGCAGCCCAAGCTCACAGCCTGGTAGGGGAGGGGGAGGAGGGACTTGACAGCAAAGGATAATGAGATGCCCAGCCTGCCTCATGGTGGCGGAGAGTCACAGTTCCCCGCAGAGACTTCCATGCACTCTCCCTCATGCAGAACGGACATGAAGAAAGTACCTAATTAAAAGCACTAAAATTTGGGAATAAAAAATGTCAGTCACAGGTTTTTTGATATCCCCTGAAGTTTGTCAGAGATTTATTTGCAAAAACTTCATAGTAAGGGTGAGTCAGCTGTCCTGCTGAATACAACATTACATATAATGGAATACATGATGCAGCTCTGCTCTGTTTTACATTTTCTTCATCAGTATTTCTAAGTTGAATTTATATTTTAAATGTACTCAAATCTTAAGCCAGCATTCCAGATTACTACATATTTAACTCACTGAAACAAAGACATTCTTTTAAATTAATCAGAGAGATTTAGTGTGTTCATAACAATGCTCATTGCTTTTAGAAAAAGGGAACAGTAATTTACTTTGTGTGATCTCCATAACAAGAGACATGGTTATGAAATTTCACCAACTTTAAAAAAATATGTTTCCAAAGATTTTAGGTATAACAAGGATTTTGTCTTACTAAGGTACTGATTTTGCTGGAGGGTTCTTTTAAAACTAGTTTGTCAGATATTCAGAAGTAAAGAAAGGGAACTCTTTGTCCAGCTATCTGGAAGGGAAGGACTGTTGTCCCTTTAAGGGCTCTCTTCAGTGGGGAGTGGGGGGAGAGGTGGTGAAGGGATGGACAGAAAGGACAGGAAGACTTGGAAGCACTTTTTTTTTAACTATAGTAATTAAAATGTGTATTTTAGATAAGGGAGGTCTTTTGAAGGATTTATTTAAAAAACTATGTGTGAAGATCCACACATTTAAGGCTAAAGATGATTGTGCATCTAAAACTCTATGCAAGCATTTTTTAGAAATGTGATTTTATAATCTTCACCAGCTCACTAATGAAATATTTTTAAAGCAAATTTTAAAGTAAGGTCCTGTAGACTGACATGTTCTGTGTAAATATTACATTAATGCACAACTGTTTTTGTCAGTAAAGTCAGTAACTGACAGTATAAAAATTTATTTGGGCATAAGCTTTCGTGGACATCTGATGAAATGGGTTCTAGTCCACAAAAGCTTATGCCCAAATAATTTGTTAGTCTTCGAGGTGACATAAGGACTCTTCCTTGTTTTTGCTGATACAGACTAACAGGACTACCACTCTGAAACCTGTCAGTATATACCTTGGGGTTGGGAAATGCCTGTTAAATGGCTTTATTACCCCTTGAATGTCTCTTTAACAGTTTCAATGTTGTGCTAATAGGTCTGGCAGGCTGGAGGTTTTTTCACTTTTAACTACTAGATTCCCTCCCAAGGAAGACTCACCAGGCTAGAGCAGCCATCTGTGGGAGCCTGCACGAAGGGTCAGAACAGGGATAGGAAAACAAGAGGGTGGACACTAAGACCCAGTGGTGCCCCAAATTTTCAGGTGCCCTACGCAGCTGCCTATGTTGCCTATGCCTAAGGACAGCCCTGGGTGCAGGAGGGTGCTCTGGGCTGGGATCAAGGGGTTTGGAGAGTGGGAAGAGGATCAGGGCTGGGGCAGGGGCGTGGGGAGAGGCTCGGGGTGCAGGTGCCAAGTGGTGCTTATCTCAAGCGTGGTGCAGCCCCGGCCCTGTGCCCCAGCTGGAATGCCAAAGTGGGGCTGAGCTGCATGGTGGAGTGCTGGAGTGGGGCCGAGTCATGTGGTGCAGTCCTGACCCAGTGCCCTGGCCAGAGCGGGGCCGAGCTGCATGGTGGAATGCCAGAGCAGGGCTGAGCCACGTGGTGCAGTCCTGACCCAGTGCCCCAGCCAGAGCTGGTGCGGCCCCCAACCCAGTGCCCCGGCTGGAGCAATGGAGTGGGGCCGAGCTACATCATGTGGCTCATGGGCTGGCTTAAATCGGCTCACAGGCCCAATTTGGTCATAGTTTGCCCATCCCTGGCGTAGCCCATGGCTTATGTTTCTACACATCAAAACTACCAGCCCCACTTATCCCAACTGGAGGAGACGCCTCGGACTGTCTAGCAGGTGACAGAAGCATCAGGAATCCCTGTCCTCACGTCCACACCCCCCTGCATGCCGACAAACTCTCTGGGTGAAATTCTGGCCTCTCTGAAGCCCATGGTAAGACTCTCCTTGACTTCAATGGAGCCAGGATTACACTCTCACACCCAAGCCACAGAGGACAGCTGGACAAACACCACCAGCACAACTGCAACCAAGTTACTCTCTTGTTGACAGTCTAAGCAAAGAGGCCAAAGAATGAATGATCCTCCGTGAGTGAGACGGAGAAACCCTTTCATACTCCCAGAGAAGGTCTTGCCAAGTGCAGTCCAGGTTTGCTTAGCGATAAGGGATGTGGCAGGTTGAGTTGCAGGAGAGAGATCTTTATTCTACATGCTGAGAGGCCAGGGTTCCATGCTCAGAAGCCTGTGTTTGTCCAGGAGATTTCACTCCAGACCTCCAGGTCCAGGTGTCACACCAAACTAGGTCCTGCTTGGAACCTGACCCTCTTTTTCCAGCCCCCTCATCAGAGTATGACAATGAGGAACACAGCTAGGGAAGTTTACACTGCTGCCACTCACGCTGTACCTGTCATGTAGCGACCCAGAGGAGCTTGGTCTCCAGCCATGGCCTTTCACCTAAATGAAATTAACAACAAAAACCCAAACCTACATCCCAAGCCCTCTCCATACTATAGCTAACCCTTCACCCCCCTCCAGTATCTTCCTCCCAGAACAATACCAGTCCTTTATGTTGCACCTTACCTGGGAAGCTGAAGTGTCCAGAAACCTGCCTTGAGCCTTGCCCTCGGGCTCCAGGACCTAGAGGAAGAAGGAAAAAGATTGTGTTGCTCTGAGTTGCCACCAGCATCACTCTATAGCTCTGGTTGTAAAATCTCTTTGTATAGGCTCCCAAATTTGGCTAGGAGTAGGTAAAACCCCAACAATTCCACAATGATCCCATCCCATTAAAATCATTTTCAGGGACAATATTTTCCCATGAACTTGCAGCAGAGTCAGCCACGTTTTATGTTTCAAGAACCATGGCCTTCTTTTGAAACATCTCTGATAATCTCTCTGGAATATGCTCACCTCCAGGAGTATTCAGACCATTTAAGTAGTGAAGCACAAACCAAGGACCCACATGGATCCTGACTGGAATTCTGCAGCTCAGACCCATCTCAGCACTGTAGTTAAAGTGATGTCCATGGACCCCTTCCAAACACTGATTTTCAAGGCTTGAGTTAATGGGACTTTTAGTTGGTGTCTTTAGATAATGGCTTTGCTTGACTGTGTGCCACAGATCTAACTTAATTTGTAGCTAACTTAATTGTTACCAATAGGATTGCAGTATGCAAATGAACTGAGGAGGCGGACGGCAACGAGGAAGGTTATAGCTCGTATCAACTAAAGGTGTTATTGCCCTACAGGGAAATGTCTTTATGCATGAGCCAAAGGTAAATTCTTTTGCAAGACTCAGGCCTTGGCTACACTTGCAGGTGTGCAGCGCTGGGAGTTACAGCTGTCTTTGTACAGCTGTAGGGAAAGCGCTGCAGTGTGGCCACACTGACAGTTACCAGCGCTGCAGTGTGGCCACATTTGCAGCATTTGTAGTGCTGTTGGGAGTGGTGCATTATGGGCAGCTATCTCACAGAGCACCTCATCCCATTTTGGTGCCGTGGGTTGTGGGAAGGAGGTGGAGGGTGCAGGTCATTCTGTTTCCTGTCCCAACACCCCATGATGCATCGCTTCAGATCCCAGCAATCCCTGTTTTTCCGTGCACATTTGGCGCCATCTTGACTCTCTCAACGGTTTCTGTGCAGCACAATTTCTGTGGGAAATGGAGCCCGAACTGCTGAGGAGTATGCTGATGAGTCTCGCCAGCACATCACATTTGGCAGTTGAGCTATTCCTTAAGATCCAAAGTGATGAGGAGTCCGACGATGATAGCGAGTCGCCTGACGTGTACGAAACGAAATTGCTGCTGGCATTCACGGAAATGCTTAGCACCATGGAACGCCACTTTTGGGCTCGGGAAACAAGCACTGAATGGTGGGATCACATCGTCATGGAAGTCTGGGATGACGAGCAGTGGCTGCAGAACTTTCGGATGAGAAAAGCCACTTTCATGGGACTGTGTGCTGAGCTCGCGCAAGGATACGAGATTGAGAGGTGCCCTGCCAGTGGAGAAGCGGGTGGCTATTGCAATCTGGAAGCTGGCAACTCCAGACAGCTATCGATCGGTCGGGAACCAGTTTGGAGTGGGAAAGTCAACCATTGGAATTGTTTTGATGCAAGTTTGCAGGGCCATTAATCACATCCTGCTAAGAAGAACCATGACTCTGGGGAATGTGCAGGACATTCTGGATGGCTTTACACAAATGGGTTTCCCTAACTGTGGAGGGGTGATAGATGGGACACATATTCCTATTCTGGCACCACCCCACCTAGTTTCCGAGTATGTTAATCGGAAGAGGTATTTCTCTATGATTCTCCAGGCGCTTGTGGATCATCTTGGGCGTTTCATTGACATTTACACAGGCTGGCCTGGAAAGGTGCATGGTGCACACATCTTTCGGAACAGTGGCCTGTTCAGGAAGCTGCAGGCCGGGACTTTTTCCCCAGACCGGAAGATCACAGTATGGGACGTTGAAATGCCCATTGTGATCCTTGGAGACCCCGCTTACCCATTAATGCCTTGGCTCATGAAACCGTATACAGGGAAGCTTGACAGGAGCAAGGACCGGTTCAACTACAGGCTGAGCCGGTGCCGAATGACTGTGGAGTGTGCTTTTGGCCATTTAAAAGGGCACTGGAGATCTCTGTATGGGAAGCTAGACCTGGGGGAAAGCAGCATCCCTGCGGTTATATCTGCATGCTGTACCCTCCATAATATTTGTGAAGGGAAGGATGAAACATTCAGTCAGGCATGGACCTCCGAGATTCAATGCCTGGAGGCTGAATTTGCACAGCCAGAGAGCAGGGCTACTAGAGAGGCCCAGCACAAGGCTTCAAGGATTAGGGATGCCTTGAGGGAGGAATTTGAGGCTGAAAACCAACAGTAATGTTTGCTGCCTTGCATGGAGTGAAGTGCAGAGGTTACAATGTTAGTAGGAATCTGTTTTTCCTGAGCTGATTTGCAATGCCTGTTTCTTTCCTGGGCTAAGGTATCTTTGACTTTCTGCAATAATAAAGACTGTTTTCAAAGCCACGAATTCATTTATTGAAAGGAAAATAACTTTCTTGACAGACACACAACATTTCGGGAACCTAAAAGGGCAGGGGGATGCGGTGGGGAACTGTACAGTCACAGGTTGGAATATGTCCTGTCTGGAGTGCTGTACAATGACTGCTGCACTTCCGGATGAAAATGCTGCATGGTGATGAGGGTTGAGTGCAGAGGGTAAGGGTCATAGTTCTCCAGGCTGGTTGGTGAATGTACAGGTGTGGGAGGCAGCTGGTGGTGGTAAGAACCTGGATGCTGGGGAAGGGAGTTTTGAGCTGACATTGGGGCACAAGGGAAAGAGCTTTCGGACGGGGTGGGGCCGGTGCGGTAGTGCTCTGCCTGCATGGCTGTGGGCGCCTGGATAGAGTCCGCTTGGCACGCCAGGATGCTTATCAGCTGCTTTGTGCTTTTCTTCCTGGCCACTGCGTTTTTCTGGCGGATCCTGCTTTCCCTTTCCCTCCAGTGCTGCACTTTTTGATTCTCTCTGGCAGAGTGATTCATAACTGCTTGCAGCAGGTTGTCTTTGCTTTTTCGCGGCTTCTTCCGGAGATTTTGGAGTCTTTCAGCTGTTGATAACACAGGCATCCGAGAACTCAAGGTTGCTTGTAGAAAGGCAAAAAAAGAAACAGTTAACAGAGGCAGCATTGTTTATATCACATCAGACAGTTATTCCCAAACAGTGAAGGAGTTTACAGTCTTCACAATAGCATAATTTTCCCATACCAAAGAGAGCGCACATAACCCACAGGAGCCACGAAATGGTGAGTAAAGGGGGACTGATTGCTTCTGGGCTGTACTGGGGTTTCTGTGCCTTGGGGAAAGCAAACAGTTGCAGGGGGCACCTACACTGAACAGTCTCCCAACATTTTCCACAGGAGATGATCCTGGAAGATATCTCGCTGCTGCGGGTCACCTGGGAAGAGCGGGAGGGTCTTCTACAGCAATGCGGATTCCGCCCTGGCCCCTGTGCAGCTTGCCTGTGTGCAGCAATGGTCCCCCCACCCCTCACGGCACAGTGGCATGGACGCATTAGCCTGAGTGGGACAAGGACCACAGTGGCTCTCCCAATAAACTTGCGCAAGCGCATTGCCCATTCTCTGGCTGAAACTTTTGAAGAGATTACCGAGGCCGATTACTGTGACGTGATAGACCACATCAATGGGCTATTCCACATCTAGGCATGCATGCAGCCCTAACCCTCCCTCCTCTCCCGAAACATTTCCATGCTGAAAATAAAAGCCGCTTACCAGGAACCCGCTCTTCTGCTTGTCCTTCACCAAGTACCGGCTGCTGCGACTGGCTACCTTCCTCCTGGCTTGAGAAGAGCTCTTGGCTGCATGCCTCCTGAGACTCCGGGGTGTCTCCCCCCCCCCAGTACCCTCATTCTCGGTTTCCTCCTCCCCCCTCCTCCACCTCCGTCTACCCACCCCTCCCCGCTCTGAAGTGTCCATCATGGTCCTCGGATTGGCAGTGGGGTCATCCCCAAGTATCGTGTCCAGCTCTTTGTAAAAATGGCAGGTTGTGGGGGAAGCACCGGAGCGGCAGTTTCCCTCATGGGCTTTGCAGTAGGCACTCTGCAGCTCCTTCACTTTAACCCTGCACTGCAGTGTGTCCCGGTCATGGCCCCTTTCCAGCATGGCCCTTGAGATCTGCCCATAGGTATCATAATTCCTACGCCTGGAGCGCAGCTGGGACTGCACAGCTTCCTCCCCCCAAACACTGATGAGGTCCAGCAACTCGCCATTGCTCCATGCTGGGGCTCATTTGGCACATAGAGGCATAGTCGCCTGGAAAGATTCACTGATTACACTCCACACCTGGCTGAGCAAACAGTAAGGGGATTTTTAAAATTCCTGGGGCATTTAAAGGGCAGGTCACCTGAGGCCAAGGCAGCAGAGTGCGAACTGATGAGCAGAGTGGCTGAACAGGCATTCTGGGATACTTCCGAATACCTCTGGAGGCCAATAACAGTGCTTTTGGTGGCCACACTAGCGAAACAGCGCTGCATCACCAGCGCTGCAGTCGTTATTCCCCATGCAGAGGTGGAGTAGAGCCAGTGCTGTATCCAGGGAGATACAGCGCTGGATGTGCCTTGCAAGTGTGGACGGTGTGTGAGTTGCAGCGCTGTAAATCCATCACCAGTGCTGCAACTCTCCAGTGTAGCCAAGCCCTTAGTCTCCTGTAGTTCTAAGAGCATTAGGAGAGGATTTTTATTCCACAGTTAGGGATGGAGAAACATGGCAAGCTACAGTTACCTGCTGTTACTGTAAACATGTTATCTGTGAGGCAGAGCTGGCAGAATTGTTTATAACAAATACATTCAGCTGTATGATCAGCCAATTAGAGTTTGTTCCCATGATGTCATGTCTTCTAACTTCATAACTGAGACACTTTGGTATAGTCCAGGAGGGGGTGGAATTTGTCTAGCCGTGGAGACAGAACCAGACCACCCTGTTTGAGTCCAGCTTTCAATGTTTGTCTGTAGGGTTTTGCTTGGGCTCATCTCACTCAAGAACCAGACAGAGCCAGAATGACCTATGACCTCCTCTGCAGACCCTGGTTCTCTCTCATTCCAAGCTTGTCACTCACAAGGGGTAATAAGACCTGATAGGTGACTCCAGTCCATGATGGATTGGGGACTCACTGAAACCCCCCCAACCAATTATATCTGTCATGATATAATGACAGTTGAAGAGTAACTTCACCAGCAGCAGCACTATTTATCACCAGGAGAATTCATCCACAACGTGCCCTTGGTGAACAGGGGGATTAGATACCTTTGAAGACTGGTGAGGAAAGTGGGGGCCTTTCACCTGTTCAGATCTGGCTTGGGTTGG
This sequence comes from Gopherus evgoodei, assembly GCF_007399415.2. NCBI lineage: Eukaryota > Metazoa > Chordata > Testudines > Testudinidae > Gopherus > Gopherus evgoodei. The sequence goes on along the minus strand of NC_044330.1, from coordinate 66,565,963 downwards.
TGGTGTCTGAAGTCACCATCTGACATAAGGGCTGGAGCTAGGGGTGCTCCAGTGGTTTCCATTATATACAAGATTTACTGTTTGGTTCAATGGCTTACAGCACCCCCACTATACAATTTGTTCCAGTACCCCTGCCATATAATGGCCTACAGAAAGGGCTGTGAGGACTCAGAACATTTCTATTCTATAGAAGCTCTTATCCTGCCACCATCACTGCTGTATCTCAGTGCCTTCTGGTCAGACATTAAGTGACGTTGCTAACCCCACTCATGAGTGGTTCATTCTCTCACATCCTCGCCCCAGGGGGAAGAATTGTGTGTTCAGTGGAATGGTTTGTTTCGAAAGGTGTTTTTCTTGATTTGTGTTTTAAATATCCATTCTGTTCCGTGTTTGTTAGCCTAAGCAGGTCAAAGATGCATACCTTGCCCTTGGAACTGAAGGTGGTAAGGTTTGTGGTAGCTCTTAGTTCCTGGAGGAGTTGGTTCCAAGGTGTCAAACGGGCCTTGGGAAAGCTCCGTCTCCTGTACACGTGAACTTTACCCTTGTGGTAGAGTTCTATTGCACCTGAGGCGGGGAGCCATCGACCGCAATCCTCATACCAGAGCTGCAAGCAATCTTCTAGGTACCCTAGGCCAGGGGTTCCCAAACTTGGTTCGTGGCTTGTTCAGAGTAAGCCTCTGGCAAGACACTTTGTTTATCCATGCGTCCGCAGGTACAACTGCTTGCAGCTCCCAGTGGCCGCGGTTCGCCATTCCCAGCCAATGGGAGCTGTGTGAAGCAGTGCAGGCTAATCTGCAAGCAGCCATGCCTGCGGGCACTTGGGTAAACAAAGAGTCTCATGACCTGCCAGGGGCTTACCCTGAACAAGCCGTGAACCAAGTTTGGGAACCCCTGACCTAGGCCCAGGCCACAAAGTGCCTTAAAGATAAGGATCAAGGGCTTAACCCAGCATTCTCTGGGAAGCCAGTGTAGAGCACTGAGGACATGGCTGATGGGCCTGCATTAGCCAGCGTGGCTGAGGTGCGCTGCAGCATTCTCAACTAGATGAAGGTCCCTAAAGGCTGGTAGTTTCATACCCAGGTAGAGAGCGTTGCTGTAATCCACTCGAGAGATCAGACCATCATTCACTAGGAGGAGAGTCTCCTAGCCAACTGGTGGCGGTAGATAGCCACTTCAGTGTGTAAGGCTATGAGAGTGCTCAGCATCAACAACGAATTTAGGAGCACTCCTGAACTCCAGATTGAATTGATCAATTGCAGGTGTGCTCCTCCACCAAAATGAGACTGCACCGAAGCTGCAGCGTGTTTCCTGCACCTTGTCTAGTAGACTGATATCAGTGCCACAAAAGCTGTTGGCACAGCTGGGCCCCTTGTGCCGGTGTCAGCAAAGAGGCTGAGATGTGACTAGGCCCCAGAAGTTGACCTCCTCTCAGAGCCTCCAGGGCAGGGCTGAGGACATTGGCAAGGACACTCTGAAGCTTGGTCTGCCACTGGCGCTATCCTTTTGTCGGATGAACTCTGTCTCCAGGGCTGTTAATTTAGTGCCTTGCACTAGCAATAATTTCCTTCAAATATGACATTGGACAAACTTCCCTACATAGATATTCCCAGAGCAGCACAATCTGTTTTAGCGGAAAAGCTAAATATTAGTCCTTTCAAAGCCCTCCCTTCATATGTATTTATACAACGGGCTCTGGCTGCTACAACCCATCTGGTCACTAATCCATGTTTTAAACAAAACCTCTGACACATAACCCATGTTCTCAGAATTATTTAGATAGCATGGACCAGATTCCCAGCTGGGGCAAACTAGCATGGCTCCACTGAACTGAGTGGGTCTCCTTCAAACTACACCAGCCAAGGATCCGGCCATATGTGTTGGAAGAGTCCATGGGCCTCATTCTCTGCTGGGTTTTAACAGTTTTCTGTCAGTGCACCTTCACTGAGGTCGATGGAGTCTCCACGGAAGTCTGGGTCCCGCAAGGGCATGACATGTCATGACAAAGTGAGACAATGTCTATTTTTTTATAAATAGTCTGTGTGACTCAGTTTCCCTGCCTGTCTGAATGCACAGAATTAAATCGGGGCGGGGGGAAGGGGTGGCAAAAAGGGGTTGTTACAGAAAGAAGCAAGAAAGGTAGTACGGTGACATCCTCAAGTACAAAGCTTCAGAGGAGTGCAGATAGCAGTGAGGGGAGAAACTACCAATATGGCTCCATCTGGGTTAGGATGGGTTACCTGTCCCAGTGCTAAGCCTGGGATAAAAGCCCATACAAGAAGGAGGGGGTTTGGGTGAACTACAAAGGACGCGGCAGTGGAAAAACTGATAGCCTGGAAAACCATACTCCTAGAGAGGGATCAGGCTGCAGGCAGCGGTTTGCCCAATTCAGAGATGGGAAATAACAATCCAGGCCTGCCTGAGCTATGGACACAGAGATTAGGATAGATAAGCAAATATGAACATAGGACTTTTTGTTTTATACTTTGGCCCTGCACGCTTCATACCGTTGGATGAAAGAATAAATGCTGCTTTGTTCAGAAGCAGTTGGTTTTGAATCATTTTAATCAGCTGCTGTCACAAGCTCCCAAAGGGAAACCCACATGGACCTGGTGAATTAGCCACGGTTGGTACCCAGGGGGGGCTGTGACCCAGGTCCTGGTCTGAGAGTGGGTGAATTGCAGAATTCCACCCCAGAAGAAAGGGTCCTGTTCCTGTACCAGATCTATACTGGCTACAGAGCTTGCTTACACCTGCTGATGTATTCATCATAAGATCCTTCAATTCTCTGCCAGGCATGGCTGAGGTTTGTTTAAAGCAAGTATTTTACACACAGTGCCACCAGTATATTACAGTTTAGCATTCCATTACACTGCCCCTTTAAGTTCTACATTCCTGCCATTTACAATAGTTACACAATCACATGGTCTTTGAAGTTTAGTATAGATCAGTCTGTCAAGTGTCTCTGAATCGTACCGGTTTTCTAATTATACAACCCGAACGTATAACAACTTGGTCATCTGGCTGTCCATTAGTTGTATTGACTGGCTGTGGTTGGGTTGGAATTTTTGAGTGTTCTTGTTCTTCATTCGCCATCTCTGGATTTTCTCTGTTGATTGTTCTTTCTGAGGAACAAACTGTAGATGTCGACAGTTTCTGTTGAGCTCTTCGTTGTCGGTCTCAATCACATATGATCTGGGCATAAAATTATTTTTCTTTATGACCGCTGGAGTTGTCCATCCATTTTCTCTAGCCAATTTAACATGAATACGATCACCAGGTTTGAGACCGGGTAATTCTCTGAGTGACATCTGTTGCAAAAATGTTCATAAGCTTTTTTAAGCCCTTTTATCCATTTTGGCTACTCTCTTCATGTCTGTCCAATAGGTTATTTTCCAAAGTTGGAACAGTAGTTCTGAGTTGTCTCCTCCTCAAGAGTTGTGCTGGACTATAACCAGTAGCTGCTATTGGTGTTGATCTGTAACTCAGAAGAGCAAGGAATTGAACTTCTTGCTGTGGGATTTTCTTTCATAGAGCTCTCGCAACCTCTCCATTCTCTTGTGGGTAATGTAGGCTGCTAGGAATAAAATCAAAATCATATTTCATTTGGAAGGACTTAAATTCTGCTGCAGTGAATTGTGGTCCATTGACCATGAATAGTTGTTCTGGAATACCAAAGTAAGCAAAAGTGCACTTCAGCTTTTCAGTAACAAGTTCACTATTTCTATATACCTGGAAAAATAGTCCACAACCACCAGCTAATGATTTCCTCTGAATTTGCATCAAATTTCTAGCTAGTCTCATCCAAGGTCTGCCTGGTAGAGGTGTTGTTATTAAAGGTACTTTGTGTTGTGTTAGTCTGTTAGTTCTGCAATATTCACATGCAGATACTTTATGACCTTGCTGATGTCTGGCCACCACACTGACTGGTTGACACATTCACAGCATTTAGTTACTCCCTGCTGCCCTTCATGGGTGTGGTTTAGGGTTTCTTCTCTCATTTCTTTTGGAATTACAATGCAATTGCCTTTAATCATGAGTCCATTTGACTTCCTTAATTGTCTATGCACTGCAAAGTAGTCTCTTGTCACTTCCTTAGTGTCCTTTAGATACTTGGGCCAATGTAACTTAGAACGTCCTGAAATTCCATGTCTGTTGAGGTTGCTTTTTGTAGCTGGAGCAGTCTTTTTTCTGTATGTCCACATCATCCACATATGCCTTCACATCATCTTCAAGCTCATGGGAAGTTGAGTGCTATGCTGTGCTCCATGACAGAGCGACTGCTTCTAACAGATTTTTTCCCAGGAACATACTTAGCAATTGGGTTAAATTGCATTAACCTTTTCAATAGACGTTGGCATCGTAGTGGTGCTGGATACAAGTCTTTTCTGTTGATGAAGGTTATAAGTAGTTTATGGTCTTTTATCCATGTAAATGAATCCAGTTCACACAGATATCTGTAAAAGTTCTCACACGCCTATATGCTCACCAGGCACTCCTTTTCAATCTGTGCATGTTTTTCTGTGTCTGTGTGTGACTATGTGTTGGACTTTAACAGTTCATTCAGTGGTTTTGTCACTGTAGAAAGGCCTTGTAGATATCAGCTAAGATAATTTACCATCCCCAGTATATGTATCAGTTCTGGTACATTAGTTGGTGTATTTAGTTCTCTAATTGTTTTTACTTTCTCAGAGCTAGGATGGATTCCATCCTTGTTTATTGTCTGTCTCAGAAACTCAATTTGGGGTGGACGGAAAATGTATTTTTCCTTGTTTCGCTTCCATTCAGACCGACTGATTAGGCTTAGGACTTCGCTGATGGTTTTGTTGTGTTCTTCCATCAAAGATCGATATCGTCCATGAAAACCTCCAACTCCATTTGTGTTTGTTAGCAGTTTTGCCATCTTTCTTTGGAAACTTTCAGGTGCACTGGGAATCCCAAAAAGGGCTCTTTGAAAGCAAAATCTCTCAAAGGGTGTGATAAATATAGTCAGTTTAGCACTTTCTTTGGCTAATGGAATTCGTTTCAGAATCTGCTCAAAGCATCCAGCTTGGAGAATACTGTAGCTCATCCTACTTTGGGGAGGAAGTCATCCATTGTTGGGAGGATATATTTTTATCTTGCGACTGCTTCATTAAATCTTAAGATCCACAGAGATTCATATTTTTCCATTTTTCTTTATAACTGGTACCATTGAGGCCTATCATGCTGTTGGCTCAAAGGTTTTCTCAATTATGCCAATCCACTTTATTCTCTTTAACTCAGTTTCCACTCTATGAAGTAATGGGACAGGAATCCTGAGAGATGTACATATACGGTATGGTTCCGTGTTGTCTCTTAAGGTTATTTGTACTGGATCTCCTTTCAAAAGTCCAATATCACCAAATACTCCATCAGGTTCTTCCACCTTTCTCACTAGGCCCATCATGGCTGCCACACTGCAGCTGAGAAGGTCTTTGATCCTTTGATTACATACAAAGCTATGCATTTAGAGTATAAGGTGAACTGGCCCCTGAAGTTCAGGGCTAGTCAGAGTTGGGGCAGGTGATTTCTGCTTTGGGAGGGGTTGAAGGTCACTGTAAGTCCCTTTTGAGATGAGTCCAAAAGAAGAGGCTGAACTGCTAACAAAAATATGCGCTATACGGAGAGTACTTGAGAGCAAAAAAGTGTCATGTATCTCTTTGCTGGGGTGATCTGGGAAATCACTAAGCCTTATTCTGTATCTAGTACGTTAATTGAAACAATAATTAACGAGAGAGTTAAAGGACACCTAATAATACCTATCTCTTTATATAGTCATAGATTTCAAGGCCAGAGGGGACCATTGTAATCAACTAGTCTGATCTCCTGTTCAGCACCAGCCAGAGAACTTCCACATACTAATTCCTAGAGCAGATCTTTTACCAAAGCATCCCATCTTGATTTTAAAATTGCAGTGCCCCTGGTGGCTAGAGGTGACCTCACAGGAATCCCAGCCTCAGCATGATCCCTCGAATTTTTAGGTCAATAATGCCATTTGCTGCCAGCTAATTTATTGTCATAAAATGCTCCCAAAGTCACCAGGTGTTGCCCATTACCATAATATCAAAACCAGGCTCTTCTTCAGACTCCCTCTTCAATCAGAGCAGGCAGGTTCGCAGGTTACTCTCTGGTGGCCCCCAACTGACCTCAAAGCCCAAACAAAAAGCACAGAATAAACATCATCCACCCACACTGGCTTAATGAAGATGCAAAGTAACCAAGGCCCACCCACCTGGGGCTTAAGGTCTTCGTCCCTCCTGAGTTCTGCCCCCAGCTCATGACTATTCCCTCAAGCCTTCCTTCTCTCTGAGCTCAGAGAAACCAGTGGGCAAACTTACCCCCACGGCCCTCCTGGCCTGGAGCTTTCACAGCTCTTTTCCCCTAGCAGCTCTCCACTACTGCTCTCTGGGAAAACTCCAACAGCTAGATCACTGTCTCTCAAGATCTTGCCCCACATCCCAGCCGCCCCTTCCCACCTCTCTTTCCCAACCACGGCCTATTGTCTTCTCTTCAGTCCCCCGTGCAGTCAACTAGGCACAGCTGGGCTGGACCTGCTTCCTCTTAAAGGGGCCTGGACAGTCTCATCTAACACTTTTCAGCAGTAGTTAAAAATCTGGGGGCTCCTATTTACCCTCTTTCTTAATACATGAGCAAGGGGACATTCAGTGAAACTGAAAGGCAACACATTTCAAATGGCTAAAGGAAATCCCATATACAAGGCACAGTTAACCTGTGGAACTCACTGACACAAGGCACCAAGCCGAGTAGAATTCAACAAAAGGGTAGACATTTGTCTAACTAGTACTAAGAGCGAGCCAGCTCCGCCACTTGTGTAATTCCGTATAGCTCCATGGAGCTTGACTGATTCACACCAGCTGAGCATCTGGCCCAATACCTAGAATTATATTAGTTAGGATAACATTTTCTAAGGGTGCTTTGGGACACTAGCCAATCACTAACTTCCTAGGAGTAGATAGAAATCTCCCCACAGGCCCCTTAATGCAAAATTATCAGTTATTTTATAGGGCTATCTTGCATCTTTCTCCAAAGCATCTGGTATTGGCCACTGTCAGAGACAGGATACTGGACTAGACAGGCCATTTGTCTGTTCCTGTCTCACAAATCCTATGTTCCTTCCTATTTTGTTTGCTAATGTAATTATCTGCAGTTTTAGGTTTCCCTGTGTATCATTTCTGGATAGGCTGTGGCTCTTAAACTCTATTTGTTTATTCATTTTGCTGGAAAGCTTTTCAGTTCACCTTTAACATAACTCACATGTAATTTAATTACAAGGGATGTTCAGTAGTGAGTTCATCTTATCAGAAAGGAGCATTAATTAGATCATGTGCAGTCTAGGGGGAGGAGGAAGGAGCGGGAGATACATTGTGGGAGTGTGTGTTATGTCATCTGAGCAGTGATTAAATTATTATTATCCCCACCTCTTGAGTATGAATTTCTCACGCAAATTGATGACTTCACATAGCAGAATTTCACTGTCAAACATTCATTGCAAGTTTGATTTTTAAAAAGCCTATTTTATTTGATGAGGGTTTATGGACACACCTCCAAGGACCCAGTGGGACATTCCACAAGAATAGGACTGACCAATCCCATTCCCTGCTGGAGGATCAAGTGCTTGACTGTGTGTCCTAGGGCCTATAGTGAGTGTGGATGGAGATTCCCCTTTAGCTCAGAAGGTAGGCATGTTTGTTTTGGAGCAGGAAGATCGGTGTTCCCCCCACACACACACATTGTTGCTGTGATGTTCTTAGTGACCGTGGTATGCAGAATGGTGACAAACGGGAAGTTGTAGATGGCCATGAATTTTGTTGTACTAGGTACACAGAACAGACAGGGTAGTGGGGATGTAAAAAAGAGCCTATTTCCAATACTTGCAAGGGAGTGATGGGGTGAAACGGATCAGCAGTTTCTATTGCACAAAGTCCTCACCAGCTGTGGCAGGATTACGGTTTTGTGGGGCCCTGGGCCTGAGTAAGTGGGGAAATGGGGTCAGTGCATGGGGGTGTCTATTTTTCCAGGGGCCCTGGGCACGGATCCCCATTGGCCCAGTGGCTAATCTGCCACTGCTCACCAGTAAGTTTGTTCTGGTGCTCCTTATGCTCTAAGAGCTGTTTATGAAAGGCAGAAAATGTGCATTTGATACACATTTTCCAAAAGTCACAGGCTGATCCCAAGTTTGGTGGCAACATGACATATCCTGTGCATGGGCAGGCAGGGAAGGTGCTGATAATCCTCACTTCACTCTCTAATGCCCCCTACTGGCTGGAAGGAGCCACGCCTAGCATAGCTTAGCCAGAGAATAGGAAAACCTGACACAGACGGCTTTGATGCAGCTGGAGGCTTCAACAGAAACTCTCCCCTGGCCAAAAGCCCTTGGGAATTAAAGAGCAGTCCCATCAGCCTGAACTCTGACTGCTGAGTGTATGCTTCTCCTTAATTACAATGGAAGGATAATCTCAATTTGGTTAAACCCCAAGGGTCTGATTCTCCTTTCACTCTGGTGTAGATGGGCAGCAACTCCACTGCAGTCAGTGGTGTTCCACCCACGCGGAGCCAGCATCAGGAACAGCAGGATCAGGAGCAGGATGTTTTGCCCATCATTTGTGGAAGAATTAATCAGAAAATTGCAGTCCGGCAGACTTCAGCACGGGAGTCCAATCCCTTTAAATCGTCTGTGCCCCGCCACCGAGCTCTCAGCCATGGATTATTTAAATAATGGCTCTGTTTTGATTTTATTCTATTTTTTAAAAGCACCCCAGGATTTTGTATAAAATCAGATATAAAATGATATTAATCATCCAAACATGGCTCTGCGGGATTTCCCAAGCCTCTGGAAGGTGGAAGAGGGGCAGGCTGACAGGTTCATGTCCATGGCCCAACCTGGAATGAAATAACAGCCTGGGAATGATGTCTGGAATAGTGCCAGGAGAGATATTGCTGTCAGCCTTTCACTTGTGCAGACCTGATTTAATATTAGGACTAGATCACATGTGAAATGAGCGTGGTGATCTCAGCCTAATCCACTATAACATTCCAGCTGGTAGGTCGGGGGCTGCTGCGGAGAGCTTTTCCCATTGCTCCCAATACCCCACTGGGTCTCTCTTCCGCCTCTGTGTGTTTGTCCCCTACAAATACCCTACACAGCACTGACCCAGAGGCCCTTTCCCCTCACCTTCCCTTGAAGCAAAGCTTCACTTCCCAGAGTTACTTTATGTTTTTTAGTCTGGCTCAAATTTAGCCCAGGTGTAGACTGGCACACCTTCATTTGAGAGGAGTTGTAATTGCACCCTCTAGTGCCATTGCTGAATTTGTTCCTTTGACTCATGGATGATGATATCATAGATGATGATGGACAGATAGAGGGGCGTGGGGACGGACAGATCCTCTGTCTATCTTACAGCAGAATTTGCCCCAGTCTTTGGAATCTATATGCTGCTCCAAAGAAAAATAGACAGAGAACAGCCTTGAAAAAAATGCAGCATGGGGCAGAACCCCTGATCAGTCCAGATCTGCTCTCAGCCTGTAACCATGTCTGCAGGAAAGGTTGTACTAAGACTGAATGCAGTTTTGACCTTGACTTGTTCTCACAGAAGCCCAGTACAAGGGCTGACTTTCCATGTGAGCAGGGGTAAGAATTATTTTATGCAGACCAGGGCTTGACAAAATACAGTGCAGGAGTCTAGAAAGGCAGGACACAGTGCAAGACCCCGAGGAGGGAGGAGCTTGGCATTACTTTTTGTAGCACTATTAATTCACTTCCAGTGGGCAGCAAAAGAAGCAAGGCTTTAAAGGGGACTGGACTGAGGATTGGGTGGTGGGTGGCGAGAAAGCTGTGGAGAGGAGCAGTGCTGAGGCAAGGACAAAGAAATGGTGTCACTGGCAGAGCACAGACTGTGAGGGTGGAACATGGCGAGAGCTGAGACTGCAGAGGTGGTGGTGAGCCTTCCCTTCTATCCAGTAGGATGGTGAGTAGCGCACTCACATGCCAGGTGCAAGACTTGGTTCAAATCCCTACTCTGCCTAATGTGGAGCAGGGATCTGATCCCAGGTCTCCTAGCTAAGTGCCTTCACTGCTAAGCTATAGGGACAGTCCGGAGCAGGCTGCTCTCAATCTCCCGGTGAAGCTGTTCCACTTTGTAAAACTACTTACATATATGGGAGCAGGGACTCAAACCTGACTTTGCCACAGCCCAAGGGGATGCCCAAACCACTAGCTAGAAAGTCACTCTCACCCTCTCTCTGGCACAATACCTCGGGGCTGTGGATTCCACTAGGCAGCTGTGTGCCTAAAGTTAGACCTTCAAAGGCTCAGCCTAACTCCCCTTTGCAGATCTAGCCCTAGCTGTCTCCCTGTTTAGCATTGCATTTCATGGATGGCATGGTCTCTGGTCAACAAGAGAGACAAAGGGGGGACCCAAGTGATGTGGAAACTTGTATAATGCCCGGTCTGCACTTCACAATTAGATCAACCTAGTCACTGCCTCTCAGCGAGATAGATTAACTATGTCAATGGAAAAACCTCCTGCTGTCAATGTGGGAAGCGCCCAGGCTATATCGGCACAGCTGCTGCAGTGGAGACATGCCCTGAGTCTGTAGCCAAGGGTCTTTTGTTTAACAAACGCCTCCTGTTCAATAAGATCAGCAATTCCACATATTGTGCTAGAGAGCATCCAGAACAGTCATGGATGTGCAGTGTCTGGGGGCGGCTCATGCACCCAAACTGGGTGGGACCTGGTGTGATTACTTCCTGACCTCAGTTTTTAAAATATCCCTGCGAAGTGATCTGGCAGGTGTCTGAATAGCTCCAAACCACAGGCCCGGCTGGCTTTCAGTTTTAACTATCATATAGGAAGGCTCCAAGCCTTTAGGGGCAGGGAGGAGGGATGCTGTAGATCCTTCTGCATGACTTGCCCTGGGGAGCTGAACCTTTCTGACAGGGCCTTTGTGTAACTTCAGCATTTAATGTATAAATTTAGCCCTGCTTTACATCCTACCCAGAGTAATTCAATTTGGCTGTCAGCAGACTGGCAGGGAGCCCAGGCCTTGTGGAACCACCCAGGGAATAGCACATCAGGCTACAAGAAACACCTTCCCCAGGCATCAGACTGGAGCCTGCTCTCATCCTGGAGCTGCCTGGAGCCAGGCTGAGGTTATTTGTGGGGAGGAAGGAACTGAATCACTTTTTAAGGGGAGTTAATGCTGGGTGCTGGACAAGGTGCCAGGCTGATGGACTCAGGATATGCATACAGCACAAGCTGCCCTGCCGGTGAACATGAGCCATACCCTGGTGGGACTCTGCCTTAAGGACGTAATTCAGCCTCTATGCCCAGGCAAGGCATCCTGTTTCCCTGTGTGCTCCAAATAGGCCACACAGGGAACCACTGGTCCTCTGCAGCAGTAGCTGTGCAGAGACCAGGCCTCAGGGCACTGGACTGAGATGGGTGGGGACACACAGGAAAGGCCATGGTGGCTATCTGCAAGGTCCTCCCTCAGCCTCTGCACCGCCCAGCAGAGGTACTGTGCTGCCGCTCACAGAGTTTACTAAGCAATGCTCCCCAGCACACACCTCTTGGTTTCCCACAGCCAAGCGAGATGGAGTTACTGCTGCTCAGGGTAGCAGGAGTTATTACATTCCACAGCCCTGAGAGGAGAATGTGCCATACAGCAGCTCCCTACACAGCTCTGCCCCCTGGCTCCATACCCCTGTGCCACATAACCCAGCAGCATGGAGAGAAGCAGGGAGATGCTTAGTTGGGGGTGCCTTGCAAGCTCCCATACCATCCTGCCCCTCCCTTGTCCTGCTCCCTGGTGAGCTATCATTTTAAAAGTCTTGATCTGCTAGACATTAATATCTGGTTGGATTGTATGTGCTGTCGTCGTATGTGAAGTTAGGAAGTTTAGCTGTGTATGTGTTATTGAAACACGTTATGAAGTTGAAAAACACCCACAAGCAGCCTTTCAGGTACATCAGTAAAAAGGCCAAACAATGTTAGTGGCTTATTGAGGAAATGCACAAGGATTACCCCAGGAACAGTGTACAACAGAAACCTCTCAGAGATAGCACTGCACAATGGGAACTGTTTGACCCAGGTCACAGCAAAAGAGCTTTCCAGCAAGTGGGAAGAAGATATAAAAGGGGGGAAATGACATCATGTGGGTACCTCACTCCCCCTACAACACCACACCTGGAGACACCCAAGGAACAAAGACTGAACTGGGGGAAGGCGATGGTCCCAGGCCAAAGAGATTTCTAGCCTGCGTGTGAAAATCTGGGAAACCCAAGCTGCAAAGCCAAGGCAGCTTGTGCCTTAAGAATCTGCCATCCTGTTTATCAGTCAGGGTGAGAATTTGCTAATTCATATCCCGCCTATCTAGTATGTTAAACTCAGTCTGCAGTTTTGTTTTTTAAAAGATCATCTACTTTGAGCTGTTTGCTATTACTTAAAATCTATCCTTTTCTAGTTTATAAACTTATTTTATGTTTTAATCTAAAACAGTGTGCATTTGCCTAAGGTCCCTGGGGAAAATCTCAGCTTGGTTACCACAAGTGTGCATGGTCGTCTTCACATTGAGGGAGAGGCAGACCAGGTGTAAACCCATATGCTGGCCAAATTTTCACCAGGCAGCACAGTACTGCTCTGGGATCCTAGGCTGGGAGACTGGTGGTTAGAGAGCCTGCATGTGACTGCAGCTGGGTGTGTCCTTACCTGTGGGAATGCTGGTGAAAGTGCAGGGTTGGAGGGCTTCACAACTTGTCACAGCAGCACTGTGTGAGAAGGAGCCCAGGCTGGTGGGTCAGAGGGCTCAGTGGTACCCCAGTTCCAGGTATCACCGTAGGGGGACCCGTCACAGGCACGTTACAGGAAACTGAGGCTAAGGCTACGCTGGCACTTTACAGCACTGCAACTTTCTCTCTCAGGGGTGTGAAAAAACACCCCCTGAGTGCAGCAAGTTACAATGCTGTAAAGCACCAATGTAAACAGTGCTGCAGCGCTAGGAGCCGTGCTCCCAGAGCTGTAAACTAATCCTACCTGCAGCCCTGGGAGAGCTCCCCCGGCAGCGCTTTGGAGTTTCGAGTGTAGCCATGCCCTGAGAGGGTTTGCACCGATTAACATCAGTTAGTTACAGGAAGGGCTATGTTATAACCTTATTCCCAGATTCTGGACCTTAGCGTCCAAAATTTGGGGGTTAGCATGAAAACCTCCAAGCTTAGTTACCAGCTTGGACCTGGTACTGCTGCCACCACCCAAAAAATTAGAGTGTTTTGGGGCACTCTGGTCCCCCTGAAAAACCTTCCCTGGGGACCACAAGACCCAAATCCCTTGAGTCTCACAACAAAGGGAAATAATCCTGATTCCCTTCCCCCCTCCAGGTGCTCCTGGAGAGATACACAGACACAAGCTCTGTGAAACTACGCAGAGTGAGTCCCCCTCTCCGTTCCCAATCCTGGAACAAAAGCACTTTCCTCTTCACCCAGAGGAAATGCAAAATCAGGCTAGCAATCCAACACACAGCTCTCCCCTTGATTTCTTCCTCCCACCAATTCCCTGGTGAGTACAGACTTAATTTCCCTGAAGTAAAGAAAAACTCCAACAGGTCTTAAAAGAAAACTTTATATAAAAAAGAAAGAAAAAATACAAATGTTCTCTCTGTATTAAGATGATACAACACAGGGTCAATTGCTTAAAAGAATATTGAATAAACAGCCTTATTCAAAAAGAATACAAATCAAAGCATTTCCAGCACTTATATTCATGCAAATACCAAAGAAAAGAAACCATAGAACTTACTATCTGATCTCTTTGTCCTTACACTTAGAAACAGAAGACTAGAAAATAGAACTACTTCTCCAAAGCTCAGAGGAAACAGGCAGACAGACAAAAGACTCAGAGACACACTTCCCTCCACCCAAAGTTGAAAAAATCCAGTTTCCTGATTGGTTCTCTGGTCAGGTGTTTCAGGTGAAAGAGACATTAACCCTTAGCTATCTGTTTATGACACGCCCCCCAAATTGCAGACAGTGGGGAAGCTCACTGGCGGCAATTTCCTTCTAGAACTTGAAAATAAACAGATTAATACAACACATGCACCTTTACATATACTACTAAGTATATAACTAACAGACTTTTACATTTTAAGAACACTTTTTAACTACTGGATTCTGGGAAACTCTCACGGGAGAGTGCATCAGCAACTTTGTTAGAAGCTCCTGTGATGTGTTGAATTTCAAAATCAAAATCTTGGAGAGCTAAACTCCAACGAAGAAGTTTCTTGTTGTTCCCCTTGGCAGTATGAAGCCACTTTAGTGCAGCATGGTCAGTTTGTAGTTGGAACCGCCGTCCCCAAACATATGGGCGTAGCTTTTCCAGGGCGTACACAATGGCATAGCATTCCTTTTCACTGACTGACCAGTGACTTTCCCTCTCAGACAGTTTCTTGCTGAGAAACACGACAGGATGGAAGTTGTGATCTGTTGCTTCCTGCATGAGCACTGCTCCTATACCACGCTCAGATGCATCTGTGGTTACGAGGAATGGTTTGTCAAAATCCGGGGCCCTGAGTACAGGGTCAGACATGAGCGTTGCCTTAAGCTGGGTAAAGGCTTTTTGACACTCATTAGTCCACTTAACGGCATTTGGCTGGGTCTTTTTGGTTAGGTCGGTCAATGGGGCAGCGATTTGGCTGTAGTGTGGTACAAATCGCCTGTAGTATCCGGCCAAGCCTAAGAAGGATTGGACCTGTTTCTTTGACCTTGGGACAGGCCACTTTTGGATAGCATCCACCTTGGCCTGTAGGGGGTTTATGGTTCCTCGACCCACCTGGTGCCCCAGGTAAGTCACTCTGTTTTGGCCTATTTGACACTTTTTGGCCTTAACAGTTAGTCCTGCCTGCCTGATGCGCTCAAAGACCTTTTCCAGGTGGAGTAGGTGTTCGGGCCAGGAGTCTGAAAAAATGGCCACATCATCGAGGTAGGCAACTGCAAATTCTCCCAGTCCAGCTAGTAGACCGTCTACCAGCCTCTGGAAGGTGGCGGGTGCATTTCGAAGGCCGAAAGGAAGGACATTGAATTCATACACCCCCGTATGGGTGACGAATGCTGACCTCTTCTTGGCAGGTTCATCTAGCGGTACTTGCCAGTACCCCTTGGTTAAGTCTATGGTAGAGATGAACTGGGCACGTCCCAACTTTTCCAATAGCTCATCAGTACGTGGCATTGGATAGTTGTCCGGACGAGTTACAGCATTTAGCTTACGGTAGTCCACGCAGAAGCGTATTTCCCCATCTGGTTTGGGTACCAGAACCACTGGAGATGCCCATGCACTGGTAGATGAGCGGATTATACCCATCTGTAGCATGTTCTGGATCTCCCGTTCTATAGCAGCTTGGGCATGAGGAGACACCCGGTAGGGTGGGGTTCTGATTGGGTGAGCATTACCTGTATCAATGGAGTGGTATGCCCGTTCAGTCCATCCTGGGGTGGCTGAGAACAATGGGGCGAAGCTAGTGCACAGCTCCTTGATTTGTTGCCGCTGCAGACGTTCCAGGGTGGTTGAGAGGTTCACCTCTTCCACGCCACCGTCTTTTTTTCCGTCGTAGTAGACACCGTCAGGCCACTCAGCATCATCTCCCTGGACTGTAAACTGACAAACCTGTAAGTCTCTGGAATAGAAAGGCTTGAGAGAATTAACATGGTACACTTTAGGCTTTAGTGAGGAATTGGGAAATGCTATGAGGTAGTTTACAGCTCCCAGGCGCTCTTGGACCGTGAATGGCCCTTCCCATGATGATTCCATCTTATGGGCCTGTTGCGCCTTCAAGACCATAACCTGGTCTCCTACCTTGAAGGAACGTTCTTTGGCATGTTTGTCATACCAGGCCTGTTGCTCTTCTTGAGCATCCTTTAGGTTCTCTCTAGCAAGGGCTAAAGAGTGTCGGAGGGTGCTTTGTAGGTTGCTTACAAAGTCCAGAATGTTAGTTCCTGGAGAAGGCGTAAACCCCTCCCATTGCTGCTTCACCAACTGTAATGGCCCCTTAACCTCGTGACCATACACAAGTTCAAATGGTGAAAACCCTAAACTGGGATGTGGTACAGCCCTGTAGGCAAACAGCAACTGCTGCAACACTAGGTCCCAATTATTGGAGAATTCGTTGATGAATTTTCTTATCATGGCCCCCAAAGTTCCATTGAACCTTTCCACCAGGCCATTGGTTTGATGGTGGTACGGGGTGGCAACCAAGTGATTCACCCCCTGAGTTTCCCACAGTTTTTCCATGGTCCCTGCCAGGAAATTAGACCCTGAATCTGTAAGGATGTCAGAGGGCCAGCCTACCCTGGCAAAGATGTCTGTTAGGGCCAGGCACACAGTGTTAGCCCTGGTGTTGCCTAGAGCTACTGCTTCTGGCCATCGGGTAGCAAAGTCCACTAAAGTCAGTACGTACTGCTTTCCTCTGGGCGTCTTTTTTGGGAAAGGGCCCAGAATATCCACAGCTACTCGCTGAAATGGGACCTCAATTATGGGGAGTGGCTGGAGAGGGGCCTTGACCTGGTCTTGAGGCTTACCCACTCTTTGGCATACCTCACAAGACCGGACATACTTGGCAACATCCTTGCCCATCCCCTCCCAGTGGAAGGACTTCCCCAACCGGTCCTTGGTTCTGTTCACCCCAGCATGGCCACTGGGATGATCATGGGCTAAGCTTAAGAGCTTCCCCCGGTACTTAGTTGGAACCACCAACTGTTTTTGCGGCTGCCATTCTTCCCGGTGTCCACCAGAAAGAATTTCCTTGTATAAAAGTCCTTGGTCTATAACAAACCGGGATCGATTAGAAGAGCTGAGAGGCGGTGGGGTGCTCCGTGCCGCCGCCCACGCTTTCTGAAGGCTGTCATCTGCTTGCTGCTCAGCCTGGAACTGTTCCCTTGAGGCTGGGGTCACCAGTTCTTCCTCAGACTGTGGACTTGGGCTTGGTCCCTCTGGAAGCGATGTAGGTGATGGGGTTGTTTCCGTTGCTGGTGAACCGCTCTCCGCTGGTGCACCTGAGGGTATTTCAGGCTCTGGCTGAGCCTTTTGGGTATGGCTGTCTTTGCTTCTGCCAGTTCTGGCTTGCTGGCGCCCTCTGGCGTTGAGTTTGAAGATGTGGTTGCACTTGCTGGTGCTGGTTGCTGTTCCAGTTCCGGGCCTGGGACTGGAGATGCTGTGGCTGTTTCAGTGGTAGGCATGGAATCCGGGTCCACTACCTCTGTCTGGGTCTCTGGTAACACAGACGGGGCCTCTGTGGACGGCTCAGGAACAGGAATGGGTCTGGAAGCTTGCCTGGTTTGGCTACGGGTAACCATTCCCACTCTCTTGGCCCGCCTCACCTGGTTGGCCAAGTCTTCCCCCAGTAGCATGGGGATAGGATAATTGTCATAGACTGCAAAAGTCCACATTCCTGACCAGCCTTTGTACTGGACAGGCAGTTGAGCTGTAGGCAAGTCTACAGCTTGTGACATGAAGGGGTAAATTGTAACTTTGGCCGTTGGGTTGATGAATTTGGGGTCAACGAAGGATTGGTGGATAGCTGACACTTGTGCCCCCGTGTCTCTCCACGCAGTAACCTTCTTTCCGCCCACTCTCAAATTTTCCCTTCGCTCCAAGGGTATTTGAGAGGCATCCGGGCCTGTGGATCTTTGGGGTGATGGTGGTGTAATGAATTGCACTCGCATGGTGTTCTTGGGACAGTTGGCCTTGATATGTCCCAGTTCATTACACTTAAAGCATCTTCCATCTGATGGGTCACTGGGCCGAGGTGAGTTACTGGAGACTGGTGAGGTTGAAGAGTAGGGTATCTGTGGCTTTACTTGGGTGGTATGGAGGGTCTTTGGCTGTCCTCGGTTGTAGGGTTTATGGTCTGTGTGCCCCCTGGGGTAATCGTTCCCCTTGACAGTAGCTTTTTTGCTTTCTGCCAGTTCCATCCATTTGGCTCCAATCTCCCCCGCCTCAGCGATAGTTTTGGGATTTCTATCTTGTATGTACCGTGTGATGTCTTCAGGAACACCATCCAAGAACTGCTCCATTTGTATGAGGAGGTTCACTTCTTCCAAGGTTTGAATGTTGTTTCCTGTTAACCAGGCCTCATAGTTTTTTGCAATGTAGTAGGCGTGTTTGGGAAATGACACCTCTGGTTTCCATTTTTGGGTTCTGAAGCGCCGACGGGCATGATCTGGGGTTATCCCCATCCTGTATCTGGCCTTGGTTTGAAAAAGTTTATAGTCATTCATTTGCGGCTTGGGCATTTCAGCTGCCACCTCTGCTAAAGGTCCACTGAGGTGTGGCCTTAATTCTACCATGTACTGGTCTTCGGGGATGCTGTACCCAAGACAGGCTCTTTCAAAATTTTCCAAGAAGGCCTCGGTGTCATCACCTGCCTTGTAGGTGGGAAATTTTCTGTGCTGTGGAGCAATAATTGGCGCCGGGTTGTTAGGGGTGGCTGGCACATGCAGCCCAGCTTTTGCCATCTCCAGTTCATGTTTTCTCTGTTTTTCCTTCTCTTCATTCTCTTTTTCCATTTGTTTTTGTTGTTTTTTCCATTTCTTTTGGTGCTTTTCCATTTCTCGGCGGTGGGCTGCCTCATCTTCTGCTTGTTTCCTTCGGTAGGCCACCTCTTCTTCTTCTAGTTTTCTTTTGTGTGCTGCCTCTTGGGCTGCCTGTTCTCTTTGGAAGGCTGCCAGTTTGATGCTTTCTTCCTTTTCTTTTATCTCCATCTCTTTTTGTTTTATTTCCAGTTGTCGCCTGTGTTCAGCTTCTTTTACATGGTCTTCGGCCTCCATTTTTGTCCTAGTAGACATGGTTCCTGTTTTCTGGTGTTGGGGTGCCCTCCGGTGTTTATCTTCTGAACTGCAGGCTCTCTGTTGCCTCCTGAAGTCTGCCTAGCAACAGTGCTTTTTTCCTTTTCTCTCTCTAGCTAATGTTCAATTAAGGGAAACCAGAAAAACCACTTTATCTGCATGCATATAAGTGCCGGTATTTGCCTCCTAATGGGAGGGCTATTGCATGACAAAAGACCTTCAACAGTCTTCTCGCTTAACATGCAAACCCCCAACTGCTAGAGAGAGCAGAAAAAAAAATTCTCTCTGGTTCCCTTTTAAAACCAAACTGTTTCTCTCTGCTAAAAAGCCCTTAGCAGAGAAAAGAAAAATATAATATTCCTACTGGCTTCTGGATTCTGTCTATATCCCAACCTACTGCCACCATGACATAACCTTATTCCCAGATTTGGACCTTAGCGTCCAAAATTTGGGGGTTAGCATGAAAACCTCCAAGCTTAGTTACCAGCTTGGACCTGGTACTGCTGCCACCACCCAAAAAATTAGAGTGTTTTGGGGCACTCTGGTCCCCCTGAAAAACCTTCCCTGGGGACCACAAGACCCAAATCCCTTGAGTCTCACAACAAAGGGAAATAATCCTGATTCCCTTCCCCCCTCCAGGTGCTCCTGGAGAGATACACAGACACAAGCTCTGTGAAACTACACAGAGTGAGTCCCCCTCTCCGTTCCCAATCCTGGAACAAAAGCACTTTCCTCTTCACCCAGAGGAAATGCAAAATCAGGCTAGCAATCCAACACACAGCTCTCCCCTTGATTTCTTCCTCCCACCAATTCCCTGGTGAGTACAGACTTAATTTCCCTGAAGTAAAGAAAAACTCCAACAGGTCTTAAAAGAAAACTTTATATAAAAAAGAAAGAAAAAATACAAATGTTCTCTCTGTATTAAGATGATACAACACAGGGTCAATTGCTTAAAAGAATATTGAATAAACAGCCTTATTCAAAAAGAATACAAATCAAAGCATTTCCAGCACTTATATTCATGCAAATACCAAAGAAAAGAAACCATAGAACTTACTATCTGATCTCTTTGTCCTTACACTTAGAAACAGAAGACTAGAAAATAGAACTACTTCTCCAAAGCTCAGAGGAAACAGGCAGACAGACAAAAGACTCAGAGACACACTTCCCTCCACCCAAAGTTGAAAAAATCCAGTTTCCTGATTGGTTCTCTGGTCAGGTGTTTCAGGTGAAAGAGACATTAACCCTTAGCTATCTGTTTATGACACGAGTGTAGCCATGCCCTGAGAGGGTTTGCACCGATTAACATCAGTTAGTTACAGGAAGGGCTAGTGACACCAAGCTAGCAAGAGACAGGCATAGGGCAGTACAGGGAGGCACAGAGAATTCTTTAGGCCTTCCCGCTCCCCCGCTTCCCTCATAGACTCTCCAGGCCCTGCTACCCTGATGGTGTTGCAGTGTCCCTCATGGTGCACATGGGACGGCATTGGCTGCAATGAATATAAAAGGAATTCTTTAAGGAGGCTGCTGGACACAAACTAACTTTGAGGTTCTCTCTCACCCCTTGACTGATTCATACAGCAGCTGCTGCCACTCTGGGCTGGCACTGTGGGACTGGAGTGCGCACCTCCACAGAACTGCTACAGTGTGAACTAGTGCCAGAACTGGCACTGCAACCACTCATATCCTCTGTGGATCAGCACAGTGGGGGACCTGTAACACACTCACCACTGGGTTAGCTCATCACTCAGGGAGCCTTATTGCCCGGCCTGGCTGAAGCAGCCTGGGAAGGGCTGTTGATCTACATGCCTGGTGGACTCCAAGCTCTGGAGATCTCCAAGCCCTAAATAGCCTGTGCTTAGCAGCAGACAAACACACGTGGCCTGGCCTCATATGCACACTGTTGCTCTGTTTGGATCTGGAGGCTTCTGCAATAGAACACACAGTGAGGCCCCCACTAAAGGGCTCTCAAACTATTTAAAGGGATACTTCCCAATTCCTATACATTGAATGCTCCCTGGGCTCTGTTCTGGGGATAAAAGGGGGAAAGCTCAGGATGGCAAATCCAGAGCTAAATAAGTGTAAGTTTTTAAAAATAAAGTATTGCCAGCCCCAAGAATTCAAAAGTCACAGGACTGGCTTAAGAATCTTGAGATTTAAATACACACCTCATTTGGGTTCTTATTTAATTGCTGTCATTTTTTTTTTACCTTTTAGGTCACTCTAGAGTAACATTTCTAAGCTTTTATCCAGGACCACGGGGGCTAGAAACATACATTAAAAAAAAACAAAAAGAAAGCTAAGTTTCTCATTGTCATAAACAGATAGTTAAGGGTAAATATCTCTTTTACCTGTAAAGGGTTAAGAAGCTCAGTAAACCTGGCTGACACCTGACCAGAGGACCAATAGGGGGACAAGATACTTTCAAATCTTGGTGGAGGGAAGTCTTCGTTTGTGCTTTTTGTTTGGTTCGTTGTTCGCTTTCGGGACTGAGAGGGATGGGACATCATTCCAGGTTCTCCAAATCTTTCTGAATCAGTCTTTCATGTTTCAAAATTGTAAGTAGTAGCCAGGCAAGGCAGATTAGTCTTATGTTTGTTTTCTCAACATGTAAATGTGTCTTTTTGCTGGAAGGATTTTTACCTCTGTTTGCTGTAACTTTGAATCTAAGGCTGGGGGGGGGGGGCATCCCTCTAGCCTATATGAATCTGAATACCCTGTAAAGCATTTTCCATCCTGATTTTACAGAGATAACTTTTACTTTTTTTCTTTCTTTAATTAAAAGCTTTCTTTTTAAGAACCTGATTGATTTTTCCTTGTTTTAAAATCCAAGGGATTGAGTCTGAACTCACCAGGGATTGGTGGGGGGATCGTAAATTCCTCCTTGTTTTAAGATCCAAGGAGTTTGGATTGGTGTGAAGCCTCTCAAGGCAATCCAGGGAGGGGAAAGTCTGGGGGGAAAAGGAGGGGGATGGTTAATTTCTCCTTGTTTTAAGACCCAAGGCGTTTGGGTCTGGGTCCCCCAGGGAAGGTTTTGGGGGAACAGAAAGTGTGCCAGACACTAAATTCTGGCTGGTGGCAGCATACCAGATTTAAGCTAGTAATTAAGCTTAAAAGTGTTCATGCAGGTCCCCACTTTTTGTACCCTAAAGTTCAAAATGGAGGAAAAAACCTTGACACTCATGTATTCACATGACTTCAGGAGCTGGGACTTTCAGAAATACAACAGATAGTACCAGTCTCATCATTAAGTCATGAGAGTTAGCAGCACTGGAAATACAAAGGGAGGGGGAAAGTTGCCTCCATATGAAAGCTTTTCCTTGGGATATTTTGGAAAGGACTCAGCAATAAAACCTAGCTCTCATATTGTGCTTTTCAGCAGCAGATCTGAAAGTTCTTTAGGAAGGGAGGTAAGTACCATGATCCCTATTGTACAGATGGAACTGAGGAAGGTGACTCCCAAGGTCACCAGTGGTGGAGTTGGGAATAGGCGCTTTGTCTCCGGAGTCCCAGTTCAGTACACTACCTTTTAGGTCACACTGCCTCCCTACAGTATTCAGGTCACCTTCCACCTAGCCAGATCAAGGGGGTGAGGGAGCCCCAGTTCAAATGCAAAGTTATTTGGTGAAAAAGCTCCAGTGTGTTTTAGCAGAGATTCAGAAAAGCTGCTCTCCTAGTGCAAGTGGCTTTCTCTTCCCTCCCCCACCCCTTAGGGACAGAGCACCCACAGTCAGCCACCTCCATTTCCTCGGAGACAGGAAAGGCCCAGTCAGGCCTCGCTGAGCCAAAAGGGCATTTTTCACATAGCGCCGCAGAACCGCAGGGCTCCCTGGAAACTTCAGCAGTTCTCTCTCCCCCTCCCTCCCGACCCACTGCCATGAAAACCCCAGAGTGTCTGACAAAGAGGAAAGATGAATGGAAAATGTCACCCTAAGCAAAAAAAACCCTGGCAGGATGCATTGCAGAAAGAGGGGGCCGTGGGCCATGCAGCACCATTTATTCAGTAATGCTGGCAATATCAATATGGACACCAGCAGGGCACCCCAGTTCCAGGGCCTGGCACATCTTGGAGCTCCGCAAACTAACTCCCTCCTGCTGAGATGTAAGTGCCACCCCAAGGGAAAGAGATGAAACAAAGTTAGCCAAGCAGGCAGGGGTGGTCCCTGTTTAACCCCTGCCTGTCTTAAGGGGGCACAATTCTTGTCCAGTTAAACAGACCCTACACAGATATTCATCACCAGCTGTGTGCAATTTAACACCACTGTATCCTTTTGAGGACCACAGAAGAGTTATCGGATCAGATCTGCCTTCAGATTTCTCCATCTGTGCGCAGTTGCAAGTGTTGTTTGGCTGAGCGTTCTCCCCTAGGATTTCCCAGCCAAGCCCCCTCATGGCCTGATCAGACAAGACAGGGAGTCGTACAGGGCACAGGACAAAAGACTGTTGTGTTAGGAACAACAGGAATTACTGGGGTGAGAAAGAAACAGCAGAGCTTTTCATAAGAGGTGGGCTGAGCAGGATAGAGAAACTTCTGAGTGCCCAGCCCTTGTGATAGCTGTATCCTTTCACCACTGACCTAACCTTGTCCTCTTCCCCTGTTCTGACTCGTGTCTAGCTGCCACCAGAACTCACTTCCCTTTGACATTTCCCTTCCAAAAATAGACATTTATCTAGCACTGATCCAAAGCAAAACCTTCCACCTCCCAGATTGGGTCCCGAACAACAGCTTTCCTTTGTTACTCCCATTCTCACACACGATGAGTGGATTCCAGAAACTGAAACATCATTTTGGCAGGCACTTCTGTCCTTTAACCTCCTTATCTAGATCTGAGCCTCAAACCAGCAAGGTGACGCAGACAAGCAGCAGGGGTCAGGGCCCAAGGATGCAGGCAGCCTCCCGCCCCCACAGCTCTGCCAATCATGATAGTCCCAGCTTTCAGCATACCCTGAGAAGCCAGTATCAGCAGCCACATACAACCCCAGCTCTCCTGAGTTTATTGTGAATCTCACAATAATTGGTGTTTAAAGCCCCAGCTGCTGGAGTCATGGGAATAGATAGGGAATCTCAGCTTTCTTTCTGAAAAATAAGGAAGTTTCTAGCTCTCAAGGTTTCAGAGAAAGATATGAAAATATGACCCCAGTAAATTTCAAAGCTCAGAATCAGAAGGCAAAGCAAACATATCCAATATATCTTTTGAAAGCTCATGATTTTTAAGCCAATCTTGTATTTTGGGGGAGCTGACTTGCGATTTTTGAACACTCGGGGTTGGCAGAACTGGGAATGCATCTCAGGTCTTATCTGCATCCCCCAACATCTATCATTTTGCTCCTAGGACCTCAGACAGCTCTGCCAATGCACCTCAGTGCTAACTTACAACATTGCCTGGTGTTCCACAATGCTCCTCATCCTGAGGTCAGCCCACACTGATACTCCACTACCAAGCTTCTAATGCAGCTCTGCCCATACCCCTCAGTCCTCAGCCACAGCAACCTGGAGCTCCTTCTAGGAGGCAGGCAAGCAGAGTGGTCACCCTGGGTGCCAACCTGCTGTGCCACTTGGCTCCCCTGCTCCTTGGCCACTTGGGATGGGTGGAGTGGGAGAAACATTTTCTGCCCTGACCAGCAAAATGGCTACGGCCACTTCTACAGCATCTCCTCCTTGCTTTCCAGTGCTGGGCCCCCAAAGTTCTGCCAATACACCTTGTCCTGATATGCAGCCCTCTGATTTTGCACTACCAGGCTCTGCTGATACCCCTTAGTCCTCACCTGCAACCACCCACCCTGCAGGACTCTGTGTCTAGACAGAGACTCCCAATGGCATGGAGGTTAGCAGTCAGCATTGCAATGCGTGATCAGTCTCCGGGGATTAGATGCAGACCCACAAAATCCATTCCATCTGTGACAACCTTTGAATTCAGGCCATCAGATTACAAAGGGCTCAGCTAGCACTGAAACCTGCTAGGCAAAGCAGCTTTCTTGGATTGTGTCTTCTTGGAACACTTGGCTTCTCTCAAAATAAACCTTTCTGGCCAACAAGAATGACACAGCCTGCAATTTCATGTTTGCTGTCTGGAATGCAGAAACCAGAGACAACAGGGCTCACACTGTGTTTTCCAAAGGTTAAAACACAGGGTACAGATGTTATCTTAGTCGCTGTCTGAGCCCTTTAAATCTTTCTGATAAATGGATACATCCCTCCCTCCAGTCTCAAACCAGGTTCAGTGTCACCATTGATAAGAATGTCTCCTCCCACGAGAACGTTGCTGTGCTGGGGGAGGACACAGAGGGGCTGTTTTGCGGGGGGAACAGTATTGCTCTGGACTCGACCCAGAGCTCCCCGGCCCTGCTGCTTGTAATAACTCTACTCATGTAGATTTATTTGCTGGTGCACAACATTGTCTGGGAAATACGGTTGGGAAAGAGAGTCAGGCTGCAGCTGAACTCTCTCTGACCCCAGCGCGACCAAGTTTTGTTGATGCAGAACAGACCGCCAGCTCCCAAGGTTTACCTTGGAACAGATGCAGACAAATATCTGGTGAAGAGGAGAAATGAACCGACTTTGCAATGGAATAAATCAGCCGCAGGCGCCCAGCGCTGTCCCAGCATAACCAGCATAGGAACCAAGGCCTGCAGCTGCCTAGAGGGGGAAGCTGAAGAGTAGAAGCTAGGCTGGGTGGTCCCTCAGCAGAGCAGAGAGGAGCTGACACATGGCACAAACTTCTGCTGAAGCTGCCAGTGCTGCCATCCACTCTCTGGCAGGCTTGACCTCAGCCCTCTGCATTATAACACGGTCCATCCATTGGGATGCCCTGACTGGGCTTGGATGTAGGGAAGTTGGGTTCAATTCCCATCTCAGGCACAAATGTCACATGTGACCTTGGATGGGTCATTTAATTGACCCTGGACTTCAATTTCCACATCTGTAAATAGGACCATCCTTCCCTCCCTCATCAGGCAGTTGTGAGGAGAACATCCAGGACTGACTGTGAGGTGCCCAGACACTACCTTAATGAGAGCTGCAGAGGTATCTAGAGTGATTGACTCTGTTATGGGTCAGGGCATGTATCTTAGAGTCTCTGAATCCCTCCAACCATGCTAGCTCCCTTCTTCATGAAGGACGCCTTTGGACTGAGGCCCAGAAGACCGAGTCAAATTGTATGAGGGGGTTGCTTGTGATGGTGGGCTTACTTCCCATTTAAGTGTTATGTTCCTAAAGTTCATGCTTCAGGGCTTCAGCCAGCCACCTGCAGGGGGTCAGAAAGGGATTTTGTCCACCCTCAATGCATTCTGAGAGGGTCTTTTTGAAAAATCTCCTTCATTTGAAGCATCAGGGATAACTACAGCTGAAGATGGGATATTGGACAAGGCAGGCCAGGCATCTGCATTGCACCGGCTATTGTCTCAGGTGCTTGGTTGCCTCATTCTTGCTCACACGCCATGTGGGGGGCCCAGAAGGAGTTTCCCCTCAGGCAGATTGGCAGTGATCTTGGGAGTTTTCACCTTCCTCTGCAGTGTGGGGTGTGAATCACTTGCCACGATTATCTGGGTCTCTCTCACTTCATTTTTTCCCTGCCTTGCAGGGGCCTCAGGCACTGGTATCTCTCAGTTCCTCCTTTGCTCTGTCTGTGGCACAGAACAGTCTGGTCTCCTGAGGCTGGTCTCCTTTCTGTGGTTTGATTTCAGGGGCAGGTGCTGAGTCGTGGTGGCAGCATCCTCAACTATAGAAGAGGTCCCACTGCATGATCTACTGGTCCCTTCTGCCTTATATCCACCTTTATGAATCCTGGCTCTGCTTCAGTCTTCCACTGTGATTTAATCTCTCTGGGTCTCAGTTCTACACTGGCACCGGCACAGCTGATGACTGTAATAAGCAGCAGCCACATTTTATGGCTCATGGGCACCTTGTGTTCCCTCATCTCTGTGGCATATCCACCTCTGCCGCGTTTCTCATGATAGAAGCAGGTTGTAAATGCTTTCAAGTAGTGACTATTAGAGGTAGGTAAACAGCTGATTTTTCAGTTTGGCCATTGCTCTGATAAAAAGTGAGTTGTGGGGGAGGGGGAAGAAGTTTTCTGTATCAAGCCAAAATTATTTTTTTCCCCAAATTTCTTGGTAAAGCAAAGAAGTAAAAAAAAAAATAGTTTTGGGTGGAATGAAGTGTTTACTTTAATCTACATTGAAACATTTCATTGTATTTGCGGGGGGGGGGACTGAACACCTCCCCCCCCAAAACCATTAGGGAAATTCTGAAAAGAAACGTTTTTCTGAAAAGTCAAACTGCTTCAATGTTTCTGAAAAGTGTATATTTTTAATTTACTGAAACTATTCACCATAACGGACCTGAATTCATGAATAGTCTTTGTCGCCTCAAACCTGCATTTTTGATGGAAAAAAAATGGATGAAAAATGTCACCCAGTTCTAGTGACCATCCTTTTGTTTATATGTTTGTACAGCACCTAGTGCTATGGATCACACTGTCCCTAACTCAGGCCACTAGTTCTCAACCTTTTTTCATTTGTGGACCTCTACAAAATTTCAAATGCGGGTGCGAACCCCTTTGGAAATCTATTGTCTGAGTATTTAATTGCATTCTGTTCAGTCAGTTTGCAGACTAAACTATTGCAGACCCCTTAGACATTGTCCATGGACCACAGATTGAGAACCACTGCACTAGGCAATACTATAATAATGATAATATCACAGGGGAATGTGACAGAGCCCTGGGTATTTGGTGCTTCTGCAACTATGGAAATTGCCACATTATTCCCCCCTTGCCACAGAACTTTGCTTTAGAACCTAAACCTACCTTTAAAACAGTGCTCAAAAGCTGGCAACAAAGAATACCTTCAAATGTGGCTGCAGCATAACTGATGCAATGATACCTATCTCAGCCTGCAGCCAGCCTGAAACAACAGCTCTGAAAGCGGCTGAACAGCTCCATGCATCTCAGTGGGGTAGGGAGATTGAAATGGGCATGCTGCCAACTATTTCACTGCTTATTGTTGTAGCAGAAATATTGCCATCCCAACCTGCCACCTCATCCCCCTCCCCAGGTGCCGAAAAGCTATCCACCAAAGCCTTCAGCCATCTTCCCTCCCCCCACCCAACACAACTTAGATTGGGCAGTTTTACACAGTCATTGCAAAAAGGAAGCGACACGTGCAAAACTGCAAATGTGACTAGCCCATTACTGCCAACACCCAGCATTCAACCGCTAGCTTGCTCCCCCTCCCCGCCAAAACCATGAGATTTTGAAGAATGAGAAGTCTAGGATTCTTTTATTTGCATTCTGGTAGCTGAATCTTTAAGAGTCATATTTTCAAGCTTTGCTCTGCAACAGCAAGCATCAGAAACTCTTCCCCCCTCCCTTTTTTTCTTTTTAAACGAAATCTGAGATTCTGATGACTCCAGGACCTGAGGCATTGAGCAGGAAATACAGAGAGCGAGCTGGCAATGCTGAATTAGCATAAAACAGCAAATGAAATATCACAGGGGCTGCTGTCCTGAGTATTAGGACTAGGAAAAGCAATGTGACCTAGTGGAGAAAGCCCAGGACTGGGGCTCAGGAGAGGTGGGTTCTATTCTGCAAGTCCCTTTGTGCCCCAGTTTCCCTATGTGTAAAACAGACAATGCTCCTGCCTTCCATTGGGAAGCCCTTTGAGATCCACTGATGAAGGGCCCTATGTAAGTGCTAGGCAGTATAAGTCAGCTCAATCTTTCAACTGATCCCTTCATTTACTCAGTTAAATGCAGCTGCCTTAGATGTCCCAGTCTGTTGCTCCAGGAGGGCCTTTGCCACAGTATTTCGGGCCAACTGTCCACAGTGAACATAAGGTCTTGACAAGAGGCATCATTTACATTTGCCCCCCATCCCAGACCTTGGTTTGCACCCTTCTCCAACTTTGGACATGGTAATTAGGATAGCAATAGCTGCCTAGTTTCTAATTTGTGATGCTTCTGGGGACAGAGAAAGATCTAGATGCTGACAGTTTTATCCCCATGCCCCCAGCCTTGACTAGGGGCACTCATTCACTTTGGGATGTTTGTAACTTGGAAAGGAGGCGTCTATCCTTCCCCGATTGCTCTCAGGGTGCAAGCGCAAACACAAGCATTATGGTACATCGCAGGGAGCACCTTTCAAGGCTAGAACAGGGCCTGAGAGGTTGCAGCTGAGGAATTGCATTTCTCAAGGCCTTGCACTAGCGTATGGAGTGACATGCACGCCCATTACACTAGTTTGAAAAAAGCAGGGATTGGCTGAGTGGAGAATGCTGCACGGTTTAATGCCTCTGCAGGGCAGCCTGCACTCCTGTCAGCAGAGCTCTGGTTAACACCTCTGCTAGGGTCCATGTAGCTTAACTCCTATCTCAGGGCAGTCTGGTAAGAAGCCCGTGCTGCATGTAGCTAAGGAAGACAAAAAGCAAAGACACTTTCTGCCCAGCTCAAGCCCCAAGCTGGGAGGCAAACAACTCAGGGCCTCCCACTTCCTTTAAAAAGGAGGCTCTGTCGAATAGCTGTGTGCTCTCCTGCTGACAGGCAGCTTGGGCTGTGGCACAAGAGTGATTCCTGTAGCCTTAGGAAGGGAAAGTGGATGTAGAAGACGTTGACCTGGGGTAGCTGAGCTGAAGGGAGTACACTGATGGCAGTTAGATAGACAGATCCCGGTGAGTGGGAGAGGTTAGCTAGACAGCCTGGTGGCTCACTATGGTTTGCTCATAACTGCCAACACAGAGGCCCTGTAGCTTCGTCCCGACAGATCCTCTTGGCATACACACAGGCACCTGAGGCAGAGGAAAGACAGTTGGAGTACGAGTGGTGAAATACCCAGTCTGAGTCCAAACCCCTGCAGCAGAAAGCGGGTTTAAATCTTATACCATGATTGTGCAGGAAGCAAAGAAAGGTCAGTTTGTTTCCGTGTAGTCCCAAGGGGAGGTGGGATGCTTTGCGAGACCTGGCTGTCTGCACTGGTAGCATAGCTGAGTTTCAGCTGTTGTGGGGAGCTTTCAGCTAAGACCCCTCCCATTCAGAATGAGCTGTCAGCATCCACGTATGGGACAGCTGCCAGGGCCGGCTCTGGCTTTTTTGCCGCCTCAAGCAAAAAAAACAAAAAACCTGCGGGGCGGCTGGAGCCAGCATGCAGGGGGACTCCCTGCGCTGCAGACCTGCCCCGACTAGCCGGGGAGGGGGGAGCAGGGGAAGAGAGTGAAGGGGGGTAGCCAGGGCTTCAGTGGGACACTCACCAAGAGGTCCCAACCGCCACGCCACCTGCTGGGAGGGCTCCGTGCCGCTCCGGTCAGCGGGCAGGGAAGGACGCGGACCACCCTGCCGGGCTTGCTACAGACCTGGCACTGGCTGTGGCAGACGGAGCGCACAGCCCACTCCCAGCAGGGCGCTCCCCTCCTCTGCACTGCTGCCCCCTACAGGGCAGCTGGATTGGCGAACAGAACAAAAAAAAGCGGCCATGCTGCCCTAGGATTGGGCGGGATGCCACCCCATAGAATCTGCCATCCCAATCACAAGCTTGCTCAGCTGGTGCCTGGAAGCGGCCCTGACAGCTGCAAGCTCTTCTCTGTTTGAGCATCAACTCGGATTTGCTCTAGGAAGTTCTGGTGGTCGCTGCTTCAGTTTGCCACATGCAAAGTTGGTCAGCACAGGCAGCAGCCAAGCGAACTTCTTCCAAACCATGTGTGCCACAACCCTGCTGTGGAACAGGTCACCTCTAGAGAGCAGAGGGAGTGCCATCTCCAATGCCCAGTCAATACTTGGCCTCCATGCTGAGATTGCTAATAATGGACCTGTTATGGCCAGTGGTGGTGGGTCTTGTGATGACCATTGGGAAATGGACTGAAACAAAAAAAAATGTGTTAAACCTTCAATCATTCAGTGTTTTGAGCATCTAAACCATGAAAATCAAATAAAACTTGTCAAGAGGAGTCATCATTGTAGGCAATAATTCATCAGCTATATGTGAGCTGTGTTGGGACTCTGTCCTCTGCGTCGTTTCATTCTGCGACTGATGAGTCCACAAAATGGATTATTAACCCCAAATTTCTGATCAGTTTTGTTAACAGAAAGACAATCAATTATAATTACAAGGGAAACCCTATAAATAGCTCGCTATGATGCACCAATATTTTATCCTTCTGAACAGGGCTCTTCTCAGAGTGCTCTGTTATTCTGGTCTGGCACTCCAAACTTTTGTTAATTTAATGGTTCTCTTTGTATCTCCCCTGGTGTGGCACTAAAACTGAGACCACTTTGTGCTGCTACAGCACCCTCCAGCTTCACTTTGCAGATGCTCATTGACTATCTCCACATGGCTGTGAGGGTAGAAATGTAAGATTATTCTCATGATAGAAGTGGGGAAACTGAGGCACAGAGCTAATGCGTGGCTTATCCAACATCACACAAGAAATCAGTGGTAGAACCATAATGAGATCCCAGGCCCATCCTCCTACAGCACAGAGTTTGAAAACTGCAACCTCCACAAACAGGACATATTTCTATTTCAATCTCCCCTGAGCAAGTTTGGCTCCAGGGGACAAAAGGGAAGAGTTCTTCTGCCAGCATGGCAGGCTATTCCTTTAGTGGGTCTGGAGGAAGGACTCAGAGGATGAGGAGGTCACATCCTTCATTAAAAGGATTGATAGTGACCTAGAAGTTAGAGATGGAAACGTCCTCCTAGGTCAGTGTTTCTCAAACCGGGGTCACCGCTTGTGTAGGGAAAGCCCCTGGCAGGCCGGACTGGTTTGTTCATCTGCCCCGTCTGCAGGTCTGGCCGATTGTAACTCCCACTGGCTGCAGTTCACCGCTGCAGGCCAATCGGGGCTGCTGGAAGCGGCGTGGGCTGAGGGACTTACTGGCCGCTGCTTCCAGCAGCTCCCATTGGCCTGGAGCAGTGAACCATGGCCAGTGGGAGCCGCGATTGGCCAGATCTGTGGACGGAGCAGGTAAACAAACCAGCATGGCCACGGGCTTTCCCTTCACAAGCGGTGACCCCAGTTTGAGAAACACTGTCCTAGGTGATCCAGTCCATCCACCGGGGCTGAAGTAGGCATGGTCCCATGAGTAAGTTCTACATGACTTTGTTCCAGCTGCTTTGAAGTAACTGGAGCAATAAGATCACTATCATTTCCCTGGGGAGACTGTCCCATGCTCCAACCGCTCTCACTGCTGGGAGCTGTCTCCTGATCTCCAGCCTATGTTGCCCCTTGCTTAGTTGCATCCCATAATGTTTGTAGCCTTCTTGAATGCCTCTTCTCCTTTTGCGTTGCTAGACAGTTATCTGCAAGCTTGGCAAAAGGTTGTGTCACTCTTTACGCCTTCCCTTGTCAATCAGCATCTCCAGCCCTTTGCTCCTCTCTGAACTCCCTCCATCCCCAGCATTCCTGTCCTCCATGGACTAGGCACAGATTCTGCTGGGGCACATGGTAAAGGTGATTCTTTTAGCAAGTATCCTCTGACTAGGGTTGCCAACTCCAGCAATATGTCCAATCAAAATTGGCAATCCTACCCCTGACCCAGGCTCCCCAGGCAGCCTGAGGGTTCCATTCAGCCAGAGGCCTCACCAGCTTGATTGGTCCCCTCTCTGTGCAACTTTTGGCCATCTGTTCTCCTCTTGATTACAGAAGCAAAGAAAGGAGAGCAGACAGCTTTGGAAAATAAAGGAAGAGGAAAGAAAGCTGAGTGAGTCACAGGCTATTGGCCTGAGTGTCTAAGTTGCTCAATCCAGCATGGCTGCAATCCCCATAACTCAGGCCCAGATCAGGGGAGCAGTTCCTTTGTGGAAGTAGAGAATTCCCTGACAAAGCACGTACCACTGAGGCACAGATGACATCAGAAGGGGAGGCCAGGCTAGTGGAAGTAGGTGCTCAAGGCCTACTGGGATCCAATCAAAGATGGATGCCGAAATCCTCTAGGTTCCTTTGAAATTCCGCCCTTTAGTTAGTTAAGGAGGGGAAGGAAGAAAAGTGGGACAACCCAGCCCTGCTTTGAAGCGGTAGGTGAGGATGGGATGCAAAGCTAGAGGTTTCTCCACACTGCTCCGGACACTCCTTGTGGCATGGCGCCATACATGGTACATGTCTCAGAGGAAGTGCGGAGGCTGGAGAGATGCGCTTGTGGCCCTCTCTGAATGAGACTTTGAACCTGGTCCCACCCTTCGGGCTGTTGATATAACAGTTCAATTAAAGCCTATTAGTCCCACTGGAGACTTGCTTCCTGAAGGCTATGGCAGTTTGGCCATATGAGGTGGTTTTGTGGGGTTGGCTCACGTCCTGCGGGCCATTTAGAAGCTGGTGGTATTTAGAGTGTGGTGGATTGGAGGCATAGAGTTGACGCAGGACAGTCGGTGGCACGGGGAGGTGATTAGAAATAAATTACCTCCTTCATCCCATGCCTGACTCCTACAAATCCCCAACCCTGCCAGCAGCCATCTTCACCCCCCTTCTTCTCACAAAAAAGAGCAAACTTAATGCGTGTTGTGCATCTCCTACTTCCCCCTCCCTTCTGTTTGCATCAATTTCCCTCCCAATATCATTTACTGCCTCGTTACACGCTCTCACTCGTGTATTGCAAACTCACCAGCAACTGTTCAAATCCCCTTATGAACTGCCATTGGTGGCCTAGCCAGGGATCAAACTGGGGTCCTTGGAACCCAAACACATGGATCTTTTCCACTTGAGTGAAAACATCAGATGCTTTAGCAAGGGCAAACTAGCTAACTCAAATAACTATAGGTAGGCCTGCCACTAGTGCGGGACATATAGCCACACAAGTTCCCATGGGGTACACAAGTTCCTCATGCCAGGATCATGTCTTTAACCTCTGTACTGCACCATGCACAGCTGTAGGGCTATATTAAAATGTTAAAGGCAGGTCCCCCAAGGTGGGGTCTTTGGCTCCGAATCTCTCACAGCTGATCCCTGCCTCCCAGCAGTCCTCCCCCACCTGTCTCATCTCCTCCAAAAAGGCTC
Source organism: Gopherus evgoodei (assembly GCF_007399415.2). NCBI lineage: Eukaryota > Metazoa > Chordata > Testudines > Testudinidae > Gopherus > Gopherus evgoodei. The sequence continues at coordinate 66,532,122 of NC_044330.1, read as the reverse complement.
TCCAAGCCACTTAGTTTTCAGCAGTGGGCAGGTAAATCCCAGCATCCTTTGCATTGGCCACAGTGGTGCCTGTTAGCTCAAACCACTCTGGGATGCCTCTGGGCTCCCAACAGGCCACTTTCCTGCTGTCTCCCCTGCTGCCCCTCACCTGGGATACCTGCTCCCCATAAACCTTGGCAAAACTACCTCATTATCCTGTGAAGTCCCTCCTCAAAACTCCCCTTTGCCAAGAGGCCTCCAAAAAACTTGCCAGCCATTAGTCTGCTTGTGTGCTGAGACCACAGCCCAGCATGCTGCCCAACATTGTCTCGTTGTGTTCCCTTTGTCTGTGTCTGTCTGTTGTCTCTTGAAACACCTGACTTTAATGCTATAACCTCTGTTGCCAAGTTGACCTGAGAGTGCTGTGAGACCCCTTGAAGTCATCAGCAGAGCTGGCTGGAATTTTTTCTGACCAAAAGGACATTTCTTCCATAATATTTTCTTTTTCGTTGAAGTTTTCTGGAGTTTTGATGATGAGCCAGACATTGCAAAAAAACAAAACAAATTTTGGGACCTACAAATTTTCAGTTTAGGGTGAAATATTCCATTTTTTCCCCTCTTAAAAAAAAAAGGCATTTTTATCGAAATCAGTTTTTGAAAAGTTCTCCATTTTGGTTTTCCATCAAAAAAATTTCAGGACTGGTAGACTAGGCCACAAGGGATGCAGGGCAGAGGAGACAAAGACTGGAAGACAGGAGTGCTACCTTACTGTAGAACTACCCCTGAATTGGCCCCCTATTGCAAATGTACTTCAGCATATGGCTGAAGCCCTGGGCAGTTCTTGGAGACCCCACCCTAATCCTTGTGGGGACCTCCTGTGTGCAGTGCATTCTCTTATCTAATGCATGTTTCTCCCATTTCCTGAATTCAGTGCCAGCATTCTAAGGGGGTGAGCATGGGAGGCAATGATCTAATTTCCTGCCCTGCAAATTTCATTTGTAGGCTTTACTCAGGGCTCCAGGAAGGGTTACACCCTTACAATTCATTGGCGGAGAGGGCGGAGTAGAAGAAGAGGGACTCCCAGATCCCTTTCTCCTACACAATAGAGTTTTAGAGCTTGTTTCAGTGCATGAAACTAATTGGAGGAGTCTTTTGTGCAGGTGTGCTGCATCCTAAAAGGATCAGGTAATTTGGCATTATCCATCAATCACAATCGGTGATCCCCGCTCACAAGATGGCCAGGACTGAAACAGGAAGGGGAATGCTGCTGCAGTGTAGAGTGAGGAGCATCAACAGAACTCTAAGGGTCCAGGACTGGAAAAGCTGGGGATGATTTTGATCAGGAACGAGGGGCACTGTGCAGAGACTAAGACAGATATTGCAAGTAAATGGAGCAAGCCAAGACCAATGTGCAAAAGTAGAGCTTGGTTATGGGAGCCAGGACTGGAATATGCATGCTAGGAGTGAGTTACATTTGCAGAGCTGGTAGAGGTTGAAGCTTTCTCAACTTTTGCCACCCTCAGTCCGACTCAGGACAGGGCTATGTATCAATCATGTGTATAAACTAAAATATGAACTAGACTCATGCAAGCAGAGAGGCAGTAAGAAAGATGGAGAAAGATGCGTATGCTTGAACATTTCTCCATTGCCAGGAGCTCACCATTCTTGGAAGTCAGCTACTATAATGTTCTCCTCCATATGGAAAACTCTGTTTTCCAATGTCTGTAAAAGCCATATTTTGATGGAATGTGGAGGAGCAACAATACTAAATACAGGGTAAGAACAATCCGAGAGACTCTGGTTAAGTGTGGCTGGAGGTATTTGACATAAAAACAAACACATGTTGATTGTAATGCTGATGCATTGGGTTGGTATGTCTTCAGTTTTCTGTCATTTTGAGAATGGTTTTGCTGTGATTTCTCTACAAGGCTGGGAATTCTTCCAAATTAGGACTTGGGGAATACTTTAGTTCCACTGAAGGGGAAAAAAGCATATATTTCAAGAGTTGCAGCTTGGAGTCTTCCTGTTGTTTTCCGTTCCTTTGCAATTCTGCGTTAAGTCAAATCCAGGAATTTAAGGGAGAGCAGCAGGAATATTGTGGAAAAGCCATTTAGAAAAATATAAGGCCAGATGCTCAGTTGGTGCAAATTGGAGAGGCTAAAGTGACGTTACTAGAGTCAGACCAACTCCATTTACAGCAACTGAGTTTGATCCCTTCAGGCTAAAATCAAAACTATGTTGTTGGAAGAGCTAGAAACATAAACAGAGTTTTGCAAGACAATTACAAACTTAAAGTCCGTTCCTGTTATTCCTGCCCAGAGTAACTGGAAAGCCAGCTTCTCTTGCTATGCAGAAGATTCCTCAGGGGGACAGAGCTGTGATGTGGTTCAATCAATGCCAACCTATGGCCTGGTCCCTAGTGCAAGGAGTGTGGTGGGGATGTCTGAATCAAAAGGGGCAGGTGCCTCTGAAGCAAAGGCAAGATATCCCTGGCTTTCACAGCAGCTCTTTGGGGCTGTGGCCAGGCCACCACAAGCTAGGACAGCCCTGAGGCTATTCTAAATGATTCTGGGGCTTGGCCTAGTCCCTGACTGGGCACAGGATCAGGGACTGTAAATGGATTAAAATTTCCTTTGCTCCCGAGCCAAAGGCAGCCAGATTACATCCCAGATACATGATTTACACAACAGATGGTTTGTTCTGGTACGTTACTTTTGAAACACAGCTCTCGGTAAAATACTGAGAATCCCAGGAGCAAGGAAAGCGGAGAGAGGCAACTAATAGTTCTCATGATCTTAGGGTGGAAGGAAAATCCACCCATTCCATGTGTGTAAGAGGTTCCAAGAGGAAAATGAGTGAGTAGTAGTGTATTTTCAGTGGGGTAGCTGGTGGCTTTGGGGAATGGATGAAGAGATGCAGTGCAGGGCAGGGTTGAAGTGCATGACCAGAGCTGTAAGAAGAGAGCTGAGGACTCGGGGCTTACTGCTAGGCAGAGTTAAGGTGCTGTAGCAGAGCTGTGGTGCATGTAGATATCTTGGCAATGTGTGTGTGTGGGGAGGAGGTCACAGAAGTAACAGAGAGCCTAGTGGTGTGTCCTTGGGCCTTCTCTGTCTTGCTGCTTCCCCTCCCACCCAGGGCCTTTGTTGTCTATTCAGATAGTAAGATCTTTGGGGAAAAGGCTGCCTCCTACCGTTTGTACAGGGCCTGGCATAATGGGTGCCTGCTCTCATCTGGGAGCTCTAGTCTGCAGAGCTCTCTTCAGGGTAACCCTATGCAGCACCTTCTCAGACTATACAAACTAGTGCACTTTGGGCCAAGCGAGGTCATTACAAAAACTCCCACGACTTCAATGGCCTTGGGATTAAACTCTTGTTTGCAAGAACAGTGCATGGGTTTGATCAGAGCACAAATGACAATAAGAAGTCAGCTGAGCGTGGTGTAGAGCAGGCAGCCCTGTGAGACGAGGGTTGTGAAAGAATTTCCTGTTGACATGCAATTCTTCCTCTGTCAGTGAAGAACTCTGGGCAGCAAGCTGCTCCTTTTACAGAGGACGTTTTGGGAAACTGTTTGCAAAAAATCGGAGAACAGACACTCCCTCCCAACGCAAGATACACCCACAGGTGGATGGCACATGTGCTTTCCTTTACAGCCCCCTGATCATTTCAAGAAGTCCTGTAGCTTGTGTGCTACAGCAGGTCAGACTAGCTCCCAGTCATCCCTTCTGACCTTAGGATCTATGAATCTCTCTCCCAGTTTGAGGTAAGGGGAGGAGGCTGTTGCAGTCTAGGGGGCCACTAATGGATTTTAATCCCTTTGAGTTGATTAATACAGTGTATCAGAGCCCCTGAATGTAATGGGGATCTAATAGACACACAGACAATAAATGCATGGAAGGCCATACTTTACTAATGAGCTGTAATCCATTGTTCAGATGCAAAAGGAAGGATTAAGAGATTATGTATTTGTGTGTTTAAGGGTGAGAGAGAGCTTTACAGGGTCAGATCCTCGGATGGCATAAAATTGTATAGCTTGGTGGAAGTCTGTGGGTATCTGCTCAGGATCTACCCTATTTTAAGGTAGATGGCATTTCTAGCACATTTCCATGCTCACCTGATCGCTCTCCCAGGAGAAGAGAAAGTCACAAATAGGTCACAGGCCTGCCCATGCTGGCTGTGGCATTTGGTTAAAGGCTACGGGTTCCCTGCCCTTCTCCCGCCTTTTTTTCTTTTTTCCTGTTTCATCTTAACCAGCAGCACTTGGCCCTGATTGGCTGCAGAGCCATCCACAGATGTCAAAGCACTTTTATAAATACTCGTTAATTAGGGTTCAGGGAAGCCCTGCACAGTGGGAAAGCATCATTATCCCTATCCCACATATCTCAGTTTCATAGCATTTAAGGCCAGAGAGAACAATTAGATAATCTACTCTGACCTCCGGCACCACAGAATTTCACCAAATACACCTGTGCTGAGCTCAGCAACTGCAGTTAAACATTTCAGTCCTCAGGAGGCTAAACTGATGTGTGATACTGGCAAGCAGGAGAGACTGTGGTACCACCAATGCCCACATTGAAATATGATCCTGCTGGCGATCCATACCCTACAGTCCTGTGCTGCAAAAGAAAGTGGAAAAACTCCCAAGGCCCCTGCCAGTGTAACCCAGGGGGAAATTCTTACCTGACCCCCCGAAGCTGGTGAACGGAAGGGGAAGTGGAGGCACAGAGATGGGCAGGGACTTGCCCAAGGTCACACAGTGAGTCAGCGGCAGAGTCACTAGCCCTGATATGAAAAGAGGAGCTGTGTTACTTCTATCTGCTCCAGTCTCTTTTCTTCAGCCACTCATGCTGTGCAAGTTAGAGCCTAGGGCCTCACTGAGGCCCGTGACTGGCTTGCTGGGTGGGCTGCATTCACTAGGCCAGTCGTTCTCAGCCTATTTACCATTGTGGGCAGCATATGTGATTCTCTCTGTGTTATGTGGACCACATCCACACTACCTATACACACCACCTGTATGGCTCTGGGTCGCCGTGATATTTAGTGTGCACAGGCACTGAGTTAATCCAATGGCAGGATTGTCAGGAAAAGCACCAAGGAAGGGGGAGGTGGAGCCAGATCTACCCAGCTCTGCAGATACTTGAGATACAATGCAAGAGCCACCTGCTGGACCTGACAAGTTACCCCAGGAGGGATGTTAGGGAGGGGAAATCAAAGGATCCAGGAAGGTTTAGAAGACAAGGTTTTGAGCTAAGGAGACCCCAGAGCCTGCAGGGGACAGGGGGCTGGAGAAAACACCCTACCAGGGCTCCTTCAGGAGCATAGTTAGACTATGTAAAAGACAAGCATGTAGGTATTTTTAAATCCTTTCCCTCTTAGGCTATGCTTTGTTTCCATGCTTAGCAAGAAGGGGTGCAAGGTGCAGCTAGCCCAAGGTGCAGCTAGCTAGAAATGGATCTGAACCAGAACCCCAGATGCAACCCTCCACCCCAGATCTTTGGGAAAAGCGGAGCCACTAAAACTACAAAGAGAAAAATAAGAATGGAATGCGCAGGACAGGCAGCCAATCTACCTCTTCAAACTGCACAATGCCATGCTGCAGCCTTCCCCTCTTCCTAGGTCATTTATTGCCCCTGCGCCTCTTATAGACTCACAGACTCATAGACTTTAAGGTCATAAGGGACCATTATGATCATCTAGTCTGACCTCCTGCACAATGCAGGCCACAGAATCTCACCCACCCACTCTTGTAACAAACCCCTAACCTATGTCTGATTTATTGAAGTCTTCAAATCATGGTTTAAAGACCTCAAGGTACAGAGAATCCTCCAGCAAGTGACCCGTGCCCTACGCTACAAAGGAAGGCAAAAAACCTCCATCTCTGTGTCTTCCTTCCTGCCCAAGTTCTTTACATTTTATCTTTCATACCCAAACTGTAACTTAATTGTGACCTTCTCTATTTGTGCAGATGGTCAGCATAAAAACACTAGTCAGAGCTTATTTTACCACTTGTTGAGTCTCTTTCTGTATCCCCCCTAATTTCCCCGTGTCTTTACCACCTGGGTGGTTACAACTCTCGTTAGGGACATTCCTGAGGTGGGGGTGCATGATCAGCAGCAGAACATTCCTTTTTTCAATTTTAGGGGTGAACTCCCGGAGTTTCACTCAAGGTTGATTAATGCGGGGGAAGAGGGGAGGGGATGGGAAGGAGTTGATCAGGTCTCAGGCCTACAATACAAACATATGGTAAGAGACAGCCCCTGTCCTGAATGTCTACATTGGCAAGACAGAGGGTGGGAAGGGAAACAGAGATAGAGAGTTGAAGTGACCTTTCCTTGGTCATCCAGCTGGTCAACAGCAGAGATGGATATTGTGTTTCCAGTCTCATGTCCTATTTACTAGCTAATGCCACCAACCCACTTCCATGTGCACAGAAGAAAGCCTGATGGGGTGTGTGAATATTCTCCTGACCAAGGCTTATATTAAGCAACATTTTGTAGAGTAGACAATTTATCATTGGTAAACAGCAGACACCGACAAACACTCTCGCCAGGAAAAAGAACAAGAAATGCACTGGACAGAGCATTTCAAAGAATTGCTGAACAGGGATTCCATCTAAAGAGGAAGCAAACATCCAGGAATCAGAAGAAGATCTTGATATCAACACAGACACCCCAACTAAGGAAAAGATCATACAAGCCATCAACTGCTTAAAAAATGGGAAAGCTCCTGGCAAGGATAACTTGAATGCAGAATTGTTCAAAGTAAATCCTAAATTAGCAGCATCTATCCTGGCCCTCTATTTACATCAGTCTGGGAAAGGGAAAAAGTGTCAGATGAGTGGACCCATGGGGTTATAGTGAAGATACCAAAGAAAGGAACTCTCAGTGATAGTAATAACTGGTGTAGTGTCACACTGTTACCTGAGCCAAGCAAAGCATTGTGTAAGAGCATAGTCCAGCATATATCAGAGGCAGTTGATAGTGTTCTCAGAAAAGAGCAAGCTAGTTTTCGGAAAGGGCGTGGGTGGACAGACCAGACTCTATGAAACATAACAGAACAGTGCTTAGAATGGCAATGGCAACTACATAAATTTCATAGACTTTGAGAAGGCTTTTGATAGCATTCACAGGACCAGCCTATGGCGCATTTTGCGGGCATATGGAATTCCTTTCTGTATAATCAATGTCATCAGAAGCTTCTATTTCAACTTTACATGCAGTGTTGATCACAGTGAGCTCAGTACAGGAGTATGTTAGAGGTGTGTCATGTCTGCAGTCCTCTTCAACATTGTCATTGACTGGGTAATGCAGCGTACAACAGAAGACATGCCAAGAGGCATTAAATGGACACTCTTCTCATCCCTTAAAGACCTAGACTTCGTAGATGATGTCATTCTCCTTTCACATACCCAACACCTATAACCTGAAGTCTTTAAACCATGATGTGAGGAATTCGGTAACTTAGCTTGAGGTTATGGGGTCTATTACAGGAGTGGCTGGGTGAAGTTCTGTAGCCTGCAAGGTGCAGGAGGTCAGACTAGATGATCACGATGGTCCCTTCTGGTCTTACAGTCTATGTGTCTGTGAGACTGAAAGGGCCTTCCTGAGTCATCACCCCCAGCAGACAGACTCCACTAGTTAGGTTGTTTGCCCCACTCCTTCTGCTGAGCAGCTGTTGCAGAACCTCCCTCCTCTGATGGCTAGAAACCTCATCTGCTGGACACATTTATTCCTGGCCAGTTGATCCCCACTTGTTCTTGTGCCAACATTGCCCTTTAGCCTCCATAGCTCTTCTCCCCACCTGGTGTTTTCCCCCTGGCGTATTTATGGAGCACAGTCACACAGCCTCTGAGCCTTCATTTGGCTAGGGTAAACAAGCCCAGCTCTTTCACTTTTCTCTTGTAAGACAGGCCCTCCATGCCCCTCCTCATCCTAGGACGCTTCTGGGCACCTGTCCCAGCTCCTTTAAGGTATCTCTCAAGTTGGGCACCTGAAAATGGAGGCATTTCAGACTCACTAGTCACTTCAGAAACCCTCAAGCTCCCTTTGAAAATGGCCCTCACAGTTTTAACACATTTCTGCTTATTATTATTGTCCATTTGTCCATTCTGGTTGTTCACAAGATACCTCTGCTGCGCAGCCCTGGGGAGAATGCATTGTATTTCCTGGAAGGGAGGGAGAGAGATGGTTTTTTTCAGTCCTGTAAGTGGGGCTCCGGCTGCACTGGTTGAAGGCAGCGATGCTGCAGACATCCCAGCTCAGATGCCCCTGAAATGTTCTGCCAATGTCCCTCAATCCTGAGCTGCAGAATCCTGGTTTGCTTAGTCCTGGGCCTCATTTGAACTTGATACAGGTTGAGGAAGATTTTCAAATATGCCAGAGGAATTTAGACTTATCCGATCAACTGAAAGTCAGTGGGATACACTCCTAAGTCCCCTGTGGCACTTTGGAAAATCTGCCGTTATTGATTGTGCCAGAGTAAGATAGTTTTGAGATGTGGCCAAAAGCACGACACAGCTTAGGCTGAGACTTTCATACTCACATTGGTTGTCACACTGATCAGAACCCGCATTTCTGGGGCATGGCAATATTCCCATAGCTCTCCTGGTCTGGTTAAGTCAGTCTTAGCTGAGGCTTGTAAGATGATGGGAAGGGGGCAGGTTTCTAAATTCCCTCTTGTTGCCACCCCCCCCACCCTCAAACAGGTGATCTGGGTTTCTATACAAACGGTCTCCTGGCTTTCCTCATCCTGCAGGCAGAAGAGGCCTTTGATGTCCCTGATTAGAATTCGGGATTATTATGGCACTCAGTCGAGCTCTACAAGGAGCTGTGTTTACTCACTGTAATTGCTGTGTATTCCTCTACCTCCTGCTGAACCGCATCATCCAATTGCAGACAGAGGCTCAGGGACCACAGGACTGACTTATGGTTTCTATGCTCTAGTGCAGGCTGGTAACAAGCGAGGAAATCTCTAGTGTGGGCAACAAATTGTTGTCTAGCTATGGGCTTGTCCAGAAAGTCCTGCCACGCTGGAGAGGCTCAGTGGTTTAATGTACCAGCCAGGGTGTGGTCTCATTGGACTGTGGTGGTCTCATTCTTACCCCAAGGGAACATGTCCATACCATACAAATGAGTCAGGGTGAACATAGGCAGCTCAGGGAAGGCCAAGCACTGGAACAGCAGGGAGGCTGCAGATCAGGATCCTGGTGCCACTGAAATTAATGTGAGCTGTGCTACAGGTCTGGGATCCCAACCCTAGTTCTAATCCTGTCTCTCCCACTCAGTCAATATACAATCTCAGGCAAGTTGCTGTGCCTCAGTTTCCCCATCTATAAACAAGAAATAATGACAATGAGCCAGATGCTTGCCTCACTTTTGGAAAATGCTTTGGAGGTGCACAGGCCCAGCTCTTTAAAATTCCCCTGTATGGGTGGGGGAATTCCAGTGAATAACATGGAGCTCAGCCCAGGTGGACAGCCTGGCTGCAGGTCAGGCTGAATTTTAAAGAGCCAGGACTGTAAGTATGATCACAGAAATCAGGAAGACATTAGGGGATGGAGAAGCACATTTCTTGCAGCACTGTGAAAGTCGAGTTGGCTAGATTGGCAAACTCTTCACGGCAGCCTGTGTCTCGGGGGTAGCTTTCTCCACAAGCCCTGCCCAGAAGGATGGAGTGACAGGCTGCACCCGGGACACTTGCCACCAGGCGTGCTGGATTCACTCAGCTTCTCCCTGAGGCACCTAGAAAGCCTACTGAGGTGTGAATACCTTTGCCTTTGGAATAGAACAGATGGCACCAAGTGGTGGTGCGGGAATGTGCCAAGAGAGGATGCTCTGAGCCCACCCAACCACTCTCACCCCATTTCACAGCACACAGGGGAAGCACCCTGTTATATCGTCGCTATGTGCTGGACACCACCCCTGTCCTCCAGGAAATGCTCCCAGCAGAGGTTTGTTTGCCCAGCAGTGCTGCTGCCTCCAGCCTGGCTTGTAGTTCTAAGAAAACAATTTGATCTAACAGCCTATGGTGCATTGCACTAGGCATCAGGAGACCTGGACTCTATTTCTGTCTTTGATGCTGGGTGACCTTGGGCAAGTCACTTTCCTCTCTGTGTGCCTCAGTTTCCCCATCTGTGAAATGAGGATAATGAAACTGACCTGCTGTTTATAGTACTTTGAGATCTAGGGATGATTATTATTAAATGAACAAACAAATGAATAGATTACCCAGCCCTCTCACCTCTCCTCTCACATACCCTTGTGCTTTATCAAAGGCTAAGGAAACCCTGAGTTACAGTGTAAGCAGCAGGTCACTGGAAGGGAGGTTTGCGCTACCTCCAGGCATACTCTTTGTTGGACTGAGAAGATACTCTGCACCAAACCCATCTCCCTTGGGACCACAGCTGTGACTTCTGCAAGCAGGCAGGCAGGAGATACATCATCCATTGACCATCCCAGCAACACACCAGATTCAGTACCCCCCCGTCGGTCTCTGGACAAGGCACTCGGTGGTGATGAAGGATTCTGAGAGGCCTATTTCTTCTCCGGCTAATGTCATTTCTTCTAATCACCTGAGTTCACTCTTACAATGGTTACAGTCCTACAGGCTGCATGTGCAGTGCCTAGAAATGCACACCCGCTATCACAGGGGTGCCCAGGAGGCCACTCGTGGCCACTAAGGTTCTAAACTGTGGCCCTTGAAGGTGACTGTGGTCCTTGAACTGCCTTCCTCCTCCTCCTCCCCCCGCCTCTTCCGAGGCTTTTAAACTGGCATGCTTCAATCGGTCTGTCACCATTGGAAGGGAGATAGGGCACCAGACAGGACCATTAGATCATTGAGGCTGACCTCCTGTATAGCACTGACCTTTCCGTTTCACCAGTTACTTCTGCACTGAGCCTGGTGACTCATGTTTGGCTAAAGCATCTTCCAAAACCACATCTGGCTTGAGCTGAAGACATCAAGAGATGGCAAATCCAGCACTCCCCTGGTGGTTTGTCCCAATGGGCAGTCAGTCACCCTCACCGTTACAAATTTGTGCCTTATTTCTCATTTGAATTTGGCTGGAGTCAACTTCCAGTCACTGGTTCTTGTTCTGCCTTTCTCTTGTGGTCGCACTAAAGTGCTCTTTAGCTCTGCCAATTTTTCCCCCGTGAAGGAACTTATACACTGTAATCAAGGCCCCTTTGACCTTCGTTTTGATAAGCTAACCAGATTGAAGTTTAGGTTCTCACTGCAAGACATTTTCTCCAGCCCTTGAATAATTTCTGTGGCTCTTCTCTGTGTCCTCTCCAATTTTTCAACATCCTTTCGAACCTCCCTTCTCCTGTTTATCCATCCAAGGATCTCATTAGGCCTTTTTGTGCTGAGCAGTTGCTGTGACTTCCCTCCTGCAGCTACTCAGCAGCGCCCCCACTGGCTGCCTGCTGCTTCACGGCAGAGGGAGGAGAAAGCTGCTCTGGCTGGTCCATTGCCTGTTTCACTGGCTGGCTGTGGGAGCCCCAGGTAGGGTATGTGTTGGAGCTCGACTGGCTGTGCTTGCAGCTAGGGAAACAGTGAAAGCATTGACTGTGGCCCTTGACATTTGTGAGATAATACGTTCATCCCTGAGGGTGGGAAGGTCAGACATGACTGCCCTGGAGCTGCAGTTCCAGCATGACTATAACTGTAGCCAACGATGTAACCCTTATAGAAAAACAATTGATAAAAACCTAAGCACTAGAACACATGGAAAGAACTAGTTATGGTAATGTACATAAATATGACCATTACTATACTTAGAGGGGGTTGTTGGCTTTCTAAATTGCTCCATTTTGTCATGCAGCAACCTGAATTTTAAATCAACAAAAATTTTGTCCGGAATGTCCAAACTTTTTTTTTTTTTTTAAGAAATGCTAAATCTCATGCACTGCATTAATAATGTCAATCTCCTTCATCCACATACATGCCAGTAGAGGTTTATATGCTGAAAAGAGAGAGCGCAGCATTCGAAGTTATATGTATAGGTCTTTAGCACTAAAATATTTATACATCTATAGGTACTTGATTGAAAGCCCATTGCAGTGAATAGAGTTCATGGAAGATAGGTCAATCAATGGTTATTAGCCAAGATGTTCAGGGACACTACACCATGCTCTAGGTATCCCTAAACCTGTCGCTGCCAGAAGCTGGGACTGGATGACGGGGATTTATCACTCGATAATTGCCCTGTTCTGTTCATTCCCTCTGAAGCACTGGGCCCCAGCCACTGTCAGAAGACAGGATACTGGACTAGATGGACCTTTGGTCTGACCCTGTATGGCCATTCTATGTTCTCATAGTCATTCCATTTAAATCAATGGACTTTGCATCAGGCCCTTAACACATAAGGTTTTCTATAGTGCCAAAATGCCAGGAGTTTGTAGAAGAGCTTTATGGCCTGGTCACACAGCATTTTCTATGGCACCAGGCTCCCAGAAACTCACACTGAGAAGCTCCCCACAGGTACTTATCCAGGTGCAATGGAGGAACATTCCTGTCCTGCAGACACCTAAGATCCGCAGGGGAGGAACTGCTACTGAGCCTCTAGGAGGAGGATGATAGCATGATAGATCCATGTGGCCTTGGGCAAGCTTCAATCCAGTCTGTCACCTTGTGAAGGGAGATGGGGCAGAGGTGCCTGCCCGGTATATAGAGGGATTGCAAAGCCCTACAGATCCTTTGGGATGTGAGGTGCTGCAGCAATTACTATGATAACACCCAGCAAGTAGACAGAGAGACATGCAAACATTAGAAGACTTAGAACAAGTACGACTGTCTAGCACCTCCTCCCCTGCAGCTCTTACTTCTACCTCCCTCAAACTGTACCAGACCTACTGCCACCTCCCGTCTCAGAGTCCAAACCCATCTCCAGCCTCCTACTCCCTGCCTGCAAGCTCTCTGCCACCAGCTCTATCTCCCTGCTTGATCCTCCCCTCCCCTGGCCTTGACCTGTCTCCTCTCACTGGCTTCTGAGCTGATGGAGGAATCAGGAACTGGCAGGGGAAGCAGGGGAGGTTAGGAGAGGCCAGGCAGGGTGTGCCTGGAATTGCAACCCAACCCTGCCTTGCTATGCTCAGAGACCTCCTACCACAGTGCCCCCTCTGGCTGCTCTAAAATTCAGGACATCGTCCACTTCCCAGGTGTGTCTCTGTGTTTCAAATCTCATGACCAAGTTCAGAAGGGGAACCTGCTGCCATGAGCAGAGCTCTCCCTGGAGACTAGCACCACGAGGGGTGCCCCGGGGCGCAAGGCAGGTGAGGGGAAGGGGATTGGATTCTTCCTTGCCCTGAAGAACAGTACCGTATGAGGGGAAAGGTGGAGGGAGGGAGGCAGGAAGGGGGAAGGGAGGTGCTGGCTTAGGAAAATAACCGATTGTTATTTTTTTCATTGTCATCCAATTAAAATGACCAGCCCCTCCCGTGGAAGTTGGATCTCTAGCTGCCCTTAGTCCTCAGACGCCGAACGCGCCTGCCATCTCAGCAAAATATCTGAGCTCTATGTCCACACTCCCCTCCATTTGTAGGATAGGAAGACATCATTCTGGGTCTGTCTGCATCAGGTGTGCATTAGTCTTTATCACCAGTCTTCTCCACCTTGCACAGGTCACGCTGTAATGGGGAAAGGCTCACCTTGCAATTATTAAAACTTCTTGCACTCATTGTGTTCCCATTTGCCAATGAGACAACAGTACTAACAAGGGGTGAGCATGGGTATTTGTATCTGAGTTCTTTACATGCTGCATTAATGGCTCAGGGAGTCGTTGAGGGAGGTGGTCCCTCAACGACTCCCTGAGCCATTAATGCAGCATGTAAAGAACATGAGATAATAATACTACCTCAATCTTTTCCTCAGTAGATCTCAAAGTATTTTATAAAGGAGGTCAGTATCATTGACCTCATTTTACACAGGGGGGAAACTGAGGCACAGAGTGGTGACGTGACTTTCCCAAGGCCACCCAGCAAAACAAAGACAGAGCCAGGAATAGAATCCAGTTTGAACCAATAAAGGCACATATTTTTAACAGCAAGAGTAATGAACCAGTGGAACAACATACCAAGGGCGAACAGAGCTGGTCGGAAAACTTTTTTCCATTGACACTGAAGTCTTTCACAGAACTATATCAGTGTCAACAAATATTTAGTCAGGAAAATAGCTCAGGTTCAGGTTGGAATTACAGGTTAAAACAAGAGAGAAAGACCCACTCCAGAATAGCCTGGTGTGTAGGGCTCTCACCTGGGATATGGGAGACCCAAGAACTTGAACGTCCCACATCCAAGCTGACTACCCTAACCACTAGGCTATTGGCAGGTAGAGCTCGCTTTCACTCTCATTTTTGGCAAAACATTTCAAAAGGTCTCAGTTTTGGTGTGCAGCAGCATAAAAACAAATGTCAAAACTTCATAATTTTACACAAAATGGAACTGCTGTTTCTCAGCTAGCTTGAGTGGTGGATTCTCCATCACTGGCTGTTTTAACATCAAGATTGGAGGTTTCTCTAAAATATCTGCTCTACTTCAAACAGGAATTAATATAGAAAAGGTCCATGGCCTGTGCTATGCAACAAGTCAGTCTATATGATCACAGATACTGTCCCTTCTGGCCATATACTCTATGAACCCAGGTCTCCACGGATCTTTTAACATTCTCCTAGTATTTCACTTCCTGGCTGGTGGAACTATCCAGAGACCAGAATTCATTTTGCTTTGGCTCCGAAAGACCTTATTGGGCAGGAGAGGTGAAAGCTCATGAAAAAAAAAAGCAAACATGTCTAGATGAGATTTTCCAGGTTCTTCTGAAACAGCAGTCTTTGCCAGGCCATCCACTAAATATTTAAAACCCTGCATCAAAATGCAGGCACAAACCCTGTTAAAGGGGAATTGTCAATAAAACATTCATTCTGTGTTGTTGTTGTTTTTAATTACCTCTTGCCTCTGTGTCGTTTCTCCTTAGGTGATGAATATACTGAAATCATTTTTACTTTCATCTTTTATTTTGCTGTTTCGTCTTTGCACTTTGCTGAGCTTGGCCAACTGAATTTGCTCACTAAGAATTTAATGAAGAATGAGAATGTTGCAATGGATTTTCTGAGTTCTGCTCTGGAATTTAACAGAGAGCTACTTACTTTCTGTAGTATCATTCAAAAAGCCTATAGAAAGGATCCCATTCTGTGTTACATCCTATAGGCTTGTAGAGCTGTTTTTATCAACCTTATGGGTTTTCAAACGTGCCCATCTCCTCTTGAAAGTCTCACCAGGGCCCACTCAGAGAGGGGGCAAGTGGGGTAATTTGCCTCAGGCCCCAGGCCCCGCAGGGGCCCCCCCACAAGACTTTTTTGGGGGCTCTGGACTGGGGTCCTTCACTTGCTCTGGGGGTCCCGGAAAACTCTCGCAGGGCCCAGGCCCCCGGAGCGTCTTCCACTCCAGATCTTCGGCGGCAATTTGGTGGCGGGGGGGTGTCATTCCATTCTGGGACCCACAGCCGAAGTGTCCCGAAGACCCACAGCGGGGGTTCCTTCCGCCCTGGGACCCGCCGCCAAAGTGCCAAGTCTTCGGCAGCAATTCGGTGGCAGGGGGTCCTTCCGCCCCAGGATCCGCCACTGAAGTGCCGGGTCTTTGGCCGCGATTTGGCGGCGGGAAGACCCCAGGCCCCCTGAATCCTCTGGGCAGCCCTGAGTCTCACTCTTCATCCCCATGAAATTCTATGGGAAGTCTACCTTATGGTTCTCTGCACTAGTAAGATTCTACTGTTTGAACAGAAATATTTTCAGTGGTGCAGTTTTTCCATTGGAAAATGCTACTTTGTTGAAATCAAAATATTTCATGGGAACTTGTCAATTTTGAAGAAATTTTTGACATAAAAGTTGCAAAATGATTCCAAATGAAGTCTTTTATTTTGTTTTGACATTCTCACTTGGTCTCGTATGTTGTAATATTAATTTTAATATGACACATATTCAATATTTCATTATAGAATAATGTTTCACCATTGTTGAAATGTTTCATTTCAATGCTTCCAGACTGAAATATTTTGGAATATTCTTTCCATGAAAAAATTGGAGATTTTGACTTTTCATACCAGTGGGGGACAAAAACAAACACCAAACATGTTGGTATTTCCCACGAGATGGAAATTCCATTTTCTGATCAGCTCCTATCACCAGTGCTCTAGAAGAATGTTAAAATATTACAAAAGCAACCAAGCATGGACATATCTCTATTCATTTTGATCTTGTGCCCCCACTCCTGCACATGGCCCCATACCTCCCTTCCCCACACTGCACACAAATCCTTTTGATTCTGGGATTTTTTTCTGAACAAACAGAGCTTAAAAGTAGATGACTGTTCCCCTAAGCACAATTCTGGAATCATGAAGCGCTCACCATTTTAAAAACAATTCTCATAGCTCCCCTTCTTCAATGAGTTTTCAGGATGGAGAAGATTTTGTTGTTATTTTTGCCCCAAATCCCTACTCTTTTTCTTCTTTCTAGAACATTTCTCAGTCCTCTCCCACCCCGACTCTTAAGAAAGAACTAGTAGTCCCCCAACATCTGTATCCACACCAGTCTCCATGTAGTGTGATTATCTGACCCATACACCACACACATTCAACTAGCAGCAGCTGCCCTGAATAGCAGGGTGGACTGCAGGTCTGGTGTCTTGGCAGAGCTGTGTGGGAGCCCAGGACTGGACTAGCAAGGAGCAGGGGCTGTGGATCAGGATTGAGGGGCAATGGTAGAGCTGCCTGGGGAAAGCCAGCTCTGGAATAGCAGGGGCTGAACCTCAGGACTGAGGTGCTCTGGCAGAGCCGTGTGAGGACTGCAATCACAGGGGGTGCTTCAGGCATTAAGCACATTAGCAGAAGCTTGCACAGTGCCTGCCTGCACAATGAAGTTGGATCCACAGCCTGTTTGCTGGCAGTCAATGGGAGAATTTCCATTGACTGAATGCCTCAGTCCAGAGCCATTGGTATCTCTCTCATGAGCAGTAACACTCTTTCCTGGTAATAGTTTAACAAGTGCAGTTGCAGAAAAGGGGAGGTTCAAAGAGGAGGCAAATTGGGCTGAAGCAAAACACAAGGGAAGCGGCTGGGTAGGAAGGGAACTCTCTAATTGCGGAGATCTTCAATATCTGCATTCAAAGGAGAAGAAAAAATGCCCCAGAAAACAGACCTTCATCAAATGCCTTTTGCTGATTCTTTTACTCTAAGATCCCTGCACTCTAGACAAGAATCATTCCCAGCTCCTTGAGCTTTCAGTCAAAAAGGGGCACCAGCTTTTCTGCCTTTCACCTCAGCCCAGTAACACAAAAGCAGGTCTTTTTTGTTCCTTTATTACATGTGGTCCAGGCATGGTAAAACAGCAGCCAGCCACCCTCAGGCCCGAGAACAGAGAGCGGAGAGCCACAATTAGAAAGAGACCTAGCGAGAGGTTGCCAATGAAGTGGCAAAGATTTTTTCCCTCTCCTTTTTAGTTAAGATTCTCTTTAATCTATAAATATATAGTCATAGCTGTGGGCAAACCAGAATGTCATTCGCTGTAGCAATCAAAGCCGGTCTTCCTGGAGTCTGATTACCTTCTTCCTACTCTAAGTGACTGAATGATGAAGGTAAATTTGACGCTGACATCAAACAGTTCTAAAGGTCTATTATACACCCCGCTGTGTGAAAATACCAGATAGGCCTTCCCTTCCATCCCGTCCTATCCCAGGTATATACACAGGGGTATATGTCTCTCTCCCATATCGAAGAATCAAGAAGCATCTCAGTTAGGAGAGCGAAAATGTTTTGAATTGAGAGCTGCAGACACAAGTGGCACGTCTCTATCTCTCTAACCTTTCCAAGCACTGGCAGTCTAAATGCTAAGCTGCTTACATAGGCTATTGGCAATATATCTACAGTATCGGGATCTCTTTCCCCTTTGCTCCCTCCACCAGCCATAACATGGAACCGAGATTCCCCTTGCACGAGTTACCCAGCAAATCTGGTACAGCATACACAGTGCATTCCCTGGATATACACATTGTGAGGCTGGGAATTGGCTCCGATTACAACCTGGCTGGAGCTCTGCTCAGCGTCTCTTCACTCATTAAGGCTGGTGAGATTATCCAGCAGCAAAAATCCCCGAGCAGTTCTCCCCAACACAAAGATATTTGTTTCCCCCCTCTTCCCTTGTACAAAAACTGCCAAGTCCAGGATCTGGGGAGGGTTGGGAGCTACTGTTGGAAGTTGGAGAAAAGAGGGTTGGTGTTATTCAATAACCAGTACAAGAGGGAGCCAGAGAGGGTTCGACTTGGAAAAACAAATGTAAAGGAAGGAGGAAAAATACCAAGGTTCAAGGGTGTGATGTCTAAGTTCTACAGAAAACAGCCAGCACAGCAGGTGGGGAGGGAGAGTTGGTATTTGGTGTTTGGTTTTTGGTAACTGTCACTCACGATAGAAAACATATTCGGTGTAAGAGGTCCAGATCTTGTCGTCTGTCTGGTCATGGGCAAAGGCGCAGGTGCCCGTGGAGTTGCATGCCACCATGTGGAAGCCGGCGTCAGCCAGTTTGTCAAAGGCTTGCTCCAGGAAGGTGAATTTGAGGTAGTACCTGGAAGTGTACCTCTCCGGAGGTCGGTCAGGGTCCCTGCTCTCGTTCAAGGTGTCCCCAAAGACTTCTTTGGCCAGCGAGGTCTTGCCACACACCATGATCCGCGCCACTCTGCGGAACTTGGCATCCGTCTGGCTGTCCCTGCCCAGCGTGTAGGTGCCCCGGTAGCCAATGGTGATGAAACCTGACCTTCGGATGTCTGGGCCAGCACCAACCCCGCTGGAGGCAAAGGAGCCCACGGGGGCATTAGTCAGGGCGGCGCTGGCAGAGGCAAGATTGCGGGCCGTGTCCGCATTGGGAGACAGCTCCTCTGGGTCACTTTGGCATGGGTCATCCCCGATGGAGTTCTGCTTGCTGAGCTTTGGAGACAGCATCTTGACCAGCTCTGGTAGCTTGAAGTACTCAGCTTCCCGCTGCAGGCGGTTCCTCTCTGGGAAGTGGTCGGGTAGCACCAGCTGCTGGTCCCTCATGTAATCCAGGATGTAGCGGAAGAGGAAACCATCTCGGTCCACGAAGAAGCGGCCCTTGCTGTCCCGGGCCAAGGAGCGGATGTTCTTCTGAGTGAACATTTCCCAGAGCAGTGAGCCGGGCACACTGACCAAGGTGGGGTGGCGTGTGATGTAGACCTGCCCACCCACATTGAGCTCAATGATCTCTGGGAAAAGGAAGTCATCGCTGGATTTGGCACAGCTTGCATTGTCCGCCAAGGCCATGATGAGCCACCTCCTCCTTCCCACCTGCAAATGCAAGCAACAGCCCACAGTGATGTTAAACTCACCAGGCAACGCAACACAGTTCTCTTATCAACACCAAGGCTTGCAGTCCTCACCCAGCTGAGCTACTTCCATGGGGTAGCTCAGGTGATTAAGCACTGCAGGATCAGGAACATGTTTAAGGTCCTAGCTGCCTGAGACTCCACCTCTCTTCCCTTTGCCTCTGGGACCCTGAGGTCAGCTGGGCAATTTACTACAGTCCCTGGATCACAGCATCTGGGCCACGATAGGTGGGATACCTTAGCTTCCCTTCCATGGTCTGACAGATTAGGGGGTCCAACCTGTTGACCTTCAGGACATATTCTAAGTCCATCTAGTTCTTCCAGCTGTTACCCAAAGGGGTTATTGCGGCTTACTCCATGGTCGGGGAGTTTAGCAGTTTTGCTGACATTAGTCAATTCAATTCTGTATTATTTGAACAACAGGAACAATAGGAGTTGCCACATGCCGCATCTGATCTATGGCCCATCTGGCCCAGCACCAGGCAGTGGAAAATGCCAGCTACTTCAGAGGAAGCCGTGAAACACCCATAAGGGTGCAATAATATACCCATGGGGTAGGGTTCCCCACAGCGCCAGGCAGTGAGTGGTTGGTTTGTGCCCTAACGCAGGAGGGCTGGTGGTGTTCCTTATAGGTATTTATCCCAGGCAGTGTAACTGCTGCCAATGTGCCTTGGGTTAGTAGAAATAGCCAGTCCTTTTGGACTCCTCATTCTGCTCTGGGCCCAAAGAGGATGTGATGGAGACATCATGACCAAATTCAGACTGAGTGGAAAGTGGCACAACTCCATTGAAGTTCCTGGAGCACCGACTCCCCCCAGCTTGGAATTTAGCCTTAGGAATCTAAACTCGTTCTAATGCCCAGAACATGCTAAAGCTGCAAAGGTTTAAGTGGATTTCCATATCAAACTGGATGATTTTTTTTTTAAAGATCCTGGCACCAAAACCCAGCATCCAAATACCCTGGAACGTTGGGGGAGGGGTTTGAAATCTAAGTCTAGATCAAAATTTGCCAACAGACCTTAGAGATCTGATGATCAGTTCTGGCTGAACTATACTCATTACATGAGCTTGTGGAGAGCACAACCTTTGTGCCTCTCTATATTCTGGGACTGGCCTTAGACTCTGCCCAGGCCCTGAGGTAAATTAAGAGCAGCCTCAGGGATGCTCTAACCAATAGCAGCCTATTTATAAGTCTGAAAGAGCCATTGTGGTAGTCAAGAGTAGACATAGCTCAGCAGCACTCTAGCAGTGCCCTGCCCTCACCCCCACCTCCAACTACAGGGGCTGCGAGGGGGTGTGACAGACAGATGTCACTCTGGTCTTATGGCACCCATGGAATTACCCTGTGTTGGGTATATTTCCCAGTGGCTACTTCTGCTGTCCAAATGGCTCCAAGAGTTCTGCAAAAGACAGTTGGATCCCCCCTCTCTGAAATGGGCCAAAGAAAATCCCTCGCTCTGTGGGCCCCCTCACTTTGGGAATCCAAATCAAGCTCTGAGATTGGCAGCGTGCTCCAGTCTCTAATTGTTTTCTAACACAATTCTGCCAAAACATTGTTTAAAGTTCCTTTGGCTCCTCCATAGTGCAGAGCCCAGTGCCACAGCCCTTAGCCTGCTCTCTGACGGGTAAGGGGACCTCTGCAATAACACCTACCTCCGGTGAGAAAGGTGACCAGGTAAAAATAACCAGCCCCCTTTTACTTTCCAGATCTGCACCCCTCATGACTTTGAGTGATAGCTGCTGACTTTACTAACACCCACCAAGTTACTCCTCTTAGCCTCGCACAGTCGATGGAGCTATGGGAGAGTAAGCAGGAGTCTGCCTCACATTTCATTCAGCAACAAAAACAAACCCTGCCAGCAGAGTGCCAGTTACAGACTCTTTATTACAGGCGATGGCAGCAACGGCAGAAGGAGCACAGCTGTATTCCTACTGCACAGCTGGAGCTTGCAGCGATGGCATGTCAAAATAATATACTTTTGATTTGTAAAGTGAGCACATTTGCTATGGAAGTTACAGAGACTTTAGGGGCCGAATCCTGCTCTCAGCCCAATGTAAATGCTGTACACTTGTGAGGCAATGGAGCTCCTCTGCATTAACGCGGCTGTGAGAGAAAGCAGAGTTTGGCCCTTTTTACAGTCACTTTGCTGATTGCAACCACACTGTAACAGTTTGATCCCAAGCTCCCTGATGTCAATGGAGCTGCACTGATTTACACTAGCTGAGGGTTTGGCCCCCACTGACTTCAACCGGTTTTGGAGCAAGCCTTAAGAGGATGCTTTTCAATTAGAAGTGGTCAGACAAGTACAAAATCCAGAGCATCCCAGCCCCACTCCAGGATCGAGATGTTTGGAAAACAGGGGGAGGGGTTAAAAAAAAAAAAAAGCTCCTTTAACCACAAGTGAGAATTCCTTTTAACAGCTAATCAGAAACTTGACCCGCAGGCTCTGGCCAGGTCAGTCCAGTCCCTCTTTTTGCCAGGGAGAGAGGAGAGCATTAGTTAATGCCTTTACCAGTTTGTGCAATACATACATCTCCAGAGAGGAACGCATGCACCGCTGGAATCTATGGAATCTTTCCCTTCCCCCACGCGAACACTTCAGAACACTCTTGCCCTGGGCCCTATCCGGCTCCCACTGAACTTAACAGCAAACTCTTCTCCTGAGCAGGATCAGGCCCGCTGCTCTGTTGCCAGCCAGCTGCAATACATAAATAAAGAGTAATAACCACCCGCTTCAACGACTGGAGCTAAGATCTCTGCTCCAGTGAGGCTGGCTGCGACTCCAGCCCAGTCCAGCCGATCCTGCCCTGAGCCCCACGCTCGCCTGCCACAATGGCAGCAGGGGGAGGTGGCGCCCGGAGAAGTTGGAACAACGCTACTTCTGACAACCAGGCTCTGTTCAGTGGCGGAACTGTTCCCTTTACACTAATGGAAAGTAACTTCAGTGCTGTGGAGCGTCAAAGATCCTGATTAGGGAGGACATGCGGTCCCAACTCGGGGTCTTTTTATAAAGCGGCTGCCTGCCAGGGCGTTCAATTATTTAATAAGTATTTTTAAGGCGATCAGGCGGCTTACAAATGACCAGTTAGGATAACTGGGGAGCGGTTCTCTGCTAAAGCAACACTCTCCCTCTGTTTGTAGGTTAGATAGCTATATAGATAGATAACGTGCTTTCTTGTGCCAGGACTTGCCAGGGCTGAACTCCGGCACCTCTGGGGTTGGCAGTTCAGAGCCCATGCACCTCTGGGTTTGGCAGTTCATAACCCTGGCACCTCTGGGGTTGGCAGTTCAGAGCCCCGGGAGCCCTGGGGCTTGGCAGTTCAGAGCCCTAGCACCTCTTGGCTTGGCAGTTCAGAGCCCCGGGAGCCCTGGGCTTGGCAGTTCAGAGCCCCGGGAGCCCTGAGGCTTGGCAGTTCAGAGCCCTGGCACCTCTTGGCTTGCTGCGTCAGTTATGAAAGTAAAAAAATTGCTCGAGTCCTGGCACCTAATTGCTTGAGCCTGGCACCTCTTTCATTACAAATTAAGCTCGGGCTAGCGCGACACTCATGCATTACAAATGACAATATAGAACTTGATCCCCACCTTTCCAGCTGCTCCCTTTCAAAGCGATAGTGGCCACAGACCCAGCCAAGGCTGGCAAGGGAGGCAAAGGGCAGAAGCAATGAGAATGTCTTCGGGCTCTTTAGTATTTCTCCTGTTACGTGGCCTTCATTCCTCCGGGGACAGACAATCCCTCCTCGCCAGCGGGTCCCTCAAGGAGCCTAGCACGGCAGCCTTGATCTGCCCTCCAAAAAACGACCATCCATTCCCAGGCAAGAGAGGCAAGAGGAAAGCCACCCACGCGCACACAAAACTGGCGTGCCGGGGAAAGGGCAACCTGCCGCCTTCAAATCGCCAGCCCCTGGGGGTGCTGTACATCAACATCCACTGGCAAGCTGTCCTGGAAATGAAACCAGCGAGCGCCTTCCTCTCTGACTGCAGCAGCTACTTAGCATTAGGGAAGCAATACACTCAAAAGGGAAGGCAAAGAGATTAGGAGATCAGTTACCTTTTAATCTTTCACTGTAGCCAGTGCAGTATGCCCTTCTAGCGCTTCTGTATTGTGGCTGCCCTCCCCTGCTCCAAGCCTCTCTTCCTCCCTGTCCTGCTCTCTCTCGCACACTGCTTACCTTTTTATTGCTGGGAAGCAGAGCGAACCCTCCTCCTCCCCTTTTACGACACACTCGCTTCACTCACTGCCAGCATATTACAAGAGCTGCATCCTGTACAGCTAGAGAGAGGGGGAGGAAGGGCAGCACGTGCAGTGTTATTCGCTCTCTTTGCTACTTTTACTTCCCGCAGGAATTGGGATGGACAAACTCTTGGTGCTTGGACGGTGCAGGGCCACTGGATTCCAGCAGACCCTTTAGGATGTGCAGGATTTTCTATTACCAAGCAGTTTCGTGTAGCAGGACAATAGGACATCCAAGCTTCAGTGGTTACACTCTAGCCCTCATCAGGCAACCCAGGGGAATACAGTCCCCATTCAGGGCAGATGAGGTTTTTCAGCCACCCCACATGTGTCCCAAGGGATGGGCTATTGGCAAGAGAAGAAAAGAAAAGGAGAGGTGTTTCTGTTGGTAACTCTCTCCAGGTGGAAGATTTCCATTTACATGTCATGTTGTATTAAAATATTTTACGCACATACGGAGTGTCTGCGGGACATGGGAATAGAATGCACTGGCCCAGTTTCTGAGAGCACTCAGGGACGCACAGCCCATCAGCTTCCCAGCCTGGCTGAAAACGCCCTACCCTATTATATTGCACATAGCCTCAGGCTGTGGGGTTAACTGCATTTAAATTGTTCCAGGCTAAGAGCTGGGACACTCTGCAGGATGTTCAGCACCTATACAGGGCCTAGCATCTGAGGATTTCAAAGCCCTTTACAAAGATGGGTATTATTTTGTCCATTGCCCAGATGAGGAAACTGAGGCCCAGAAAATGTTGGCTCAATCATGAGAATGACTGAGCACCCTAAGCTCAAGCTACCTTGTGCAGTAGATATCACTGTTCTCATTACACTGATGGAGAAACCAAGACACAGTGATGAAATGATTTGCTCAAGGTTAGACAGAGACACAGAGGCAGAATCAAAGTCTTTTGACTCTCTGTCCCTGTTCAAATCACCTCAGCCCATGCCAATTAGATGAACACTGCAATTCAGCTACTGATGTCTATTGTCTTTATTGAATTCCACAAGAGAAATTTTTTGGTGCTGAAGTTAGAGTTTATTTCCCACAGGCATCTAATACCAATCGTGGTGTGAAAGAATTAGGCCTGTAGTAATTATAGTGGCATATTTCTTAAAGCTGGTACAATAATGTGGGGGAAGTGGGTGACTTGCAAAGAATAAACATACTTTTTAGTTGAATTTTCAACATTTTTGTCAAAAAACAGGGGAGGGGGGATCATGAGAAACACATTAAAAATTTCCTGATTAAAAAAAATCTTTTAAAATTTGAAAAATGCCAAACCAGCTCTCGTATTTGTGTTTCTCATTTTCTGTAAATACAGATCACATCAACCCAGCCACATAATAATAACTAGAGAAAGAGCAGAGAGCCTAGCTTAGGCTTTTGGTTTGGCAAAGGCTTGCCCATCAGATTTTGAAACAGTTTGAGATCCAGTTTCTTCTTTCTCTAAAGCATCAAAGCTCTGAATTGGGCAGATCAGTTCTCCAGTTCTGGTTTTGCCCATTTCCAGGCAGTAATTTTGTGTAGTAAGTTTCTCCACGATATGAAATATCCCCCTGGGAAGATACACTTCAGTGCCAGTAGCTGAGCTGTGTGCATGTGTCCAATGAATGAGCAATGTCATTAATGAGGTCTCTGGCTGTTTCTAAGAAATCAGTCCATAGCAATATTAATAGTGTCAGCCTTGCCATCACAAACCAAAGGCTCTCAGAAGCAATGCATCTGGCACTGAATAGCAAACACAATGTTGCTACGTGGGGAGAACCCACAGAACGAGACAGCATTAGCAGTAAAATTGGCCGGCAGATTGGGGTTGCATTGATCCATATCAGCATAGTTTGTTTCTTCACTTTTCATGGATTTTCAGGACCATGGGGATGTCCGTCAGTAGTGTTGTTTACAGCCCCAGATAGTGGGAGCTGCCTGAATACGCTAAGACTTGGCAGACTCAATGTTCAAGTATAGTAATTTCTCAGCTTTACTGATCACATCTGCACAACATGGGTATTTTCATAGCATGAACTAAACTCCCAAAGTTCTGCCCAGCATGGACTGGGCCTGATGTAAAGCCTGGGATGGATTCTTTGGAGTATAGCTCAACATTTTCAAAAGCACCTTAGGCTCCTAAGTGCTTAAGCTACTTTTGAAAATAGGATTTCGGCTTGGTGCTGCTGTGACCCCTGCTGGAATCCTGTGTCCAGTGCAGGTGCTCATCATTTGAAGAGAATGTGGATGAAACTGGTTCAGAGAAGAACTACAAGAACGATTAGAGGATTAGAAAACATCCCTTATAGGGATAGACTCGAAGAGCTCAATCTGTTTAGTTTAACGAAGAGAAGGGTAAGGGATGACTGGATTACAGTCTATAAATATCTACTTGGGGAACAGATTTAATAATGAGCTCTTCAATCCAGTAAAGGTCTAACACAAACCAATGGCTGGAAGTTGAAGCTAAACAAATTCAGACTGGAAACAGGGAATAATTTTTTAAGTGTGAGAGTAATTGACCATTGGAACAATTTACCGAGGTTCATCGTAGAGTCTCCATCATAGACAATTTTTAAATAAGACTGGGTATTTTTGTAAAAGATCTGCTCTGGGAATTATTTTGGGGAAGTTCTCTGGCCAGAGTTTTATAGGACATCAGAGTAGATTATCACAGAGGTTCCTTCTGGCTTCTATAAAAGACACTTAAGCCATTTTGAAAATTTTACCCATGGTCTCTTTGATTGTTCCAAAGTGCTGGCCTCCCTAGCATCTCGTGCTTCATACTTCCCGTTCAGATAACTGGATACTTCTCCTCACAACTGGTACATTTAAAACCACCCAGTTTCTGAATGTTCCCAACACATTCAACTCTCCTATAATCCTTCTCATATCACTCCAGCCCCATGCTACACCTGACAGATGGCACAGGCCTGTATGACATCAACTGACTCCATCAGTAACAATCCTCCTCACATCTAGGTCAAGGGTGCCGCTGCAAGGCATGTGGTAAGTCCTAAGACTTTGAAGGCAAAAGTGCTGGAGCATTAGAATGCTGTCAAGAAATGGAATTCTCTGTTTTCACAGATCCTAATGTAAACTGATTAGTATAAGTTGGCTATCAGACGGAGGCCAAATCCTGTTTGTATGGGACACAGCCCTAGGCACACAATTTCCTAAAAGACAAAAGAGAGGAGCGGGCGGGTGGGGGGGGTGAGAAGCTGCTGGCTTCCTCAAGACCATGACTCTAAAGAGAACTACATTAAGCTCATTTTACTGAAGGGGAAGCTGAGCCATAGAGACGGGAAGTGTCTGAGGTCACACGAAGTTAATGCCCCAGGCTTCTAAATTCATAGATTGATAGATTTTTAAGTCCAGAAGGGACCACTGGATGAACTAATGTGACTTCCTGTGAAACAGACCATAGAATTTCACCCAATTACCCATGTAGTAAGGCCAACAGTTCGCATTTGACTGACACAGATCTTCCAGAAAGTCCTCTGGCCTTGACTTGAAGATGCCAAGTGATAGAGAAACCATCTCATCTCCTGGCAGTTTGCTCCAGTGATTAATCACCCTCACTGTTAAAAATGTCTTATTTCTAATTTGACTTTGTCTGGCTTTAACTTGCAACCACTGGATCTTTTTCTGCCTTTCTCGGATAAATTAAAGAGGCCTTTGCCACCTAGTATTTCCTCCCCATGAAGGTACTTGTACACTCTTGATCTTCTTGTTGATAAACTAAACAAATCAAATGCCTTAAACATCTCACTGTAAGGCATTATCTACAGGTCCTGAGGAGGTTTTGTGGCTTTTCTCTGCACCCTCTACAATTTTGTTGGATCCAGGATCTTTTGAGCCAATAAACCAGGCTTCCCTTCCATAAATTATATTATGACAGAGCTGGTCAAAAAATAAGAAATTATTCTTTTTGGTGAAAATATCTGCGTTTTCAGAGAAGCAAGCCTGTATAGTTTTCCACAAACTATTCATTTAAATAAAAAAATAATAATCAAAGTTTGTATTGAAAACAGTATACAAGATATTATGGAAATGGCCATTGACTTTTTTTAAAATCCCTGAAAAGAGCACATTTTTCACACACATAAAAATCATGGTTTTGACAATTATTTGCAAAATAATCCATTTTTTAAAAAGCCATTTTGCCTAGAAAGAGCTTTTCATTCAAAAATTTAAACCAGCTGTAGATTGGGATCTGGACTGTATGCCGGGCCTAGGAGTAATGGGTGGGACACCCCCAGCCCCTGAGGGAGATACCAGGACTTTGGGAGTGGCTGCAGGTTCGTAACCACTACTGTACCTCGAAGAGTTGGGCAAGGGGGAGCAAAGACAGGGGAGAGCTTTAGCTCTGCTCCCGTGGCCAGCATCACATTACAATCCCCTTGCCCAGCAAGGAGGAAGGATAGAGGGGATGTGCCTTGTCACTGAAGCACAATCTCTCCTAGAGCTACTCCTGGGGTGATGCTGCTTATGCATCTCCCTTTGCTCATGGCTTTGAGCTCAGCTAAGCTCCAGACCCAGACAGAAGTTAGGAGTCTAAGCACCTTTGAGGATCTGGGTCTAAGCTAGCAGTAACTCAGCCCTTCCAATTGCCCTCCTTCCTGATTCATGTCTCCTCTGGCCTGGCATCAATACCTGCTCAGTCTGCCTCACCCTCCATCACACACCAGCAGAGATCTACTGAGTATATAGAGCAAGGCTCATTCATTAGGGATTCGTACATATGCCAAGGACATGGAGCTGTCAGTTCAAATCCCTCTACTTCACATGGCCTGCACTCTCTCTCACCGCTCCCACCTCAGCAGCCACATATGGGGGGAACTTGTACAAGGAGCTGGGATTGTAGTGGGGCTCCGTGGCTACCTGACAGGAGTCTGAGGAGACTTACAGATAGTCAATTTCACGGTCATAGGATTTAAAAAATAGTAAATTTCATTATTTCAGCCATTTAAATCTGAAATTTCATAGTGTTCTAACTGTAGGGGTTCTGACCCAAAAAGGAGTTGTGGGGGGGTCACAAGGTTATTGTAGTGGGGCTTGCAATACTGCTACCCTTACTTCTGTGCTGCAGCAGGCAGCGGTGCTGCCTTCAGACCTGGGCAGCTGGAGAGTGGTGGCTGCTGGCTGGGAGCACAGCTCTGAAAGCACAGCCGCCACGAGCAGTAGCATAGAAGTAAGGATGGCATGGTATGGTATTGCCCCCCTTCTGTGCTCCTGCCTGCAGAGCTGGGCCCTCAGTCAGCCGCCACAATTCTCCAGCCACCCAGCTCTGAAGGTAGCAGCACAGAAGTAAGGGTGGCATGGTATGGTATTGCCATCCTTACTTCTGCGTTGCTGCTGGTGGGGTGCTGCCTTCAGAACTGGGCGCCCGGCCAACAGTCACCACTCTCTGGCCACTGAATTCTGAAGGCAGCACAAAAGTAAGGGTCTCAATACCGCGACCTCCCCTCTAAAATAACCTTGTGACCCCCTGCAACTCCCTTTTGGGCAGGACCCTCAATTTGAGAAACACTGATCTCTCCTGTGACATCTATATAGGGTAGGATGAAAGCACACAAAATACCAGATTTCACTGTCCATGACGTGTTTTTCATAGCTGCGAATTTGGTAGGGCCCTACTTATAGGGAGCCAGATAGCGGGGGTAGGATGAAGTTATGCTTTTTCATTAATGTCTCAATGATAAAATACAGACTGTGGATCTAGAAAGCTCCCTGGGTGTAAAAATAAAGTTTACACCCATACGTAAAATGAATGCCATTAAAGAGGCCTGTTTCCTGTCACTGCCAGCTGGCAGGGGGTGCTCCTGGGCATCAGCCCCTACTGGTTTAATCTGATGGGAAGGATGGGCAAGTCTGCAGAGTGGTCTAATTTGGAGTCTTGCAGATTCATCATCCACAAAGCCACTAGTACTTCGATATACGGGTGTGGATCAGAGAAACCTGGCTGCCATGGATTCCACTGCCAGGGCTCATGGGACAAAACATGCATGCACAAACCGGAAACTCAGGACTTGTTCCAGCTCCCCTTGAGTCAAAGGGAACTTTCCAGTAGGCATTGGGTGTGTGTGGGGGCAATATGTCCTTCCACACAGGCAGGGCCCATTCGAGACACACCCAGGAATGTCTGCGTCTCTATAATGGAGAGTGAGTGTTGGGGAGAGTTTGGTAAAAGAGGGTGTGACGCTAGCAGACCAGGTGCCAGCCCCTGCCAAAGCTTTAGGCCTCAGCCGAGCACTGACAAATTCATTACTGGAAACCAGTCTGTGTCACCTGTGTGCTAGTGTGACTAAAATGGGTATTGGACTTATAACAACATGTTTACCATTTAGACTTTATGAATTGCTTGTAAGATGCTGCCTGCATTAATCTCCCTTATCATTTCTTTATCCCCTGCTATAAGGTAATATTTAAGAGGCTACATGCAAAAGTAGCTTGAATTCTCTAACAAGGAAATAGAAATAGCTGACAAGAAATTTTCTCATCTCTTTTGCTGTTTGGATTCTCACCGGGCCAGAGCTACGAAACAGAATCAGAGATCCCCAGGGTCAACCTGGCTTAGGCCTAAAGACATTCAGAGCTGACAGATTACTACAACTCTGTCACTTTTTAAAACCATACATAGACTGTAACTCATTTATGTACATATGTTTGCTTGCTTTAACCTTGTAATAACGCTCTCATTTCTTTTTCCTAGTTAATAAATCCTTAGCTAGTTTACTGCAGGATTGGCTACAAATGTTTTCTTTGGCGTGAGATCTAAGGTACAAATTGATCTGGGGTAAGTGACTGGTCCCTTGGGACTGGGAGCAACCTGAATATTTTGTGATCATTGGTATAAAGCAATCAACTCTCACTAAGTCCAGCTTGCCTGGATGGCAAAATAGACTGGCATGCCCAAGGGGACGGTCTGGGAGTCCATGGTAAGGCTGTTATAGTGCTTTAGGAGTTCACATTGTTAGTGGGTTGGTAAAATCTAATTATAGAACATACAGGCATTTGGGGGTCTCTGCCCTGCTTTGTGACAGTCTGCCCTGAGGTTGGCACTCATGGTCGTGAGTTGCTCTAAGACAGCATGACAAGGGTATTCTTCACTTCCCGTACAACTTTTCTGTGCAGTGTTGCTACGTTCCTTTCCTGAAGTGGCTGCATTTTAGAGATGGGCAAACTGATTCCTGTGTTCTGGGATCCTTCTGTTCAGAATGCATATGGGGAAAGGCAGGATGCAGTCTGAGGAAAAAGAGCATCCCCTGCTGGCACAGGGGCATTTCCTCCTTAGGAAGGGAACTGTACTGCAGCTCTCTCTGCTGTGAAAAAAATGCACAGCTGCTGGCATGGAGGAAGGAACTGAGTAAATGGGGAAAAAAATCCCATTTGACCATTTAAATCCACTGACAATCCGTCACAGAAGTATCATCAGGCACAGCCCCACAATGTAATTATCCCATGCCAGTAGATAACCCCATGCAACCCTCATCCCACTCTCTCCCTAAATGCCTGAGGGGAAAAGTAAAGTGAGCCTTGCCATGCATCTGGAAGGCTAACAAATCAAAAGTCTGGCAATCTAACAGGGAAAGTGCATTCCAGTGGCCAGGGGTCTTCCAGAGAGCAGCCTGTCAGCTGTGTGAAACCCACGTACTACACTGGAGATGCAGCCTGGGGCACGGGTCACTTGCAGGTTTAAACTAGTGTAAAGGGTGTTTTATTTGTAAACTGAAGACTTTAAATCATGATTTGAGGACTTCAGTAACTCAGCCAGAGGTTATGAGCCTATTACAGGAGTGGGTGGGTGAGGTTCTGTGGCCTGCGATGCACAGGAGATCAAACTAGATGATCATGATGGTCCCTTCTGGTCATAGGGCTTGGCTACACTGGAGAGTTGCAGCGCTGGTGGTGGCTTTACAGCGCTGCAACTTACTCACCGTCCACACTTGCAAGGCACATACAGCTCTGCATTTCCGTGGCTGCAGCGCTGGTTGTACTCCTGCTCTTTCTCAGGTATAAGGATTGCAGCGCTGGTGATGCAGTGCTGCTTTGCAAGTGTGGCCATCAAAAGTGCTCTAATTGGCCTCCGAGGTATTCGGAGGTATCCCAGAATGCCTGTTCAGCCACTCTGCTCATCAGTTCGCACTCTACTGCCCTGGCCTCAGGTGACTCGCCCTTTAAATGCCCCAGGAATTTTAAAAATCCCCTTCCTGTTTGCTCAGCCAGGTGTGGAGTGCAATCAATCTTTCCAGGTGACCATGCCTCCACGCGCCAAATGAGCCCCAGCATGGAGCAATGGCGAGTTGCTGGACCTCATCAGTGTTTGGGAGGAGGAAGCTGTGCAGTCCCAGCTGCGCTCCAGCCATAGGAATTACGATACCTATGGCCAGATCTCAAGGGCCATGCTGGAAAGGGGCCATGACCGGGACGTGGTGCAGTGCAGGGTTAAAGTGAAGGAGCTGCGGAGTGCCTATTGCAAAGCCCATGAGGGAAACCGCCACTCAGGTGCTGCCCCCATGACCTGCCATTTTTACAAGGAGCTGGACACGATACTTGGGGGTGATCCCACTGCCAATCCGATGACCACGATGGACACTTCAGAGCGGGGGGGAGGGAAAGGGAGGAGGAAACCAAGAGTGAGGGTACTGGGACACCCCGGAGTCCCAGGAGGCATGCAGTCAGGAGCTCTCCTCAAGCCAGGAGGAAGGTAGCCAGTCGCAGCAGTTGGAACTTGTTGGTAAAGGAGAAGAAGAGGAGCGGGTTCCCGGTAAGCAGCTTTTATTTTCAGGATGGAAATGTTTCGGGAGAGGAGGGGGGCGTTATGGCTGCATGCATGCATGCCTAGATGTGGAATAGCCCATTGATGTGGTCAATCATGTCGCGATAATCGGCCTGGTTAATCTCTTCAAAAGTTTCTGCCAGAGCGTTGGGCAATGCGCTTGCATAAGTTTATAGGGAGAGCCACTGTCGTCCTTGTCCTAGTCAGGCTAAAGCATCCGTGCCACTGTGCCGCGAGGGGTGGGGGGACCATTGCTGCACACAGGCAAGCTGCATAGGAGCCAGGGCAGAATCCGCATTGCTGTAGAAGACCCTCCCGCTCTTCCCAGGTGACCCACAGCAGCGAGATATCTTCCAGGATTAAGTCCTGTGGAAAATGTTGGGAGACTGTTCAGTGTTGGTGCCCCCTGCAGCATTTTGCTTTCCCCAATGCACAGAACCCCCTGCAGTGCCCTGAATAAATCATTCCCCCTTCCCAGGTGACCCGCAGCAGCGAGATATCTTCCAGGATTAATTAACTCCTGCAATCATTCCCCTTCACTCACCATTTCTTTGCTGCTGTGGGTTCTCTGTGCTCTGTTTGGTATGTGGAAAGTATGTTAAAGTGAGACCGTAAACTCCTTCACTGTGATTATACAAAATGCTGCCTCTGTTAAACGTTTCAATTTTTGTCTTTCTAATAACAGTGTCCTTGAATACTCGACTGGTCGTATCAGCGACTGCTCAGAGGTTACAAAACCTGAGGAAGAAGCCGCGAAAAAGCAAAGAAGACATGGTGAAAGCAGTTATGAATCAGTCTGCCAGAGAGAGTAAAAAACTGCAGGACTGGAGGGAAAAAATGCAGGACTGGAGGGAAAGAGAAAGCAGGAGAAAGGCAGAGGCTAAGAAGAAAAGCACAAAGCAGCTGATAAGCATCCTGGCACGCCAAACAGACTGTATCCAGTCACTCATAGCCATGCAGGCAGAGCACTACCGTGCCGCGCCCCCCCCCCCAGTCCCAAAGCTCTTTCCCTTGTGCCCCAATGTCAGCTTGTCATAACCTTAGTCCCAGATTTGGACCTTAGCGTCCAAAATATGGGGGTTAGCATGAAAACCTCCAAGCTTAGTTACCAGCTTGGACCTGGTACTTGCTGCCACCACCCAAAAAATTAGAGTGTTTTGGGGCACTCTGGTCCCCCTGAAAAACCTTCTCTGGGGACCCCAAGACCCAAATCCCTTGAGTCTCACAACAAAGGGAAATAATCCTTTTTCCCTTCCCCCCTCCAGGTGCTCCTGGAGAGATACACAGACACAAGCTCTGTGAATCCAAACAGAGTGACTCCACCTCTCCGTTCCCAGTCCTGGAAACCAAAAGCACTTTCCTATTCCCCCAGAGGGAATGCAAAATCAGGCTAGCAAATCCAACACACACACAGATCTCCCCCTGATTTCTTCCTCCCACCAATTCCCTGGTGAGTACAGACTCAATTTCCCTGAAGTAAAGAAAAACTCCAACAGGTCTGAAAAGAAAGCTTTATATAAAAAGAAAGAAAAAATACATACAAATGGTCTCTCTGTATTAAGGTGACAAAATACAGAGTCGCTGCTTAAAAGAATATTGAATAAACAGCCTTATTCAAAAAGAATACAAATCAAAGCCCTCCAGCACTTATATTCATGCAAATACCAAAGAAAAGAAACCATATAACTTACTATCTGATCTCTTTGTCCTTACACTTAGAAACAGAAGACTAGAAAGCAGAACTACTTCTCCAAAGCTCAGAGAAAGCAGGCAGACAGACAACAAAGACTCAGACACAAACTTCCCTCCACCCAAAGTTGAAAAAATCCGGTTTCCTGATTGGTCCTCTGGTCAGGTGCTTCAGGTGAAAGAGACATTAACCCTTAGCTATCTGTTTATGACACAGCTCAAAACCCCCTTCTCCACCATCCAGGTTCTTACCACCACCAGCTGCCCCCAACACCTGTATGTTCACCTACTAGCCCTGAGAACTACGACCCTTACCCTCTGCACTCAATCCCCATCACCATGCAGCATTTTCGTCCTGAAGTGCAGCAGTCATTGCACAGCACTCCAGACAGGACATATTCAAACCTCTGACTGTACAGTTCACCAACCCACCGCCCTGCCCTTTTAGGTTCCCAAAATGTTGTGTGTCTGTCAAGAAAGTTATTTTCTTTTCAATAAATGAATTCTTGGCTTTTAAAACAGTTTTTATTATTGCAGAAAGTGAAAGATACCATAGCCCAGGAAAAAAACAGGCACTGCAAATCATTGTAACCACTGCACTTCACTCCCGTGCAAGACGCCAAACATTACTGTTGGCTTTCAGCCTCAAATTCCTCCCTCAAGGCATCCCTAATCCTTGTAGTCCTGTGCTGGGCATCTCTAGTAGCCCTACTCTCTGGCTGTGCAAATTCAGCCTCCAGTCGTTGAACCTGACTGAATGTTTCACCCTTCCCTTCACAAATATTATGGAGGGTACAGCACATGGATATAACCGCAGGGATGCTGCTTTCCTCCAAGTCTAGATTCCCGTACAGAGATCTCCAGTGCCCCTTTAAACGGCCAAAAGCACACTCCACAGTCATTCGGCACCAGCTCAGCCTGTAGTTGAACCGGTCCTTGCTCCTGTCAAGCTTCCCTGTATACGGTTTCATGAGCCAAGGCATTAATGGGTAAGCAGGGTCTCCAAGGATCACAATGGGCATTTCAACATCCCCTACTGTGATCTTCCAGTCTGGGAAAAAAGTTCCGGCCTGCAGCTTCCTGAACAGGCCAGTGTTCCGAAAGATGCATGCATCATGCACCTTTCCAGGCCAGCCTGTGTAAATGTCAATGAAAAGCCCACGGTGATCCACAAGTGCCTGGAGAACCATAGAGAAATACCTCTTCCGATTAACATACTCGGATGCTAGGTGGGGTGCTGCCAGAACAGGAATATGTGTCCCATCTATCGCCCCTACACAGTTAGGGAAACCCATTTGTGCAAAGCCATCCACAATGCCCTGCACGTTCCCCAGAGTCACGGTTCTTCTTAGCAGGATGCGCTTAATGGCCCTGCAAACTTGCATCAACACGATTCCAACGGTCGACTTTCCCACTCCAAACTGGTTCGTGACCGATCGGTAGCCGTCTGGAGTTGCCAGCTTCCAGATTGCAATAACCACCCGCTTCTCCACTGGCAGGGCAGCTCTCAATCTTGTGTCCTTGCGCCACAGGGTGGGGGCGAACTCCTCACACAGTCCCATGAAAGTGCCTTTTCTCATCGGAAAGTTCTGCAGCCACCGCTTGTCATCCCAGACTTCCATGACGATGTGATCCCACCACTCAGTGCTTGTTTCCCAAGCTCAAAAGTGGCGTTCCATGGTGCTCAGCATTTCCGCTAATGCCAAAACCACTTTAGTGTCATACGCGTCAGGCAACTCGATCTCATCGTCGGACTCCTCACTGTCACTTTGGAGCTGAAGGAATAGCTCCACTGCCAAACGTAATGTGCTGGCAACACTCATCAGCAAAGTCCTCAGCAGCTCGGGCTCCATTTCCCACAGAAATCGCGCTGCACAGAAACCGTTGGAAGACACAATGGCGCCAAAAGTGGATGGAAAAACAGTGACTGCTGGGATCTGAAGTGATGCATCACGGGGCGTTGGGACAGGAAGCGGAATGACCCGCACCCTTCCGTCCCCTTCCCACAACCCACGGTGCCAAAATGGGACGAGGTGCTCTGAGGGATAGCTGCCCACAATGCACCATTCCCAACAGCACTGCAAATGCTGCAAATGTGGCCACACTGCAGCGCTGGTTGCTGTCAGTGTGGCCACACTGCAGTGCTTTCCCTATACAGCTGTACGAAGACAGCTGTAACTCCCAGCACTGCACAGCTGCAAGTGTAGCCATACCCTTAATGTCTGTGTGGTACCTGAGCAGAGCTGTGAGGGCGGCTCAGGACTGGAAGAACAAGAGGTGCTGCCCATTAGAACTGGGATGCATTGGCAGAGCTGTGTGGGAAGCCCAGGAATAGCTGGGGTGCTGCAAGTGGGGACTGAGGTGCATCAGCAGAGCACTATGGGAGACCAAGACTGGAAGGGCACGGGGCAGGGCCAGCGCTTCCATTTAGGCGACCTAGGCGGTCACCTAGGGCACCAGGATTTGGGAGGGAGGCATTTTGCCGCCCTCGGCAGCAATTCGGCTGCGGGGGGTCCTTCCGCGCTCTGGGTCGTTGGTGGCAATTCTGTGGCGGGTACTCCACTCGCTCTGGGACCCGCCGTCAAAGTGCCCCAAAGACCGGGAGCACGGAAGGACCCCCCCCGCCGCCGCAGAATTGCCGCCAACGACCGGGAGCACGGAAGGACCCTGTCTAGGGTGCCAAAAACCCTGGCGCCGCTCCTGGCAGTGGGTGCTATAGGACAGGACTGAGGTGCACTGGCAGAGTGGGTAGGGGTTGAGGACTGGAATAGCAGGGCAGGGAGGGAGGCAGGGGGCAGACCTGCAGGTCAGGCCTGAGATGCATCAGCAGACCCGGGGGGAACTTTTACTCTGCCCCAGCCTGCTTTATTCTTGTGGCTCAAGCCAGTGTTATTCAAAAACTGACGCTCATTGTTGTTGCACCAAGCATGTCAACCTCTGTTGCCAGGCTGCTGTTGCATCTCTATCAGCTCATGAACGATAAAACCCAGCCCCCATCTCCCCGGACCAGGGCTAAAGATGAATAATAGAATGCACTTTCATCTCCCATCGGTTGTCAGCTGAATTAGCCTCATTCTGTCCCCGAGAGCCTGTCTGCCTTAATCTTACTGAAAGTTCTTCCCTTTAAAATTCTTAGGCCAAACTCTGCTCCCAACTACAGTGGTGTAAACATGGAGAAACTCTATTAGCTTTGGGTGCAAACGAGAGTACAATATGCCACTCTGACCCCAATCATAATCATCAGCATCGTTACTAAATTTTGAACTGGGGAAATATGTCAATGACCCACAGTGAAAACCTCCATCCCAGGACTGGGCTTTCTCTATGCAACAAAAATATAATCTCCTGGGAGGAGGAAAATGATGGCGACCTGTGAGAAAGCAAAAAGGGATCTGGAGCCTCAGAAAAGGCAGCCCAGGAGTTAAGCAACTATAGAATAACCCAAATAAGCCACTTCCAGAATTGTATGTACTAAGAACACAATTGTATGTACTAAGAACACATCATCAGCCACAAACAGAGGGAAAGTCACCAGAGCCCCAAGAGAAGGACAGAATGGACCTTTTGGGGGATGTTTTGGGGGCAATGGTTTAAAAACAAATCCACTCTGTTCCATGACAATGTGGTCTACTGGTTGGCTGCAAAGAATCAGCATAGCTCCTTGAATTCTATTTCCAACTCTGTCTTGGGACAAGTGTGACACTCTGTACCTCAGGGGAATACCCTGCACCCCCATGTTCATCCTTATAATATGAGTGTGTGGTATCCAGCACAAAGTTTGTCATGTTGGGTGTCTTCAGAAGGCTCATGATGCACTGAACATTGTTGTTATAGGTTGTAATTTCATGTATATAGGTATGAAGCTGAAAATGTGTCCTCATGGCTTAAAACAAGCCCAGGCAAATCTCTCCAGGAAGAGAGGGGCAGTTCACACCTCATCAGGGCAGGTATGGGACAAACCCAGCCCAGCCTCACATGAACAAAAGAGACTAGCCTCGGCAACAACAAAGGATCTGTTGGACTCTTGAGTGAGTCACCCCACTTCCCTGGCCAGTCTGGGACTATGATGAGGTATTGTTCACCTGACCCTGAAGGAGGGGGCGCAAAGCCAAGAGGGAAGAAAGAACATGATAAAAGGGAGAGATGTTTGCCATGCTCCTCTCTCTTCCACCTCCACCTGCAGACATCACCACCAAGCGACTGAAGCACTGATCAAAGGGGAGAGCCTGGCTGAAGGGCAACCAGCCAGCCTGTGGTGAGAAGCATCTAAGTTTGTAAGGACACTGAAAGTGTTAAAATCAGCTTAGAAAGAGTTTTGCTTTTACTTCATTTGACCAAATCTGACTTCTTGTGCTTTGACTTATAATCACTTAAAATATATCTTTTGTGTTACTAAGTTTGTTTGTTTATTGTATCTGAAGCAGGCATTTGGTTTGAAGCATGTCAGATACTCTTCTTGGGATAACAAGCCTGGTACATATCAATTTCTTTGTTAAATTGACAAACTCATATAAGCTTGCAGCATCCTGCAGGTATAACTGAACACTGCAAGACAGAGGTTCCTAGGGTTGTGTCTGGGACCGAAGATATTGGCTAGTGTCTTTCGGTTGCACAATCCAAGAAGCTTACATGCCAGAGGCTATGCATGAACAGCCCAGGAGTGGGGATTCTCACAGCAGAGCAGGGTAAGGCTGGCTCCCAGAGTCAAGGATTGTAGTGATCTAGCAGATCACTACTCCAGATAACACCAGGGGAACATCACAACAAGCCACTTAGCCTCTCTCTGCCTCCTTCTCCCCATCTGTAAAATGGGAATAACAATGCTGACCGGCCATGCGGGAGAAGAGATACTTAGCAGTAAATATGTATATTCTGGTAGCACACAATAGCCTCATGTATTCCTATTATGATTTTCTGTAGTACCCATCACTGTGGTATCTGAGCACTACAGAGACCAGGCCCTTTGAGATCTTCAGGGAAGGTTAAAACTGTTCCACTCCTTT
Organism: Gopherus evgoodei; assembly: GCF_007399415.2. Lineage (NCBI taxonomy): Eukaryota > Metazoa > Chordata > Testudines > Testudinidae > Gopherus > Gopherus evgoodei. The sequence goes on along the minus strand of NC_044330.1, from coordinate 66,493,076 downwards.
AAAAAAAAAAGGGGGGTTGAGTAAATGAAATACTTCCACAGAAAGGGTCTATTTCCTCGAGTTTTCCTTAATTTATCATTTGAAAACCTAAAACTATTTTTTCCCCAGTTTTTCAGCTGATTTTTTTTTGGGGGAGGGTTGCTAAAAACTGGGAGAAAAATGTTTTTTGGCCAAAAAGTTTAAATTTTCAGTGGAATATTCTTTCCCAGCCTTTTCTATTAATGAAGCAATTCTAACTTGTATTTTGGTGCCTTACCCTCTCCTACGTAGTGGCATTCCTTGTATAGTAGATGATATGCTATGTCACCATGGCTTCCAACTGACAATACGATCCAGTCAGCTTGTTCAAGAACCTAATGCAAAGTGGTATTAAATCCTCCTTGATCAGTGGGTGATCATTGCGACATTGTGACATATTGTGTTGCAATGACAGTCAAAGAGATAAATGTGACAACATTTTCTATCTGTAAGCTATCACCATTTAGTGTGATGCTCTGTCTTCCTCTAGCAGTCACTCGACCACACAGAGGGTGAAGAGCTTGATACAGCTGTGGCTAAAAGAACGGGATATTTTAACTCAGGCCTGGTCTACATTAAGAGTTTAAATCGATTTTAGCAGCGTTAAACCGAATTAACGCCACACTCGTCCACACTATGAGGCCCTTTATATCGATATAAAGGGTTCTTTACATTGGTTTCTGTACTCCTCCCCGACGAGAGGAGTAGCGCTAAAATCGGTATTACCATATCGGATTAGAGTTAGTGTGGCCGCAAATCGACGGTATTGGCCTCCGGGCAGTATCCCACAGTGCACCATTGTGACCGCTCTGGACAGCAATCTGAACTCGAATGCACTGGCCAGGTAGACAGGAAAAGCCCCGCGAACTTTTGAATTTCATTTCCTGTTTGGCCAGCATGGAGCTCTGATCAACACAGGTGACCATGCAGAGCTCATCAGCACAGGTAGCAATGCAGTCTCCTGAGAATAGAAAAAGAGCTCCAGCATGGACCGCACGGGAGGTACTGGATCTGATCGCTATATGGGGAGAGGATTCAGTGCTAACAGAACTCCGTTCCAAATGACGAAATGAAAAAATATTTGAAAACATTTCCAAGGCTATGATGGAAAAGGGCCACACCAGGGACTCAGTGCAGTGCAGAGTGAAAGTTAAGGAGCTCAGACAAGCCTACCAGAAAACCAAAGAAGCAAACAGAAGGTCTGAGTCAGGGCCGAAAACATGTCACTTCTACGCTGAGCTGCATGCAATTTTAGGGGGCCGCGCCACCACTACCCCACCCCTGATGGGGTGATCAGCAGTGATCTTCCATGATACCAGCCATGTGGTGGGGGAAGGGTAAAGCGATCATCCCACAGAATTGGGGGTGGGGTGGCTTCTGCTGCTGCATGTTAACAGGAAAGAAGCATCACTGAACGGGATTTGCTTGATTTTTGGGAAAGGAGGGCACTGTGTATATGAAGGCTGCAGAAGCCGAAAGACAATGGCTTACCATGGCCGCATGCAAGCTGAATTCTGATGCCCAGGCCTGCGTCTGTGAGATCTATAACACCAGAGCCGCAGGCACTCAATATTAAGATGCAAAATGAGACCTTGTAGTGAAATCACATGTGCTATGTAAGGTTAATAGTGTTGTTCACTGTGAAAGAGTATAACCATTGTTCTGTAAAATGTATCTTTTTAAATGCTTCTCTCCCTTTTTTTCCTCCCTCATGCAGCTGCACATTTTTCAAGTCTCCCTACTCCATCCCGAAGGCTATCTCAGATAAGGCGGAGGAAAAAGAAGTCGCGAGATGAAATGTTCTCGGAAATCAGGGAAGTGACCCTGAATGAAAGAGCTCATCTGAATGAGTGGAAGGACGTGGTATCAAGTTACACAAAAGATGCCAGTGAACGTGAGGACAGGAGGGACGCTCGAGATGAGAGGTGGCACCAGGAAGATCAGAGGTGTAGGCAGGAAGATATGCGGTGGCAGGATGCAACGCTGGGGCTGCTGCGTGATCAAACTGATATCCTCTGACGTATGGTGGAGCTTCAGGAAGAGCAGCGGGGTCACAGAGTGCCGCTGCAGCCCCTGTGCAACCACCCTCACCACTCACCATGTTCCATATCTTCCTCACCCAGACGTGTAAGAACGCGTGGGGGAAGGCTTCGTGCATCCGCCCACTCCACCCCCGTGGATAGCCCAACCAAAAGGCTGTCATTACATTGAAATGTTTTTAGTAGCCTTTTCCTTCCCTCCTATCCTCCTCCCACACCACACCACACCCAGGATACCTTGTCATTTCTCTCCTTCTTTTTATAATGACTTTTTAATAAAGAATACATGATTTTTAAACGATAGTGACTTTATTTCCTTAAGCAAGCTGTAATCGAAGGGGGAGGGTGGGTTGCTTACAGGGAATGAGTCAACCAAGGGGGGGGTTCCTCAAGGGAAAACAAACACAACAGTTACACCGTACCCTGGCCAGTGATGAAACTCGTTTTCGAAGCTTCTCTGATGCGCACTGCTTCCTGGTGTGCTCTTTTAATCACCCTGGTGTCTGGCTGCGCGTAATCAGCAGCCAGGTGATTTACCTCAACCTCCCACCCCGCCATAAAGGTCTTCCCCTTACTCTCACACAGATTGTGGAGCACACAGCAAGCAGCAATAACAAAGGGAATATTGGTTTGGCTGAGGTCTGAGCGAGTCAGTAATGTGCTCCAGCGAGCCTTTAAACGGCCAATGCACATTCTACCACCATCCTGCACTTGCTCAGCCTGTAGCTGAACAGCTCCTGACCACTGTCCAGGCTGCCTGTGTATGGTTTCATGAGCCATGGCATCAAGGGGTAGGCTGGGTCACCCAGGATAACTACAGGCATTTCAACATCCCCAACTGTTATTTTCTGATCTGGGAAGTAATTCCCTTGCTGCAGCCATTTAAACAGACTAGTGTTCCTGAAGACACGAGCGTCATAAACCCTTCCTGGCCATCCCACGTGGATGTTGGTGAAACATCCCTTGTGATCCACCAGTGCTTGCAGCACCATTGAAAAGTACCCCTTGCGGTTTATGTACTGGGTGCCCTGGTGCTCCAGTGCCAAGATAGGAATATGAGTTCCATCTATCGCCCCCCTACAGTTAGGGAATCCCATTGCAGCAAAGCCATCCACTATGACCTGCATGTTTCCCAGAGTCACAACCTTTCGTAGCAGCAGCTTAATGATTGCTTTGGCTACTTGCATCACAGCAGCCCCCACAGTAGATTTTCCCACTCCAAATTGATTCCCAACTGACCGGTAGCTGTCTGGCACTGTAAGCTTCCAGAGGGCTATTGCCACTCGCTTCTCCACTGTGAGGGCTGATCTCATCTTGGTATTATGGCATTTTAGGGCAGGGGAAAGCAAGTCACAAAGTTCCATGAAAGTGCCCTTACGCATGCGAAAGTTTCGCAGCCACTGGGAATTGTCCCACACCTGCAAAACTATACGGTCCCACCAGTCTGTGCTTGTTTCCCGGGCCCAAAATCGGCGTTCAATAGCTAGAACCTGTCCCATTACCAGCAGGATCTCCAAAGCGCAGGGGCCCGCGGTTTGAGATAATTCTGTGTCCATGTCCTCATCACTCTCGTCGCCGCGCTGCCGTAGCCGCCGCCTCCTCCTCACCTGGCTTTGCAGGTCCCGGTTCAGCATAGACTGCACGAGAAAGTGCAAGGTGTTTACAACGTCCACGATTGCAGTATTGATCTGAGCAGGGTCCATGCTTGCCATGGTATGGCATCTGCACAGTTCATCCAGGAAAAAAGGCACAAAATGGTTGTCTGTTGTTTTCTGGGAGGGAGGGGTGAGGTTGGACCCAGAACCACCCGTGACAATGATTTTTGCCCCATCAGGCACTGGGCTTTCAACCCAGAATTCCAAGGGGCGGGGGAGACTGCGGGAACTATGGGATAGCTACAGGATAGCTACCCACAGGGCAACGCTCCAGAAATCGACGCTAGCCTCGGACCATGGACACACACCGCTGAATTAATGTGCCTAGTGTGGCCGTGTGCACTCGACTTTATACAATCTGTTTTACAAAACCGGTTTGTTAAAATCGGAATAATCCCGTAGTGTAGACGTACCCTCAGGCAGTCGAGCTGCATGCATTAAGATCCAGATGTTGAAAGTCCTGCTGCTGATTTCTAACCCTGGAGGCATTGACATTAAATAGACATAAGAAGTAGCAATGTGTTGTGTGGAATATTTATATAAGGAAGTAACTGATGGTCCAATGGCAGTCTAGACCAGAGTGTCAAACGCATTTCATGGAGAGGTTAAAATTCCATTTTTAATTATAATTCATGGGCTGGGTGTCAATATAGGACTCTACTCCCCCTTAATCTACAGTACAGTTACAGTTGCTCACGGACAAGCTTTGGATGAAGATTGAAGATGGAATTTGGCCTTTACGTTGTAACCATTTAGTTATTAGCAATATTTGTTAAGTATCTTATTGTATCCAGCATGACTCAAAGGGGAAATCTGCTCCCCTTTAGGACTTCTGTTTCTCTTTCTCCCTCTCCTCACTTCACTGTCCTCCTTTCTTGCCTTTGCATGTCTTTCCTTCCAGCATCTCCCAGTCACCAGCTTTTCTCCCACTGTCCTCAGTATGATTAGCAATGAAGTAGTTAACGTTGACATTTAAAGTCCCATCATTACATTTCAGAGTTAACATTTCATTGAGATTACTGTGGGATGGGGGAGTTCTCACCTCTCAAAATTGCTATTAGACAGCCTGCAGACTCTGGATGACAATATCATAGTGAACGTATTGCTTGGTTATAGGCACTTGGGGGTCAAAATCCACTGCTGTCAATGACAACACCCTCCCCTCCCCACAACTGACTTCAATGAAGCCAGGCTTTCAATCTCATTCTCTGACATTGCACCTCCCAATGTACCCAGATAGGTAATATCCTGTAGCCCCACCTGTTGCTGGGTAGTGTCACATGCACAGACATTGCGGATGTGAAGTTATATAAAAGAAAGAAGTGTGTGTATTCAGTTTGTCTTTTGACTGGTAACATCTGCCTGCTCTTCTTCCATCCTTTTAAAGACATACTGTGGTCAAATGAGCAGCGTGGAACATTCAGCTTTTGTAAAAATGTAATTAACGCCTGGCAGCGTGGCTAGGAAGGTAGCTTTCCAGTCTATGGAAGCAGAAGGATGTTACCAGCCACATGCATTTGACCCAAGCCTGTGAGATCCCATTCTCTATCTTGCAGGCCTGGCACACTTTGTATAAATCTAGATGCTACCCAACGGCATGAAGCAATGGGTGTGCAGTTCAATTATTTATTTATATATTTAATCTTTCCCATTTTTAACATGCCTGCCAGTTATTCTGCCAGGTACTCAAACAGGTTAGAGCTATACAATCCTTACTACTACCCAAATATCCATTCTAGGACCTGGGTGATTTTGGACATTGAATCAGAAAAGGCTGCATCTAGTATATATTTTCCCAGCTTGTCACTCTGAAAGCTCAACTCTAACTTCATCAAACTGTGTCTGGAAAACAGCAACAGGCCGTAGCCACAAACTGAGTTCCAGATTTCAAATTCCTCTCTTCTATGTGCCCAGAGTTGGGAGGTTCTCCAGGCTATAGATTTTGCGTCAGTATCATCGCTAGAGTATTTCTGAAAGCCTTGCTCATTTTGCACCCATTCCAGTTTATTGAAACAGACATCATTAGTGACACCAGTGATTCTGGAAACCTTGCGTCACAGACCGAACATCAGTATCCATTGTGCGTCAATACTGGTTAACAGTAACAAGAACATGTGCAACTGCTGATCTCATGTCACCAGATGGTGTCGGGAACTGGATGGCCACTTTCTAAGTATTCTTTCCCTCTGGCAACATTATTGTATGACTTGTCTCTGATGTTCTCTTGATGCTGTGTCATCCCACTAGAACCTTGTGATGTGGGAACACAATGCTACTGTACCATGGCACCAAATGGCGTCACAACACAACCTGAGGGTGCAGCCATGTGGTATCACACTTGGAGATATTTCAGGGTGTGTTTAGTGTTCTCAGTCTGGTGCAGTGTTCAAGAGACAGCTGTGGCCTGGTCAAAATGGGAACAACTTGTGACAAACAACACAGTGGCAAGACAACACTAGCTTAAGGAGGTGGAATGCTACTGACGATTCATTCTCTTTCCTGTCTATCACCACCTTTGGTGAACAGCTGCACCTTACTGAAAACTCAAGCCCAAGTTTGGCCCATGGTAACACCTATGCAAAGCCCCAGACTTCAGAGCAGGTTGCATGGGTACAACTGTGGACAGACTTTAGTTCTCAGGTTGTAGCCATTGTCTCCTGGCTTACTGCAGTGTTCATCTCATTTTGGGAATCAATTGGCTCTGTAAAAACAAACACTCTGCCCAGGACATACTCCACAGTGAACTGGAAACAGACTGGGCCATAAAGTTACCTCTATTGCTTATATCTTCATACAGAGAGGATATCTGTAGAAGATGTAACACCACATCCATAGTTACGGCATGGAATAGGAAGACAATATAAAAATAAAAGACACTAAATATAAACACATGTCGAGAATAACCCTGGTTTTAATGAGAACCTCAATGAGCTGAAATCCAGATATACTCTGTCTCCTGGCACTGGGCCATCTGTTAAAGGCCATCTGGCTTGGCAAAACAGCCAGTTTGCCGAGTAATGGTTCCCATGCAAAGTGGATTAGAATTGTCAAGCCCAGTGAATGGCTTCTTTAAAGCTGACTGTTCTACAAAGCAGACTGGTACATTTTCCACCATGTTCCAGCCTTGGGGACTCTGGGTGGGGCATCTTCGCATGCCAGCCCCTCCATCATATGAGTCTTTACTAAAGGTTTGAGAGATCCCCCCCAAGGGACTATACAGTTCTTAATCTCTCTGATTTGAGATTCTCTACAGAAGCTCATGTGACATATCAAGAGAGTGAGGAGTGAGAAGGGTGGTGGAGTTCCCAGACAGAGACAGCTTCATACTGCAAGTAAAAGGCAACCAATCAAGGAGAGGAAATACCATGTGACTTAGGTGACCAATCACATGCCACAATAGCAAGACTTGATGCATCAGTTAGGGAGAGGCGTTCAGGGTTTCAACCAAAATTGGAGGGAAAAATCCTAATCCCCGCCCGCCCCCCCCATGACAAAGAATCATTTCTCTGTTACAACCAACTCTGCTAAACAGCAAAGTTTATTCTCTGACAATTCACAAACCAAGGAGCTGAATTCATGCAGGGCTTCAATTTCCAGTGCTCAATATCCACAAGCAAAGCCAGGTTTTCAAGAAACCTCAGTTCGATTTAGACACCTATACAAGAGCCTCATTTTCAAGACTTTCTAGTACAGAGCAGCTCCCATTGACTAATATCCAGAGGGGATGTCAGTATTCAGTGTGAACCCAGCCTGCTGAACTCTAGGAGTTCTGACTACTTGTAGATAAGATGATCACAATGGTCCTTTCTAACATACTATGATCACAATGGTCCCTTGTCTGTATATAAGAGCTGTGTTAGTGTAGTTAAAGGTGTGCTGCCCACTGCTGCAGATGCAATTGCACTGGGTATAGAGGAATGACTCACCGACCTCTACCCCTCATGGCTGGGCATGGCTTGCACTCTTCCCCTGGAGTCCCCTGCTGACAGAGACTGTGATCCAGTGGTGGTCTCATGACCCATCCCCTCTGGTAACAGAGACTCTCACAGAACAATAGTCCAGTGACCTTACAGCAGGTCTTCAGCCCAGCTCTGAGCTCAATGATCCTTGCATTGCTCATCTCAGGGGATTTCACCCCCACTTTCCTTCATGGCTTCAGGGGGAACCCAGACCTTCCCTCTACTCTAGGTTCCGGCCCAGGGACCCTGAAGCAAACAGCTAAGATCTGCTCCCTCAGACTGTTAATTGCCTCCCTTGACTACCTTGGCTAGGATCTAGGCCCTTTTCCCCTTTCCTGAGCTCACCTTTCTACAGGCTCTTCAACCCTTCCGAAGCCTTGCAGAGTTCTTTCCTGCTCTCATACCGATCAATGCTTCCCAGCGCTTTCTCCCTAGAGGTCAAGCTCTTGTCTGTCTCTTCCAGATTCTGTCTCTGTGTCTATGTCTCTTTCCTACAGAAACCCAACCCCTGATCCTACCTCCCTGGGCCTTGCCCTTTCATGCAGGTTCACCCCAGGAGTTTGCTCCACCCTTATGACTTCCCAGTGTCTCTCCTGGCCCATTGCTGGAGCTCTTTTCTCCAGAGAGGATCCCAATGCATACTAGCCTCCCACTTCCCCTCTACAGCCCTGAACTCCTTCCTTTATTAGTCACCACCGCCTGCTCTTCACAGCTAGACTTATTCTTAATTCAGATACCCCGCTCCTCCCCAGCTGAGCCTCATCCTCAGTTGGAGCTGGGCCACCTCCCAGGTGCATTCAGGTGCACTAATTGCTCTCAGGCTCTAATTATCTCTGCATCTGCCTGTGTGAGATATAGACCCCATCACGTATAACAACAATAGCTAGCTCTCATACAATACTTCTTATGCACAGAGCTCAAAGCACTTTACCAAGGGAGTCAGTATCATTACCTCTATTTGACAGTTAGGGAAACTGAGGCACAGAGAAGTGAAGCAACTTGCCCATGGTCACCTGAGGCCAGTGTCATAGAACCCTGTTTCCCAGTCCAATGCTCTAGCCACTAGGCTACACTGCTTTACAGCAATATAGCTGAAGGGGAATAAACGATACCAGTATAACGCACCGTTGTCCCAGTTTGACTGCATCTACATTGGGGATTATACCAGTACAACTATGTCAGTAAACAACAAATCACATCCCTAACAGGCATAGTTATAATGGTACAAAAACGGTGTGTGCTAAAAGCTCTGCTTCAGGTGCCACAGAAGGGATAGGGAATTACTGGATGGGGCTCTCTGGCCTGTGTTATGCAGGAAGTCAGATAAGATGAGCAAAATGGCCCCTTCTGACTGTGACCTCTATGACTTTAGGTGCCTAGGTAGGAGCTGACCCCTTTGGAGAATCTCGTCCCCTTCTGAAAATTCCAGCCTTAATAAATTATTTGCCTCAACTCTAACCCAAGCACTCAGTCCATCTGTACCAGAGAGAGCAAAGTCCCACCCTCTAAACAATCTGATCACTGGGTATGAATGCTCAGCAGCCTCCTACCCAGGGAATGTACCTTCAGAATCTTCTCCATGGGCCTGATCCTGCTACTCCTATTCAAGTCAATGGTAAAGCTCATTAACTTCAGTGGAGCAGGATCAAGTCCTGTGATTTGCTGCAGCTTACATTGTTAATTGCCAGCTGCAACGTATTACAATGCACTGTTTACATACACCTGGGCTCTGAAACCTTTGTGTGAATTCCAGCCCACCTCCTGGCGTTAAGGAAACTCAGCCATGTAATGTATATAACTCAGGGGGAGGGGGAAGGAGGGTGTCTTACCTACTCAAAAATATTATCAGGCCCTTTCAGGTTCCTGTTGTTTTGTCAGATCTCACTCATGTGCAGGGAGACCCCCTCACTGGGGATGCATATTAAGGGCTGTGTTTAAAGCCCTCCCCTTCTGATGAGGAAGGATTTCTGCAGTGTGTGCATTTCATTCAGACATTTGCAGTCTCCACCATACACATATTAATCTCACTTACTCCAGATGTCACAGGCAGAGCCCCTGTTGTGGTTTCCATGGGTCTCTCGGGCAATAGTTCATGATGGACTCATTCCGATTTCCATTCTGCTGCCATTGTCGCTTTACACTACGGCATGCAACGGTAGTGGAAATAGGGGAATATCCAGCACAACTCTCAAGTGAGGGACTCGCTCTCTTTCACTCTCACTCTAGTGATCTAATCTCTCTCAAATTAATTCTCAAATCTGATTGTTTATCTATCTAGCTAACTGATAGATTGGAGGGATAGGACCGAATAACAAGCTGTATGTATTAGATTGATAGATGATGATTATGATTCATTATTTAGATTACACTAGTGTCTACAGGTCCAAGTCCCACTGTTCTAGGCACTGTACAAAATACAGCAAAAAGAAAATTCTTGCCTCAAAGAGTTTTCAGGCAAGATTAGAGCTATTTGTCTTTCTACCGGACAGGGCTCCAATTACCTTAACCTGTCAGTGTGAAACCAAAATGAAACTAAACATGCAATTATTTGAAGTGGAGTCTATTCTCCATACCTAGGGGTTGGCCACTGTAGGATATAGGAATAGGGTAAAACCTGGTGAGCTTCTGCCAGTGCCCACTGTGTTCTGTGTCTAAGGTCTAGCCTGCACCTAAAACTTCAGTTGATATATGTCATTCAGGGGTGTGAAAAATGTAGACATAGTTAAGCCAACCTAAGCCCTAGTTTAGACGCCACTAGATTGATGGAAGAATTCTCGGGGGGCAGGGGGGAAATGTGGATTTACTGCAGCAAGGAAAAAACTCCTGTCACAGTAGCAAGTGTCTACACTATAGTAGCATAGCTGTAGCCCTTGCAGTGTAGATATAGCCTTAGAAGTAGGCAGAAACCATTCTGAGCAGCAGTGTGCATGTAGGTTGGCCTCGCACGTTTAATACACAAAGCTATGACTCTTTGCGGATAAGTCTGTGTCAAGTTAGGAATTTCATATCGTTTTCTGAAAACCCCATTTATGATTGTGACCTTTATTGTGGATTAGAGTAGCCATTCTGAGGCAGGGATGTTACACCTAATGTAAAGATTATGTCCAGGAAGCTGTGATAGAGCAATCGATGGCCAACAACATTGACTGTTTCTACTCTAAGGAACAAGAGGTTTGCAGCTGGTAGGGGCCATTGATTTGAACAACTTTCTACTCAGAACCCTGGGGAGGGGCTGGCACCTGGCAATTCCACAGTGAAAGCACATTGGCAAGAAAGAGGACAAGAGACTTTTTTAAAAGGAGGCTGCCTCTCTAAGCAAGAGGCCATCCCATGACTAGCAGCAAGATGGCCAGGCCAAGAAGGCCAGAAGGGTTGTCTGGTCGAAGGACTCAAGCCAAATTCAGAACTCATTGGGGTGGTGAGATCAGACCAGAGGATGCATTCAGGACTGTTCATTGTTTTCCATAGATCTCTATATCTCTTGTGCTGTTTAAGAGTAATGGGTTTGTGGTTAAGAAATCCCTTTGTTCGGTCTGTTTCCTTGCTTTCCTGTCATGTTGTCCCGGAAAGGTATAACTAGGAACCCAGAGCTCTCACAGCCAGGTGATCTTGGGGAGGAATGTGTCTAAGGAGGGCTAAGGCATTGATTTCAGGATTTAGGTGGCAGCACTACAGGGTCCCACTGCCCAAGAAGGAAGTGAAACACATGTCTCATCTGGAAGTGCACTTGAGAGACCCAACATTAGGGACAGTGACCAGTCTCCACCAGGACCCACAGGGCTTAACAGCATATGGGATTCAGCAGCTGGATCCTATCACAACAGACATTGTAAAAGAGTTTGTAGCATTGAACCTGAAGTGCTGAAATCAAGCTTCGGAATTAAAAAAAAAATCTATCGGACACAGATTTTAAACTGAATAAACATTGCCCACTCCAAACCCTGCAATTGTTTGGGCAGAAAATGAGGTTTGCAATCTCATTTGAAATACATTTTTAAATTATTTTTTGCAACTCCAAATTGAAAATGTTCAGCCCAAAACATCCAAAACCTAAACTTTTATTGTTTTGTTGTTATTGTTTGTTTTTGTTTTGTTTTCAGACAAAAACATTTTGGTTTAGGGGTTCCTTTTCTCTGATAAAAAACAAAGATCTTCAAGGAATGCAGGCACTTTCCACAAAAATGTTCATTTGGTCAAAAAACCTAATTTTTCATTGAAAAAGAAATTTTGATAGAAAATATTTGATCAGCCCTAGTGAACCAGGGTTGGAAAGTGAAATTGATTAGAAAATGGCTAGCTTATTTCCTTTATGCAAGCTGAGAGAAATACAAGGAGAATGAAAGGTCAATAGTAAAATTAGGATTTATATTTTTAATACTGTGGAGTTTGCAGAGATGAGGGCATTTGTTAGTCACAAATATGATGATGAGACATATCCTCAGCCAGCGTAAATCAGCACGACTCCATCTGAAGTCAATTTATAGCAGCTGACAATCTGGATCCATATTTTTAATATACTTAATGTTGTCTTTTTATGTCGCTCTCCCACGTCACAGCGCAAGTTAGAGTCAAGGCAAAAACAGGATCCCCAACTCCCATCTCCCACATTTTAGCTACTAGGCAGTGTGCACTCGGGCAGTCTATTGTGTTCAATTTCAGCACAGAAGATATAAACACACTTGTAGCACAGTAACAAATTCCAGTCTCCCCCATAGCCTGCCACAATGGTAACCTATTTATAGAACATCATTAAGGTCAACCCAAAGGACAAACTTAATGCTACATTTAAAACATAAATCCATCATAGTACAATTAGCCTAGTGCTGTGTGTATGAGGAGATTATGATATCAAGATCATGGCCAACTTCCAACAAGACTTGTTCCCAAAAGCAGCAAAGAATCCTGTGGCACCTTATAGA